>NC_056745.1:435963451-436328451 GCF_019279795.1 Protopterus annectens
AGGGAAAAAAAAAAACCCAGGAAAAAAAGAGGAAGGCCTAAGATATGGATGTAGTGAGAGAGGACATGCAGGTGGTTGGTGTGACAGCGCAAGATGCAGAGGACAGGAAGAAATGGAAACGGTTGATCTGCTGTGGCGATCCCAAATGGGAGCAGCCAAAAGAAGAAGAAGATGGATTCCTTTCAGATGTAAATTGTGATTTTGCTATAGTGAGGATCTGTTTGGGGATACCTCAGATGTTCTTCGTGTTTCACTGTTGCAATCATTACATTCGGGTAATCTGCTGGCAAGTTGCCCTCAGTCGGCCTGATTAACAAAGTCTTGGGTCCTGCATCAGTTGCTGTCCCTTCTTCCATGACGTCAGGTTGTCAGGGGTATAAGACATGCAGCCGACACCATTACACCCGTCTTTCTTGCCGTGCGGTGCCCAAAGCAGAAGCAGTTCACCAGTGCCTGTCAGCCGACTGCTGAAATTTTCATTTTCAAGTTTCAGAACCGAAGTCTTCAACTTAAAGCTAAGTATCCCGTTGGGGAAACTTTTTCTTGCTCCTTTCCGATGTCAGTAAAAGTTAATAATTGCATTACTTGTGGAAAGCAAATACCTCATAAAGATTTTCATTTGTATTGTATTCCTTGCCTAGGCCCTGACCACGACGTACCTTGCTGTCGGTTTTGTGCTTTATTTAATCAGCGCACTATCTGTTGTCGGTAAATGTTTGCCTCTAAATATTTTGGTTCTCAGTTTAATTATCCAGAAATGATGTCTATTAGCCATCCAACTACCGGGATTCCGAAAAAATGCAAAGATAAAGACAGAGATAGGCCGTCGAGGTCCAAAACTGTGACGACACTTCTCCTAAGCCAGTCACCAGTTTGCCAGTACTCAGTGAGGTGCTTTCAGCCCCTAATACCCGCTACTTCTGACTTGCAGGCCTCTACTGAGACCCATTCGGAGTCCGGTATGCAGCGAGATGCTTCACCTATGGAACCCGCGGATGTCTCTGCCTTGGATGGGTCCGGAGCCGCTGTGCAGGCACGGGCTTCTGAGGGTGTATTCAGGCCAGGCTTACATATTAAACCGACTCCACCTTCAATACTAAGGCCTAAATCTCGATCTGTGTCTAAAAAAACGATGCCCAGGCCACATGTTCAGGCCCCTATGCCTAAAAAACAAATGATCAAAATGGCTGAAGATCTAATTACTCTTATCAGGGGGTAGTCAGCCCCCCCCCCCTTCTAAGAGGCCTAGGGCTGAGCTTGACTATGAATCTTCTGATTAGGACTCTTTCTTCTGACTCTTCTAATGACCTAGATTTGTCCATACCTACTTATGAGGATTCTGATGCAGAGGATTCCATTCCCTTTGCTTCCCCCCCTGAGGATTTTTCTTTTGGGGAAACTTTACATACCTTAAGGGAGCATTTCCACTGGGAAAGTCAGGGATTTTCTGATTCAAAAAAGAGGCTTAGGGATTTCCTCCTCCTACCTCAGCATAGGCCTTTGGCTATACCTCCTGTACTAAACATTGTTGATGATGTGTTTTTGGAATCCAGTATGCCCCCTGATTCCCTGCCTCCAGCTCCTAGTAAACCTGACAGATACTTCAGGGTTCCTGAGTCCCACAAGTTCCTTTTCAAAAATCCTGTTGCAGATCCAGAAATCATTTCTCAAGGGCCCAAAGGCATTAAGGCTTCTACTGCTAAAAAATCCTACCCCTTCTGATAGAGACTCCAGGATGCTGGATAGATGGGGTAAAAAGGTGTATATTTCTGCAACCTTGGCGATCAGGGCTTTAAACTTCCAATTTCATATGTTAAAATATCAACAGCATATTATTGGACTGCTTAAACAGAAAATTATGTTGATTTCTGACTGTGTGGAAAATAAAGATTTACAGGATTTAATGCATTCTGCTGAACAAGTTGGAAAACATACTTTGCAATGTGGTTTTGATTCTTTAGTGTCCTCTTGCAGGGCTGCTGTTACTGGGTCTGTGCTTAGAAGGCATTCTTGGCTTAAGGAGCAATCTCTGCCTGATCATGTTAAAGCGAAATTGTTGGATGCTCCTTTAAATAAGAACCACCTGTTTGGCAATAAGGCTGAATTAGTTCTAAAAAAGATGAAAGATAAAGCTAAATCTATGAAAACTGTAAAAGATTTCTTACAAGTGCAACCTCCAAGATTTAGTAGGCACTAGCCTACTAAGAATTGGTCCTTTCCAGTTTTTTCCAGATCCTCTCAAGCCAAACCCAGACACACCAACAGCACCAAGTTTCAGTCCCAAGGGACTCTCAGAACTAAGCAATGGGGTGCCCCCACTTCCAAATCTGGAAATAAGACACCCCCCTATGGTAAACAGTCTCAATGGCTTTCCTTTAAAATTACCAAGCACTTACCTTTTAGCCGCCCCTTTGGGGGGAAAGATTGCTCTTCATGCAAAAAACTGGGAACTCATAACCCAGGACAAATGGGGTTTAAATATAGTGGCCCAGGGATACAGATTTCATTTCCACACATTGCCAACACCAAACGGGTGGCCAGACCTGCCCCTAAATCACTGGGCAGAGGCTCAGAAACAAGTACTTTCCCTCTTAAACATGGGGCTATTCAACCGGTACAAGAAGAGGAAAAGGGAAAAGGTTTCTATTCCAGGCTTTTCCTGGTACCCAGAAAAGACGAATCATGGCGTCCAATTCTGGACCTGTCTACTCTAAACACCTTTCTGGACATTCCAAAATTCAAGATGCTGACTCTTCACCATTTACTTCCTATGCTAGGCAAAGATGCCTGGTTGGCAACTCTAGATTTAAAAGAAGCATACCTGGACATCCCAGTCAGGAAATCTTGCAGAAGATGCCTACGCTTCAAAGCAGGCTACTTGCATTATCAGTTCTCTGCACTGCCCTTTGGCTTGTCTACTGCGCCCAGGATATTCACAAAGTGTCTGGCTCCAGTAATTGCATTTTGCAGGCAAAGAAATATTCAGATATATCCATACCTGGACAATTGCCTAATTCAGGCAGAAAACCAGGGCATACTTCTAAATCATCTGGCATTTGTAAAAAAAGATTCTAACTTGTCTGGGGTACACCATAAACAAAAAGAAATTGCATCTGGTACCCTCTCAACAAATTACATTCCTGGGTGCAAGCTTGAATACAACTGCCCAGATGGCTTTCCTCACGCAAGAGAAGCAAATTCATTTGGTAACTTACTTCAAACAAGTCGCCACAAAAACCCTGCTAACTGCAAAACAAATACTGCAAGCCTTGGGGTTCATGGCCTCCTGCATTCTTCTACTTCCGTATGCAAGACTGCATATGAGGAAACTACAGTGGTACTTAAAATGTCTATGGAGTCAACATTGTCGCAGCCTGGAAACAATGATTCCTATCATACCTTGCCTACGCCTGAAGTTCCTATGGTAGGCAGAGGCCTGCCACCAAAACAATGGACTGCCATTCACACTACCCCCTGCCGCCCAAACCCTAACTACAGATGCATCAGACTATGCATGGGGGGCTCACCTGGCAGGGAAGTGCATTCAGGGCAAATGGAACCCAAATCAAATGCACCTACATATCAATCAAAAGAAATGTTAGCTGTACAGAATGCTCTGACAGCCTTCAAGGACTACAATCTTCCAGGACAACTAATGGTAATCTCAGGATTTTGGAATACATGGCTTCCACTATCCTAATGATTCCAATTTCCAGACTACGCATGAGAAAATAATTTCATGGTTCAAGTCATATGTGTTCATCACCTTCACCCTCCATGCTTCCAAATCCTAGTGCTGAATTTTGTCAGGAAATAACTATTATGGTGGGCAGACCAAATATTAGTGAATCCAGGTCTTTCCGTTTGTCCACCAGCTTCAGCTCCAGCCTCATCCCATCAATGATTCAGACTTTGCTTGGTGGTCTGTATACATGGGAATCAAAATACAGGGTCAAGTAAATGATGGCACTATAAACAAGGGGGCAACAAATATTATCCCCTGTGCAGACTAGCAATGTTAGCATGGGGACTTAACTTATAACAGTGTATCCCTTCAAGCTACTTAATATTCCATGAGTAGAATGCTCTGACAGACATGCTGAGAAGATCCAGGACAGATCCACACAAATGAAAGTAACACACTTGGGATTCCAGGAAGTTATCCACCTGTGGAGAATTCCTCAAGTAGATTGCCTGCCTCCATTCACAAGAAATGGCTGAAGAAATTTTGGTCTAGGACACATTGCAGAAAGGCTCGGAAGTTTGATGCCTTTTCTTTCCTATGGGTGGGACTGTACCTATATGTCATTCATCTTTTCCTCCCTTAACCAGAGATCTGATGTCAATTTTCATTCTGTCTTCAACTCATGGGTTTGGATCTGAACCGTCGAATCCGACTCGGCAGTTGCAAAATCTCATTGCAACATAGAACTCTCAAGCTTCTCCCTTACCCAGAATGCACCAACCCCAATTACCTTAGATCTCATTTGCCGCCTCCAGCGAATGATGTTGTTGTTAGTCTCTCAAGCTTAAATTTAGATGTGTTTTTTTCTTCAGATTACTGTCTTATTTCTTGTTCTTTTGTTTCTGTTTGTCTTTCTTGTACTAGTATACTCTGTAAAAATACTATAGTTAGTAATTTTTTTCTCCCTTTCCCTCTTCTACCCTTATCATAGGTCTTGACTACCATTGTAGGTAGCTTTTTCTGTTTTCCTTTCCCCTTTCATTAAAAAAAAACTTTATAGTTTCTCTGATATAGTTAGTCTTTTAAAGTTTATTCTTAAGTTTACAGTTTTTGGATTTGGAGTGTGTTATTGTTATTTTAGTAGTTATTATTACATATTAAGATGTCAGAAAAAGATAAAAGCCCATCAGGCTTTAAAAAAGTGTGGAAAATGTGATCAGAAAATACCCTTTTCTGACCCTCATACACTTTGTCTATACTGTCTTGGACCCCTTCATCTCCAAGAAAATTGTTTAGTTTGTCATGCGTTCAACCCAAGGGCTCAGGTTGAATGCAAAAACAAATTAATACTGAAGGGTTTATTTCATCCTCCTACTCTAGCAAGGCTTTATCTGGAGCTTCTAAAGAAAAATCAAGGGACATGTCTCCAACTTCTCTAAGCACTTACACGGCTGCTTCTAAATCTTCAGAGAAGTCCTTGAAAAGATATCTAAAGTTCCACCCGTTCCCTTTGATCTGGTAAAGAAAAGGGCAACATCTATGGATCTGACTTCATCCTTGGATCCAAGACACATAAAGACACAATCCTTGGATCTGACTGTCTCTTCAGATCTGAAAAGCTTAAAAATTAAACACATCTTGGATCAGACCCCCTCAAATCCAATACAGAGACCTTATGGTGTGTTAGTTTTACCCAAAACCTAAAACTCCCCATCAGTGCATCTAGTTACCTCTAGAGTTCCTTCCCCATTCGTAGAGAGGTCAAGATCCCCTTCAGGGATGTCCACTCACTCTTCCAGAAGCCTTACAGAAGGCAATGTGAAGAGGTTAGTGAGGAAAATTCTCTCGGCGCAGAGCCAGTCAGTGATCTTTTCAGCTCCTACCCCTTTGGGTCAGGAGATCCATACTTCCAGTACTCAACCATTGCCAGTTCCTCTTCCGACTTTTTTCAAGTTATTAGAGCCCTTGGATCTGAGCCATCTTGGGCCTGTCTGCTTCAGATCCAAGACTCCCTTTGTCATTGGATCCACTGCTTGCTCTGAGCTCTTTGGTTCAGTTGGATCAGGAGAGCGCTCTGAGCCAGTTCTACCCTGTCGGGTTTGAGGTGCTTCACTCTACTTCGAGGGTTACTGAGCCATCTCTCTATCTTGGAGCCTCAGCAGTGGTTAGTTCAGCTCTGACTTCAGCCACTGATGGACTGTCCTTAGGGCAGGGAGGGACCATGGATCAGAGACTGGATGTCTCTGATCCATGGTCCTGGCCCTTGCTGGGAGGTCCACCTTTGCAGTCATGGAGAGAGCCTTGTCTGCACCCCTGACTATGGCACCTACCCCCTGGGATCCTATGTCTACATCTGTAGCCTCTCTGCATGTAGAGTCTCACCTATCCTCTCCATAGGGACAGATGGTACTGAAACCCCAGGCTTCCCATCAGGGTATCCCCTGCTTGTGACACTTTCCCAGAGTACCCTGCTGAGGATGTCTCTCAGAAGAGAACATGCAAGAGCAAGCATTTAGATTCCCTTGAATATCTCATCGAAGATACAGATTTTAATGAGGATGAAGAGTCTCCTCAGTCCTGCCCTATGGACTGATTTGGGAAGCATGTATATGCTTCCACCACCTTTGCTTTAAGGTCACTGAAGTATTTAGCACATTTCACAAGATTTCAGAGGGACCTGATTAATGAGCTATCAGATACCCTCTCAAGATCCATTTCTGAAGAGGTGAAAGCACCTGTCACCTCTCAGTTGGTTACCCTACAGTCTATATCCAGCTCCTCCATGAGGCTCATTTCTAATGTAACAGAAGGAACCTCTAGAGCAGTGTTGCCATTAGGAGAAACATCTGGATGTGCATATGTGATTTTGCAGACCCCTTTAAACCTTGGTTCATCAATGCTCCTTTTGACAGCACATCTCTTTTCTGCCCCAAGGTTAAGATGCATTGTCCAGTTGTGAGAAAGATGGAAAGATTTTCTGCCATGGGTGTAGATTTTTCAACCCCCTCCAAAGATCCTTTTCAAGGAATTATCGAGGCAGAGTAAAATGTGGTTCAAAAAATCCCAAGGATCTTTCCAGGACACACATTGAGGATGTTCCCCCAGAGAGCCATTCACTACCAGTTCAGAGTTCTGTCCTTTCATCTCACCACAGCCCCAGGGTGTTTACCAAATGCAAGGCAGTAGTAACAGCTCACTTGAGACTGCAGAGATTCTGGTGGTTTCCATATTTAAACGACTGGCTGATCTCTGCCCTGACCAGGCTTCAGCTCATTTTGGCAAGAGAAAGTGATCCAGACATGCTGTACTAGGGATAACCATAAACTACAAAAAGTCTCATCTAGAACCAAGTCAGTCTACACTTCATAGGAGCACTGCTCGATACAAAATCAACTATAGCCTCACTTCTCTTTTCCAGATTTCAAAGAAATAAGATCACAAGTGAAAAAGATAGTTTGCAGTACCAAAATCTCAGCCCACTTGGTCCTTCAGGCTTTAGGGTCAATGTCAGCAGCAATAACATCACTACCCTTAGCCAGATTTCATATGAGGATTCTTCAGTGGATGCCGGCCTCCCAATGGTCAATTCTTCATCTTCTTTTATCTGCTCAGATATGGATCACCAACATATGTAAGAGGGAGCTAATGTGGTTGATTCAGCCAGAAGAGGTTATACAAGGCCATTTGTTCATTCCCCCTTAGCCCATGGTTGTGAACAGGGATGCTTCCCAGCCAGGGTGGGGGAGCATTACCTGGGAAAGACAGTCCAAGGTACATGGTACCCTGAAGAGGCCACTTTACATATCAATGCCCTCTAGTTGAGAGCAGTGCTTCTAGCATTGTAGGCCTTTCAGAATGCTATCCCTTCAGGAATGGTTGTGATTCAGACAGGTAACATGTCAGTGGTTTGGTACATCAACAAACAAGGAGGAACCAGATGGTTACCCAAAGTGTTGAGAAGCACTCAGGTTTGGCAATGGGTGATCTCTTCCAACCACTTTCTTATAGTATTGCATATTCTAGGGAAGTGCAATGTGTTAGCAGACAAATTGAGCAGGTACATCCTACTAGCTCATGAGTGGTCCTTCAGCAACAATGTTGCTGAATTGATTTTCCAACAATGGAGCCAGCCTTGCTGTGATATTTTCGCATCTCCCCTGAACAACAAGTGCAGCAGCTTCTTTGCCCTAATCAACCTACAGGTAACCAAGGGATACTCTTCTCCATGATTGGCCCCTGTTCTTCTTTATGCTTATCCCCCAATTCCTTCAATTGCAAAGTTTTTACAGAGAGCTGCCATATTGAAGAACAAAATCATCCTCATTGCACCTTATTGGCCTCAACAGATTTAGTTCCCCTTCCTGTGGTCTCATTTAATTAATCAGCCCTGGATTATGGCCCCACTCCATATCTGCTTCCTCACCTGACAGACATGATACATCCAAACCTCCCCAATGTCATGCTGACAGCTTTGTTTCTCCATTATTAGTAATAGCCAGACAACCTATGCTCTCCTCAATTGTCTACCAAATTTTGTTATCTTCCCTTAACCCATCTACAAGGAAACTTTTTGCTAGTAAATGGAAACAATTTGTACACTGGGCACTTCAGAATCATGTGGAACCCTTATCTGCCCCAGTTCATAACATTCTTGATTTCTTAACGCTAAATTTTAATCAGAGTCAGTTCTTCAACAGTTAAAGTTCAGTTGGCAGCAATTTCTAATTTCTATATTGGATCTGATGGTTCCTCACTCACTTCTCATTAGCTTTGTAAAACCTTTTTCTGATGCATACTTCTGTTAAGACCTCCGTTTAAAGATTCTACTACTCCATGGAATCTAACTCTAGTGCTGCAAGTCTTGGTCCAACCTCTCTTTGAAGCTGCACATGACTGTAATCTTAAATTCTTTCTTGGAAAACTTTGTTTTTGGTGGCCATTACTTCAGCCAGACAGATTTCTGAAATTCAAGCCTTATTTCTGAAACCCCCATATCTAATTTTTCACAAAGATAGTTACATTACCAGCTAATGCATCCTTTTTGCCCAAGATAGTTTCAGAAGCTAATATTAACCAGTTTGCTTTCCAAATTAATCAAACAAGGGTGAAAATTTGTTACATTAATTAGACGTTCGTAGGCCACTGCTTTTCTGTTTACACAGAACAAAGGACATCAGAACTGCAGATCAGTTGTTTGTTTCTTTTGCTGATAATAACTGGGCAAACCAGTATCCAAAATTAATCTCACCAGATGGCTTACTGGTTATATTTACTTTGTTTACACCAAACTGGATATCCCTTTACCAAAGCAAGTTCATGCTCATTCAGCCAGATCAATAGCAACTTCCTTAGTTTTTCATTCAAGGGCTTGCTTTGATGAAATGTATGCGACAGGGACTTGGGCCTCCCCTCATACTTTCAACACTCATTACAAAGTGGTTTTGATATCCAGAGGTAGAGCATCATTTGGCTCAGTGGTGCTTAGGAAAATCCTTCCTTGAGTCCACCCTGGGATTTAGATAGCTGGGGACTCTGTCCCATCAGTTGATGACAGAATGAAAATTGACAACATCAGATAAAGAAATTATGTACTCACCACTCTGAGGGGTAGATCATGCCTGCTCAGCTTGGTCAACTTCTTTGAGTCAGTCACCAGAGCTGTGGATGAAGGCAAGGTGGTTCATACAGCCTACCTTGATCTGGCCAAGGCCTTTGATACCATTCCCCACTCAGGAATCATAGAAAAACTCACTAAGCTAGCCATCAACCCCTATATCACTAGGTGGGTTGCAAACTGGCTCACAGATAGAACCCACAGTGTGAAAGTAGCTGACTCCAAGTCAGACTGCCAACCAGTCACGAGTGCAGTCCCACAGGGTTCGGTCCTGGGTCCTCTCCTGTTTGGTATCTACTTCTCTGAAGTCCAGGCCAACACGAAGAGACTTTTGCTGACAAAGTTCTCAGACGATTGCAAGTTGGGAGCTATTATTAACTCCAAGTGATGTTGACATCCTACAGAAAGGCCTCACTGAGACCAACAACTGGTGTCAGAACCATGGCCTTAAGCTCAATGCCAAAAATTATCCCCTTTGGGAAAACCCAAGTCCCCATGAATTACCACATCGATGGTAGTCCACTGAGCACAGAAGGCCTCATAAGAGATCTGGGAACACAGGTTGAGAGCAACCACTCTTTTGACCACCACATTGCCACATCTATGTGGCTCATCTCATTAATAAGGGTTTTGAATCCAGGAAGAAAGAGGTCATTGCCTCCCTCTACTTTTCCCTCATTAGGCAAGTCATTGAGTACAATGCCCCATTTGGCGTGTACCTCACTAGACATCTTACTGGAGAGGCTGCAAATGTACCTCACAAAGAGGATCCTAGGCCTTAAACACTTGTCCAATATGGACAGACTCAAAAAGCTCCTACTATTCTCTGTCTCATATCGCCTACGTAGAGGCGATCTCTGCTTGTCTTACAAAGCCATGTCTGACCCAGCTCTGTTAGAAATGCTACATCTAAAGAAATCAAAATCCCTCTGCACCACATGCTCCACAGACCTCAACCTCATTACCACAATCAACAGAACATGCTGGAGGGACAGGTTCATAACCCAGAGACTGCCCATGCTATGGAATAGCCTTCCCATACATGTCAAACAGAGCACCTCACTGGCCCTCTTCAAGAAATCTTGATGAGTGGATGTGAAATAAAAAAATTCACCTCGGGGATCACTCCAGTGGCTCTACTTGACAGAGGCACTAGGAACTAAGGTTGGGTGGCAAGATGCCAGGGTAATCCTATGGGCTAGGCTTGTAAAGGCTCCAGGGCCATTAGCCTAGTACACACCTCTGAACCTTTAACGTTCCATCTGTGTTGTCCATTTTCATTCTTCCTCAAATCTCCACCCACCAACCCCCTCCTTATGGTTTTTCTGGAAGAGTAAGTGGATATGAAAGAATCTGTATACTGCAAGCATGACAAAGCTCCAGATATAGTCTTTTCTAACCTTTTCTAGTTCTCTTTTTATGCCTGTTTTGAATAAATATTATTTTTGTGCTTTGGCTAGCAAATGAGATCTGAGGTAATTGGGGCTGTTGCATTCTAGGTAAGGGAACAGCTTGAGAGTCCTAAGTTGCCACAAACTTTTACAACGGCCGAGTTGGATCCAACAGTTCGGATCCAAACCCATCAGTTGAGGAAGAATGAAAATGGACAACACAGATAGAACATTAAGGTGAGTACATAACTTCTTTTTATTTTAAAGCTCCAAAAGAATTGTCCAAAATAATCATGGTAACTCCATTTTAGGCCAGACAGAATTGGATGTTCTTCATGTTTCACTGTTGTGTTATCTGCTTGCAGGTAGCCCTCAGTTGGCCTGATTATCAAAGTCTTGGGTCCTGCATCGGTTGCTGTCTCATCTTCCATGATGTCAGCTCGTCAGGGGTATAAAGCATGCAGCCGATGCCATTATATCAGTCTTTCGTGCTGTGCGGTGCCTGAAGCAGCAGCAGTTCAGTTTGCAAGTGCCGGTTGGCTGACTCCAGAAATTTTCGTTTTCAAGTTTCAGATCCGAAGTCTTCAACTAAGCTAAGTACCCCATTTGGGAACTTTTTTCTTGCTCTAAAACAATGTCAGTAAAAGTTAACAATTGTATTTCTTGTGGAAAGCAAATACCTCATAAAGATTTTCATTCGTACTGCATTCCTTGCCTAGGCCCAGACCACGACGTACCTCGCTGTCGGTTTTGTGCCTTATTCAAACCTCGAACTATTCGTCATCTGTTCATTTTCGCATCTAAATATTTTGGTACTTGGTTCAATTATCCAGAAATGGCTTCGGTAAGCCACTCGACTACCGACATTCCGAAAAAACGCAAAGATAGACAGAGACAGACCATATAGGTCCAAAGCTGCCGACGACGCTTCTCCTAAGCTAGTCGCCAGTTCACCGGTACTCAGTGAGGCGCTTTTGCAGCCTGCTGATACCCACTACTTCAGATTCGCAGGCCTCTACTGAGACCCATTCGGAGTCCGGTATGCCGCGAGATGCTTCTTTGACTGTGGAACCTGTGGATGTCTCTACCTTGGATGGGTCCAGAGCTGCTGTGCAGGCACCGGCTTCAGAGGGTGTATTCAGGCCTCCTGACTTGCATATTAAACCAATGCCATCTTCTTCTTCAAGGCCTAAAACTCTATCCTTGCCTAGAAAATAGACGCACAGACCGCATGGTCAGGCCCTATGCCTAAAAAACAAATGATAAGAATGGCTGAAGACTTTATTACTCTAGTCAGGGGAAGTCACCCTTCTCCCTCTAAGAGACCTAGAACTGATTTTTCTTCTGATCAGAATTCTGAAATTTCTGTTTTCTCTGATGACCAGGACTTGCCGTTATCTACCTATAGGGATTCTGATGCAGAGGACTCCATTCCCTTGCTTCCCCTCCAGAGGATTTCTCTTTTGGTGAAACTTTGCATACACTTAGGGAGCATTTCCACTGGAAAAGCCAGGATTACTCTGATTCCATAAAGAGGCTTAGGGAATTCTTACTCCTACCTCAACACAGGCCTTTAGCTATCCCTCCTGTACTGGACATTCTAGATGATGCCTTCTCAGAATCTAGCCTGGCCCCTGATACTTTATCTCCAGCTCCTATAAAACCTGACAGGTATTACAGAGTCCCTGATTCCCACAAGTTCCTCTTTAAGAATCCTACTGTGGATCCTGAGACCATTTCACAGGAGCCCAAAGTCATTAAGGCTACTACTGCCAACAATCCTACCCCCTCGGATAGAGATTCCAGGGCCCTGAACAGATGGGGTAAGAAGGTATACACTTCTGCAACTTTGGCCATTAGGGCCTTAAACTGCCAGTTTCATATGTTAAAGTATCAGCAGCATATTATTGGAGTGCTTAAACAGAAAATTATGTTGATTCCTGACTGTGCTGAAAATAAAGAATTACAGGATTTAATACATTCTGCTGAACAAGTTGGAAAACAAACTTTGCAATGTGGTTTTGATTCATTAGAGGCATCTTGCAGGGCTGCTGTCACTAGGTCTGTACTTAGAAGGCATGCTTGGCTTAAGGAGCAATCTTTGCCAGATCATGTTAAAGCTAAATTACTGGATGCTCCCTTATACCAAGACTGCCTGTTTGGCAACAAAGCAGAAGAAGTATTTAAAAAGATGGAGGAAAATGCTAAATCTATGCAAACTGTTAAAGATTTCCTGCAAGTACAACCTCCCAGATTTAGTAGGCACTGGCCTTCTAAGAAATTGTCCTTTCCTGCCTCTTCCAGGCCTTCTCAGTCCAAACCCAGAACCAGCAGACCACCCAGGCTTCAGTCCCAAGGTACTCACAGGCCTAAGCAGTGGGGGGCTCCCACTTCCAAAGCTGGAAGTAGTAAGACACCCCCCTATGGTAAACTGTCACAATGACTTAACTTTAAACCTTCCAAGCCCTGTTCAACTGAATGTTCCTTTAGGGGGAAAGATCGCCCTGCATGCAAAAAACTGGGAACTCATTACCCAAGACAAATGGGTTTTAAATATAGTTTCCCAAGGTTAGAGATTCCACGTCCACTCCTTACCGACCCCAAAAGGTTGGCCAGACCTACCCCCAAATCAGTGGGCCGAGACACAAAAGCAAGTTCTCTCTCTTCTAAGCATCAGGGCTATTCAGCCTGTCCCAGAAGAAGAATGGGGTCAAGGCTTCTACTCAAGACTTTTCCTGGTACCCAGAAAAGACAATTCCTGACGTTCTATCCTGGACCTGTCTATCCTAAACACTTTTTTGGTAATCCCAAAATTCAAAATGCTAACTCTTCATCAGCTGCTTCCTATGCTAGGCAAAAATGCCTGGTTGGCAACACTGGATTTAAAGGAAGCCTACCTGCACATCCCAAATAAGGGAATCTTGCAGAAGATACAAGATACTACTAAAAGGACAAAACAAAAAAAACTATACCACCAACAGCAACGAACAAGCCAACCTTTTATTACTTAGCGCTTTGGCTATACAGCCTTCAAAGAATAAAACAACAAAGTTATACGCACACAAAATTTACAAGTCACACCCACTGCAATTAATCACTTAAAGTATTGAATTTTAAAATATATGATGTTTCCTTTTTACATAATTTAGTATGAAGATTTACTAATTCCCCCAAATATACCTCAGTTTTTTCCAAAACACAACCAACAATATGATTAGCATTACAACTGTGAAATTCAGAAAAATGACTACCCAAGGGACCATCTATTCTAGCATTTTTTATGTCTCTCAGGTGTTCTTGAAAACAAACTTTAAAACTTCTACTGGTCTCACCAATGTAGTATTTATTGCACCTAAGAGCATATATAACCCCACATGTATTACAATTAAAATTGCCCCTTACCAAAAATTGATGTCCATTAATATATTTAAAACTATTGATCACATTTTTACATTTAGAGCATTTATTACATGGTATAGTGCCTTTAAATGTAAACATTTCAGCACTAACATTCATTATAGGTAATTCAAATTGATTATGTACAACCATGTCTCTAAGGTTTCTGGCCCTCTTATAAGAAATTTTTAACTTTTCTGGCAACAACTTATTTAATTTATGTTGTTTTACTCTTTGAAGGCTGCATAGCCGAGGCACTAAGTAATAAAAGGTTGGCTTGTTCATTGCTGTTGGTGGTATAGTAATCTTGCAGAAGATACCTACGCTTCAGAGCAGGCTACATGCACTGTCAGTTCTCTGCACTGCCCTTTGGCTTATCTACTGTGCCCAGGGTATTCACAAAGTGCCTGGCTCCAGTCATTGCATTTTGCAGGCAAAGAAATATTCAAATATACCCATACCTGGACGATTGTCTAATTCAGGCAGAAAGCCAGGACACACTTTTAAATTATCTGGCATTTGTAAAGAAATTATTAACTTCTCTGGGGTACACCATAAACAAAAAGAAATCTCATCTAGTACCCTGCCAACAAATTGTATTCCTGGGAGCAAGCGTGAATACAACTTCCCAGATGACATACCTCACGCCAGAGAAACAAGTTCATTTGCCAGTCTACTTCAACCTGCTGCCCACAAAGACCAAGCTATCTGCATGGAAAATACTGCAAGCCCTGGGGTTCATGGCCTCTTGCATTCTACTAATTCCATGTGCAAGACTGCATATGAGGAAACTACAATGGTATCTAAAAAGCTTATGGTGCCAACATTCTCAGGACCTAGAATCAATGATTCCTTTCATACCTTGTCTGAAGACAGAGTTCCTTTGGTGAGCAGTGGCCTGCCACCACAACAAGGGACTGCCATTCACTCTACCCCCTGCCCCCCAAATCCTAACAACAGACGCATCAGACTATGCATGGGGGGCTCACTTGGCAGGCAGTGCATTCAGGGCAAATGGAACCCGAGTCAAATGCACCTACATATCAATCAAAAAGAAATGTTAGCTGTACAGAATACTCTGACAGCCTTCAAGGACCACATTCTTCCAGGACAATTATTGGTAAAGACGGACAACACCACTGTTATGTGGTACATAAACAGGCAGGGGGGAAACACATTCATACCCCCTCTGCAGACTAGCCATGGCTCTGTGGAACAAAGCCTTGGGCTACCAAGTGCACCTACAAGCTCAGTTCCTGCCAGGCAAGCTAAGTACACTGGCAGATGACCTAAGCAGAAATCTCATGGACCTACACGAGTGGAAGCTGGAACCAAAGATATTCAACATTTTGAGAGTCAAATGGGGGGGAGCCCAGAGATAGACCTGTTTGCTCCCCTCAGAACTACCAATTGGACAAATTCTGCACAAGGACTCCCTACAGACAAACTTGGAAAGTGGATTCCCTGCCCTTCAGCTGGAAAAACCTATCAGTTTATGCCTTCCCCCGTCTGCCTCTCCTCTCCAAAGTGTACTAAAGATCAAACAGGACAAACCAAGGACAGTACTTATTGCACCAGACTGGCCATGCCAACACTGGTACCCCCTCTTGAGCAGTGTGTCACTTCTGGAACCATGGCACCTGCCTCAGGCCCCTGCCCTGCTGTCCCAGCAGGAGGGCCGGATTCTGCACCCACAGCTTCAAACCCTGAACCTTGCAGCCTGGCTAATTACATGACCTCTCCTTTACCATCACTCAGTAAGCAAGTGACGGATGTCATTCTGGAGGCAAGTAGGCCTAGTACTAGAAAATCCTATGCTAAAAAGTGGAAAAGATTCTGTTCCTGGAACCAAACATGGGGAATGGACACAACTGCCCAATTTACCGTTCATTCTTCAATACTTAACTGAGATGCTTCACAAGGGCCTTTCCTTTTCTTCTATCAACATTCATGCCTCTGCCATCTCAGCTCATTATAATACAGAGCCACCCCTCTTCTCTTCTCCACTGCTGAAGCAATTCCTCAGAGGAGCCAAAAACTAAAGACCACCCAGGAGAGCCCCTACTCCAGCTTGGGACCTTAACTTTGTATTGGAAAAGCCCACTCTACCTCCCTTTGAGCCAGCTGCAAATGCAGAGTTGAAATTCCTTTCTTGGAAAACAGCCTTCCTCCTAGCCATCACTTCAGCAAGAAGGGTGTCTGAATTACAGGCCTTCATGGCAGTGGAACCTTTCATCATCTTTCATGCGGACAGGGTGTCCCTCAGGACCAGTCCCTCCTTGATGCCCAAGGTGGTATCCAGTGTGGCCCTTAAACAGTCCATTAATTTGCCAACCTTCTTTTCTAATCCACAGAACAAAGGGGAATGAATACTGCACTCCTTGGATGTGCGCAGAGAACTCAGATTTTACTTGGACAGGACTAAGCCTCTCGGGAAATCTGAACAGCTGCTGCTTGCAGTTGCTACAGGGGCAGAGGGGAAGGCCATTTCAAAGCAAACAATTTCTAAGTGGATAAGCCATTGCATTCATTTCTGCTATAAGCATAATGGAAAACCTACCCCACAGGGGATAAGACCACATTCAACCAGGGCTGCATCTACCTCTACAGCCTTTCTCAGAGGTGTCCCTACCAGGGACATCCTAGAAGCTGCTTCCTGGAGTTCTGTACATACCTTCACCAAGCATTACCACTTGCCACTTTTTTTCTAAATCCAGAGCTGGTTTTGCCACTACAGTCTTGCAGGGCCTTATAGCTGGTCCTAATGCTATCTAACTGCTTCCTCCCTTCCTTAGCTTTGGGAATCTACCCAAATGTAACGACTGCAACAGTGAAAGATGAAGAACATAGTACAGTTGTGTACACTTACCATAAATGTAGATGTTCGAGTGTATTCACTGTTGCAGTCCTGGTTACCCACCCTCCAGCCCCCTGACTTCTATTGACTATACCTCTATTCTTGCTTACTATGCTCAAAGCTTTCTGGTGTGTTTGCTTTTTTGTTGGAGGTGTAACCTTGTATATAATTCCTTCCCATTATGGGGGCACCTGATATCTGGGGCAAGAAAAACTGATGTAATGGTGTTGGCTACATGCGTTATACCCCTGATGACCTGACGTCATGGAAGATGAGACCGCAACTGATGCAGAACCCAAGACTTTGATAATCAGGCCGACTGAGGGCTACCTGCAAGCAGATAACCCAAATGTAATGACTGCAACAGTGAATACACTCAAACATCTACATTTATGGTAAGTGTACACAACTGTACTTTCTCCTTTCTCATGAAAATGGCCAAAGGCAATTACTACAGTTTTCCTTACAAGATAGATATACTTCCATTGAACAAGGACTCGTTTATCCACCCCAGTCAGCAAAATCTTCATTTGACTGCTTGGATAGTAGAATTTTGATCCCTCTTGGGCACTTTTTTCTGATGATGTGCAGTGGGTATTAAAGGATGCTAGAAAACATGTACTAGAACTTCCTATTTGGCCAAATGGAAGAGATTTTCTAGTTGGTGCCACAAGAAGAGCCAGGACCCATCAGAAGCTGAAGCCCTTTTGGTTCTGCATCATCTGTGTGAATTGCTGAAATCGGGCCTTTCTTGTTCTTCTATAACAAAAAAAAAAAAAATCACCTGTGCTTATCTGCTTTTAGATTCCCTTTTCTTGTTCAAAGTAAATATCTATCCACCTCAAACAATAGATGGGAACCCCCTTGGTTTCTAAAGTTTCTTTGAAAAACGAGCTGGTTCAAAAGGTAAAAGGTGGAACAGTACATCACAACAATAGAACAGTCTTAACTGGAAATGCTGTTCTATATAGTTCTTTGAATTTGGCTAGAAGAGTATCTGAGTTACAATCTCTTGTGGTAAGCCAGTTGTTTCTCATATTTCATAATGACAGTAACTTTAAGAACCAGCCTGTCATTCATGCCAAAAGTGGTTCCTTTATGTACTTTAAATTGGTCTATTCACCTCATAGTCTTCTTTGCAGGACAAGTGAACTGAGAGAATTTTACAAATATTGGATGTCCACAGACAACAGAGATACTACACTTACAGAACAAAATACTTTTGAGCTTCTGACCAGCTGTTTATTTCTTTTGATAGGAAAAGGAAGGTCAACCAATTTCAAAACAGTTTATAAGTGGTTATCCCACTAGATTCTGTTTTGCCATTCTCGGCATGCTAAGACCCTCCATCAGTAGGTCAAAACTCAAGTCTGTAGGATCATAGTGGTTACTAGGCTATTGATCCTAATGGGCCTTTTTAAGCCTAGCCATGCTACCCAAATGTAATGGACATATTTGAAACCATAACTTGCTTGTGGATAATCAGGCATTTACAAGCTCCCTTCTCCTAAGAGGGACATAGGTGCCAGGCCAGGGGTAAATTTGGATTCCCATCCACCTATCTAAGCTGTGCTTGAATAGGTGTAAAGATGAACTTTGCTTCACATGAATGGGAAGCCTGTCCCAGAGAAGGGGTAATCTCTGAGTCACATACCTGTCTCTCCAACATGTCTTATTTATAGTGTAGACAAGTTTGAGTGTTTGTGATGGTACTTGTTTTGCAAATGTGCAGCAGGTCTGTTAAGGCTGTATCAGAAGATACTTTGTAGATCAGCCATAGATCACTTCTTAGTATATAGGAGACTTCTGGCTACTTTTAAGACATTTTGGAAAGGAAGTGTACTCCAGAACTCTTCTGGGGCAGCTACTTGGCCATCTGTACATACCTTCACTAAACATTATAAAATTGATTTTCTCTACTTGCAAGATCAGGAGTTGCTAGTATCCCCTCCAGTGATGCCAGGATTGAGTCTTTCTCCTTATTGATGATATAAGCTTTGGCAATCATGCCATATAGCTATATGCTACTGCAACAGTGATCTGATGTTAAACATAGTTCAGGTGCATAGGTAAATTTACAGTACGAGTTCAAATAGATCACTGTTACACTACTACAACCTTCCCTTCCAGTCTTGTCTCTATTCTTCTCACAGGAGATACTTTTTGGCCATAGTGGGGTTCCCCTTTACCTTTGTCCCACTTTTTCTCTTAGTAAATAATTATACAAAATTGCAACCTGGTCTGGTTCTTTCCATACCTTAATCTCCCTTTGTCTGAGAGTCAAGAAAGTTCTCAGTTTTGGCTACATGCATGTCTCACAAGCATGTCCTTGAGCTTCCTCAGACATACAGTGCAGGTGGAAGGCACCCAAAAGCTTTTGTATACTGGCCAGACATCTGCACATCTACTGTTATTTGTTATTGTAACCTTACTTGTACCTTAACCAAGGAAGGTGTACGAGTCTGCAGTTTCTGAACATTGTGACATTGCGGAAGGAAGTATTTTAGCTAAGCACTAGCTGGTCAGGCAATTCCTTAAAGATCTACTACAGGTGTGCCCTCTTTTGGGAAACCCATAGCCTCCATGGTGCAATAACATCATGATTAACAGGCTTGCATTCCTGCCATTTCAGCCTACTTGCTCAGCAGCATTAAAGTTCTTTTTTTTTTTTTTATTTTGTGGAAACTGTCTTCACAGTGGTCGTCACACCCTGTGCCCTTTGCTCTTGGATCATGGGACTCTTTCATATCTTAGGGAAACTTGTCTGTTTTTTCTCATGGAAAGGGTGTTCTTCACCTGGAAGTATTGTCTCGTGTTTGACTACAGGAGTTTAGCATCATTTGATGCAGCTGTGTGCTTCAGAGTTCATTCTTCTAAACCTAGGTACTTGTGTTATTTCTGGGTGCTTCTACATTGATAGTGAAACTGCTTGGAATTCAGCCCAACCAAAAATTCATCAAGCAAAGGTCCCAGTGTTATATTTCATCTGGTATGAGGTGTTCTATTGTTATCCATTTGAAATGAAATGCAGACTTTCAGTCAGCTCATCACTTAAAACTTTCTTAGGACAATGGCCCCCTACCCATTATCTATAATAATCTGCCAGTTGTCTTCATCTCCAGATCTCTTTCTGTTACTCTTTGTAACATCGGAGAAAAATGGCCCCAGGCTAGTTTATTTTCCAGAAAAGCATTTTTTGTGAGAGAGATTTTGGAATTTTGAAGGCTTTGTAGTTCACTTTGTTTCTGTTATTACTGATAAGGCAGTCTTACATACATATGTATTTATATGTGTGTGGGTGAGCTTTTCTTTACTGGAAAAGCTCACCCAGACGCTGCCACAACTTGCTTTGAAGGAAAGGTTAGTTTACATTTTTTTTTTGTATTTTGCATTATTTTATTGCATTCTACTTTGTATACAATGATTTGTTATCTGTACACTGTGCTTTATTTGTATTCGGCTTTCAATTGCATATTAACCTAGGAAACGGACCACAGCTGTGTCTCTTGTGAGTTGCACAGAAATTTAAAATTTTTCCTGTTGCTGTTGTGTTTTTAAACACAACTGTCTTTCTAGTTGCCTGCTCCTTATGTTAATTTCATCACATATATCCTTCCCTCTCCCCCTTTCACTGGCTGTTTTGAGTAAGCACAAAACTATCATTTTGTCAAATCACTTCCCTTCAGCTATTTAAATTTATTGGCTATCCCACTGTATTCCATAGAACCAGAATACAAAAGTACCTACCACCATTCAATTTATCTTGCTCTTTTAAAATTAGTGGCTCTCCAGTTAGACGGCAAAAGCTTAGGTTACCCCCCCTTTTTCATATCTAACTGCTTAGTGCACCTTGCAGTGCTTAGGATATTAACCCACTTTTTCATCTTACATTTAAACATCTATTGCAAGACCACCATTTACAGGAGAGCCCACATTCTGCCTCTTAGTCATCTTGGGATTAGTGCTTCTGTTTTCTGGTGAGAGAAGGAGCACAGGGACATTATTTCCTGGAGACTGCTGATCATAGGTGACCGCTTGGAATTTGTACTTGTATTCTACGACTGGTGAGCAGAGTACATTGATTCCTGACTGTTTCTGGTTGAGCAGTGAGTGTCTATGCTTGACTTTCCCGACTGGTCTGGTTACTATTCAAGGCATCTACCAGGAAAAGGCTACATCAAGCCTATAGACCCTTGCATCATCTGGGACAAGACCGTAGATCACCAAACAGGCTGTGATCTGCTTCTCATCTTGGGACTGGTGCTAATATTTTGCTTCTGGTGATAGAAGAAGTAAAGGAAAATTGTATCCCAGCAGAGTTAAGCTGTGGTGAGACCAGCGCTAGTAGCAGCTAGGCAGTAGCCATTCACGTTGATACCCCTCTTTTCATCATTCTTGACAAGCTAATTATTTGTTTTCAGTAATTACTGCTTAATTTGTTTCTTACTTCAGAATATCTGCCTAACTACTTCATCCTTAAATTTTCAGGGTCTGCATATTAGTTCCTTCCCCCAAGTGTTTGGCAGTGCCATGTACAGACACAGACACCTTGAGTGACATTTTTCCTGTAAAAACATGATTGAAATTTCTCCAATACCTAGTTGCATACAGGACATCTAGTTTGCAGTGACAAGCCCTGTCCGCAGAGTTGCAAACCACATACTTCTGACATTGCTTTATATTTTCACTCCAACTGTGTAATCAATAAAAAAGGGTCTGTTGCCATGGATATGAGCTTTCCTGCTATCTCAGTTACCAGCTTGGTGAATATGGGCATCCTGAGGCAATGTAGAAATTGCCTCATGTTTACTGACAGCCAGTTAATTTTCAAACAAACTGATATGGTATGTGAGAGATATAGTTACACAGTGTCACTGGAGGCAACGCTCTCACATAAAAGTACTCCTAATGTCAATAAGGTTGTCAGCAGTACACACGCTGCACCAATCACAAAGTTCCAAGCAGACATGTAGACCTACACGTGCTGAGGCATGTAAATGTAACCTTCCTAAACCCTAATGATGACCTAGCTGAAGTACACATAACAAACACCCTCAGCAGCCCCAAATGCATTCTTTCAAAACAACAGCCACATCAACACATAGAGCCACATCTCATGGACCCTGTACTTTTAAGCCCATAAGGCAAGCCACCACACAATCCAACATTCTGGTCATTGGAGAGTCCATCGTGAGACACACTGATGTCCCTTTCACCAGGCTGAGTAAGGAGAAAGTCATGGTCAGTTATTTATCAGGGGCATATTAAAACTTGGAAAGACACCACAGCTGTGTCTTGTGAGTCACACAGAAATTAAAAATTTTTGCTGTTGTGTTTTTAAACACATTTCCTCAAAACATTTTCTCAAGTTATAACATCTGTAATCATGCTTAGTGGAGATGGCACCCAAACCCTGGCCCTACAAACAATACCCCCCCCCCACTACCAAACAAACAACACTCTAACCTCCCCCAGGAAATCCACATATCTTCTTATACTCAACATAAACGTAAGGAGCATACTGAACATAATTCCAGAGCTGCACGCTACCCTGGCCCTCTACTCCCGTGACATAGTCCTCCTCACAGAGACCTGGCTAAAACCAGTAAACAATAATGACTTTGTTCCACCCGGTTACAGTGTTCTTAGGCAAGCAGAATACCCAAAGGAGGCAGAGAGGCATTGCTCTCCTCTTCAAAAACAACCTGACCATTGAATTTTCAGCCACCGAAGAACCCAAGTCCAATAATGCAGGAATTATGTTCACTAACCTGAAAATCAACTAAAAAAAACACTTGCAAATAATTGGTATCTATATTAGTTATATTATATTATATACCCCCGGCAATAACATTAACACTGTAGAATCCATTCTAGACTGGACATCCCAAAAATTTCCCCAGGAAGCAATCATACTAGGTGATGTTAATATCAGCTGGTCCTCCTGTGATTCACTCCACCCCACTAACCACATTAACCTACACTGTTTCACTAAACTAATCAAAACCACAACACAGGTAGATAAAGCATCAAAAAAGGAGTCTATACTAGACTGGATCCTTACTAATAGACCATCTCAATCCTACCTGTTAGGCTCCCTCCCAGACACCCTCAGCGACCATCTTCCCACATTTGTAATTAGACACCAAGTGAATCCATTAAAATCTTCCACACTCCAACAAATCTGGTGTACAAAGAATTTCATAACCCATGACTTCATATCTGCTCTTAATCAATGCAACTGGAGACCAATCTCATCCCTCCCCCTGGAAAGTGCTATACACTATTTCAGTAACACTTTTCTAAACATTCGAAATCATCTTGCCCCTATCAGAACTAAATCCAACTATCCCCCTGGCTGACCAGAGATACCTGCCTACTACTAAAACAAAGAGATAAAGCATGGGACTCGTGGTGTCATAATAAAACTCAAACTAATAGACAGGCATACCAGGAACTAAGGAACAAAGCCAAAAAACAAATTAGGGCAGACAAAAGGAACCATTATATAAGCATTCAAACCAAACACAAAAATAACCCACATAAATTCTGGTCTGCCATTAATAAAATCCTACAACCAGGAAGGACCAGTACTCCACCCCTAAACATTGACATTGCCACCCAGTTCAACGAACAGTTCACCAAATCCATCCTAGCCTTCATCAATAGTAGTTCTCCCACTTCACAGCCAAACCCATCTTCTGTACCAGCAGACCAAAACCTCTTCTCCTTACAGTCTGTCCCAACTAGCACAATATATAAATCCCTAAATAGGCTTAAACCCACAACCCTGGCCACTGACAAATTACCTGCAGAATATCTAAAGATCACTTCTGAAGCCATCTGTTGCCAAGTCTCCATGTTCATTAAATGCTGTTTATCAAAACAACACTTTCCTTCTCTGTGGAAAAATTAGCTTGTAATACCACTCCACAAACCAGGTAACTCTGTGGAACTATCTAATTACTGTCCAATTGCCATTCTAACCCCCTTATCTAAAATCCTCGAAAAATGTATACATTCCCAAATAAATCTCCTCACTAATAAACTGCTAACCAACACCCAGCATGGATTCCGTCCCAATTGCAGTACTACCATAGCCCTTATTAGCTTTGCCAACACAGTAAACTAACATTGAAGCAATGGTAACCTGGTATCCACTGTATTCCTAGATCTCTCCAAGGCCTTCATTACTGTCTCCCATCCCAAACTCCTTTCTGCTCTCTCCGATTTTAATCTCAGCCAGTCCACACTAGCGTGGTTTCAAGACTATCTAACCAACTGCCAACAAGCAGTAAAATGGCAAAACACCTTATCTCCCCTCCTACCTGTCACCGTAGGGGTCTCCCAAGGATCCATTCTTGGACCTCTTCTTTTCAACATATTCAACCAACCAGCCAACTCCACAAAGCTACCCGGTATGCCAGTCTAGTCCAGTACGCCGATGACGCTACTCTTATCTGCTCCACCCCATCACTCCCTCACCTCCAGGAATTGACACAAGAGTCCTTTACCGCTGTTGAAAAAACCTGGTTGGCCAACTCTCAACTAATAACCCATTTAAACACAGCTAATGATATTCTGTCCCACAAGAGCACCCCATACCACCATTCACAATATTCTCAGCCAATAACACCCCTATCACACTTGTCCAATGCACCAGACTTCTAGGGGTTATCATAAATCACAGCATGAAATTCAATATGCACATTGAACAGACAATAAAGAAAGTCCGTAAAAGACTCGGAACCCTATGTAGATACAAAAAGTACCTCTCCAATGACTGTAAAGCCACCATCGCATGAACCCGCCTGCTATCCACACTCCTATATGCTTTCCCCATACTCATCAACCTAAACAAAACTGACTTTAACAAACTAAACACCTACTTTAATAAAATAGCTAGGTTTGCTACTGAGTCACCCTTCAGGACACATCACTGCATAGCAATCAAGCAACTATCCTGGCTAGAATTAACCAACTTGCTCACATATAACCAGCTTACAATAGCCCACCAAATTCTACATTATCCCGACAGAGTCCTGCAGTTCAAGGTCTTCTTAATACCTGCTCTAACAAACGCCTATTAAGATCCACCAATAAAGCACTGGCTGGCATAGGCAAAAGCAACAATAGCTCTGGGGACTCCTTGTTTTCCATTTCTGTTGCAAAAGCATGAAGTACCATCCCAGTAGATATTAGGACCACTGAAAAAATAATTTCAAAAAATTCCTCCAGTCCGATTTACATAGTTCTTGGTTATGTAATTGTTCGGACCCTGGCTAGCTTCATTTAATTAGATCATATCATACCTTAACCTTCTATGAAAGCTTGCAACAACTTTATTATACCCTTAATCAATGTCTGTTTACTGTACTAGCTACTGATGAATGTAACAAAATGACTGAATAAAATGTCCTTTCAACTGTATTATTTATTGCAACACACTGTTCTCTTTATAGCATATTTACTTCTTGCCGCTTTCTTGGCCTTGAAACTGTACTTTATTAACTCTTGACTCTGTACTGTACTTTAACATGTGTATTGCATTTACTGTATTTTCTGTACTAATCTTTGTGGAGTTTTTCTCCTCGGGCCTCCGCTAAAAATGGGATCCATGCCCAGTCAGACTTTCCTGGTAAGCAAATCTAAAATAAATAAATAAAATAAACTGTCTTTCTAGTTGTGTGCCCCTTATGTTAATTTGACCACGTCTCCTTCCCTCTTCCCCTTTCACTGGCCGTTTTGAGTAAGCACAAAATTATCATTTTGTCAAATCACTCCCCTTCAACTACTTAAATGTATTGGCCCATCCCACTGCATTACATAGAATCAGAATACAAAAGTACCCACCACCTTTCAATTTATCTTTCTGTTTTAAAATTAGTGGTTCTAGACAGGTATAGCTTAAGTTACCCCCTTTTTCATATATAACTGCTTAGTGCACATTGCAGTGCTTAGGATATTAACCCAGTTTTTCATCTTACCTTTCAACATCTATTGCAAGACCACCAGTTACAGGAGAGTCCACCAGGCTGTGGTCTGCTTCTCATCTTGGGACTGGCGCTAATGTTTTGCTTCTGATGAGAGAAGAAGCAAAGTAGCATTGTATCCCAGCAGAGTTAAGCTATGGTGAGACCAGCATTAGTAGTAACCAGGCAGTAGCCATTCATGCGACTCCCCTCTCTTCATCATTCTTGACAAGCTAATTCTTTGTTTTCAGTAATTGCTGCTTGATTTGTTTCTAACTTCAGAATATCTGCCTAAATACTTACATTTTCAGGGTCTACGTGTTAGTTTCCCCTCAAGTGTTTGGCAGTGCCATGTACAGACCCAGACACCTTGAGTGACATTTTTCCTGTAAAAACACAAAATTTCACCAGTACCTAGTTGCACACAGGACAACTAGTTTGCAGTGACAAGCACTGTCCCCAGACTTGCAAACCAGATAATCCTGACATTTGCTTTATATTCTCACTTGAACTGCCTAATCAATAAAAAAGGGTCTGTTGTCATGAATATGAACTTTCCTGTTATCTCCACTACCAGCTTGGTGGATATGGGCATCCTAAGGCAATGTAGAAATTGCTTAATGTTTACTGACAACCCGTTAATTTTCAAACAAACTGATATGGTATGTGAGAGATGTAGTTGCACAATGTCACTGGAGGCAAAGCTCTCACATAAAAGTAATCCTAATGTTAATAAGGTTGTCTGTACACATGCTGCACTCATCACACACAATTCAAAGCAGACATATAGACCCACATATGCTGATGCACTTAAATGTAACCTTCCTAAACCCCAAAGACCTCGTAGATGAAGTACACATAACAAACACCCCCAGCAGCCCCAAATGCACTCTTTCAAAACAACACCCACATGAACACATAGAGCCACATCTCATGGACCCTGTATGTCTAAGCCCATAAGGCAAGCTACCACACAATCCAACAATCTGGTCATTGGAGATTCCGTCATGAGACACACTGATGTCCCTTTCACCAGGCTGAGTAAGGAAAAAGTCATGGTCAGCTGCTTATCAAGGGCTAGGATCCACCAGATTATGCACGCAGTCAGATCATTGGACTACAAGTACCTGTATGACTCAGTCATTGTCGTTGTGGGAGTAAATGCCGTGAAATGTACCTTCCTAGACTATATGAAGAGAGACATCATGGAGCACTCAAAATATGTCTCTCAGGCTGATATGACCGTAGTATTGAGCAGCATTTTACCTTCTCCAAGGATGATGCCACAGTACGAGCAAAATATGACTGACTTTAATTGGTTTAGTTTCTGCTGCCCTTCTAAGGAGTGCAGTATTTGTCAGCATGGAAGGAGCTGGTCAACAGACCACTTTGCTTTGCCAGGGATGGTCTGCGCCTCTCCCCTCTAGGCTTTTGAGTATTAGCTAAAACATTGTCTTCCCCCATGGTGCCTTTTTTAGGCAATGCCAAACTGAAAGTACTTCCAACTTAGCAAATCAAAACCAAGAACATCTAAAGGCATTGCTCAATGCTATGAGTCTAAACAAAAAATTCCACTCTGTAGAAGCTCTCTTCACCTTAGACAATGCTGATGTCTGTGCAGTCATTGACTCATGGTTTAAAGCCATGGACGGCACACCAACAGTGCAAGATTATAATGCCTTCCACACATTTAGACCAGCTACTGTACAGACAGGGACTAAAGGTGGAGGTGTCCCAATTTACATCAAAAATAAATATACATCAAGGCTGGTCAAACAGGGCAATACACATGAGCTGCTCCATATTCAAATCACCATAGGCAAAATCCAATACTACTTTCTTGCAAGCTGTAGGTCCCCCTCTATGACCCATTAAACCCATACCATATATTCAAACTTGTTGGAAACACTCACTATCCAACCTAATATTATACTCTTGGATGACTTTAACTACCCAACTATTAACTAGAATCCTATACAACACCAAACATACAGACAGAGATTCCTGGACTTTGTAAACACAAACTCCCTGGACCAGACTGTCAATACACCAACCAGGGGTGCACCCATACTGGATCTGGTCCTCACCAATATGGAAGAGTGCTAAATACCCTCTACTGTAATGTCTTCCCTGGTAAGGTCAGACAACAAAATGGTCACCTTTGAGGTAAAACTAAAACCTGGATCCTCAACTAAACCTGGAATATTCAGGAACTACTCTAAGGCTAACTTCCTGCTATTAAGTAATAACCTGACAAGATTTCAAGCCCTCAAAAAATATTGAGAACACTGCTGCCTCTGCAGAACTGTTCACAGAAACCCTGTGCAAGCATGTTAATAGCTGCACAGAGGCAGCTGTACCCACCAGGAAGAAGTACAGAATTAACTCAAAAAATAAGCCACCCTGGTAGAATTATAAAATCAATAGGCTGTATAACAGAAGGAAGAAAATCATGGCAAAAATTAAGAGGTGCAGCACCCAGCAGGATAAAAGCACTCTCATCAAACTAAACAATTCAGAGGACAAATAAAGTCCACCAAAGCCAAATTTGGCCTCCCACACCAAAGAAAACCATGAGGCATTCTTTTGCTATGTCTGCAACCTCAAAGGCAGTACACAATTGTGTGCAGAGCACATTGTAAATGGAGTCACCTGTACTGAGCCAGAAGATATAGCAAACCTCCTGGCTGATAAATTCAGCTCTAACTTCACCCATCCCCCCACTCCAACCTTCCCCTCAGGAAACACTATCAAATATAACTCCCCCTGGTATCACTAGGGAACTGGTCCTTAATGCTCTAAGAACACTGCATCAATGGGCCCAGACAGTATCCCAGGATGCCTTCTAAATAGCATGAAACATGACTATCAGGCTCTCAGGAATTATTTAACTGTAGCCTCCAAATAGGCTTCGTCCCTCATGAATGGAGAACAGCAGCAGTCTCATCCCTCTGCAAAAAGGAGGGCCATCTTCAAACCCTGGAAACTACAGACCTATAAATCTCACTAGTCTTGTATATAAAGCCACGGAAATAATTATCATGGAAATGATCATTAGTGATACAGTAAACCTCCGGACACTGGACTCAACCCAGATGTTCATCGTGTTTCACTGTTGCAGTCATGACTGTAGGGTTCTCCCCTGCCGGCAGGCAGCCCTAGGTCGGCCAGAATCCCAAAGTCTGGGTCCGGTGCCGGCTGTTCAACCATGCTCCCTGACGTCAGAGCGCCAGGAGTATAAAGCTGACAGCCGACGCCATCTTCTCCAGTCTTTCTTGCCGTGCGGTGATAGCAGTTCGCAAGTGCCGGCCGGCTGACCCCTGACAAATTTTTCTATATACTTCGGTCCGAAGACTTTCTTCTCCACTCAAAGCTAAGTACCCTGTTGGGGAAACTTTTTTCTTGCTCCACTCCGATGTCAGAAAAAGTTAATAATTGTATTTCATGTGGGAAGCAAATGTATTCCTTGCTTAGGCCCTGACCACGACGTAGCTAGTTGTCGGTTTTGTGGTAGATTCAATCAACGTACAATTAAGCGAAGGTACGATTTTGCTTTTCATTACTTCGGTAGGCGCTTTAACTACAAAATGTCGTCGGATACGGTCCCGGCTACCGGAGTTCACAAACGTCGCAAGGATAAATGCAGGCCTCTGAGGTCCAAATCTGATGATAGCGCACAAGCGGAGCCAGCTTCAGGTTCGGCCGTCGTCAGTGAGGTGCTTTTGCAGCCCCTGTCGTCGGCCATTTCAGAACTGACGGCCGAAACGGATTCTCATGAGGAGCCAACCAGGCCTTTAAATATTTCTGTTGCAGGACCTTCGGACAATTCTCCTTCGGATGGGTCCGGAGCCGCTGTGCAGGTACCGGCTTCCGAAGGGGTTTTCAAGCCTACTCAGCTACTAGTAAAGGCAAAGCCAAAGACAAAGGCAAAGACTCCTTCCAAATCAAAGACTTCAACACAGGCCTCTTCTGAACCGGCTCCCAAGTCACAGAAACAGTTACTCAAGATGGCGGAGGATTTACTTACTATGATTAGGGGTTCACATCCCCCTCCAGACAAAAGGCCAAGGCAGGATGTTTATTATGATTCCTCTGATCAGGCTTCTGTTTCCTCAGTTTCTTCTTCTGATCAGGAATATTCTTTCCCTCCTTATGAGGATTCTGATGCTGAAGAATCCATTCCTTCAGCTTCTCCTGAGGATTTCTCTTTTGGGGAAACTTTGCATGAAATGAGGGAACATTTCCACTGGGAAGGACAGGAGTATTCGGAATCCAAGAAAAGACTGAGGGATTTTCTTCTTCTTCCCCAACATAGACCCCTGGCTATTCCTCCTGTTTTGGATATTGTGGATGATGCCTTTTCGGAGGCTAACTTAACCCCTGACTCTTTTCCTCCTGCTCCTATTAAGCCTGATAGATATTACAGGGTTCCTGATTCCCATCAGTTTTTATACAAGAACCCTACTGCTGACCCTGAAACCATTTCTCAGGGTCCTAAGGGAGTTAAGGAGGCTTCTGCCAAAAATTCCATTCCTACTGAAAAGGATTCTCGATCCTTAGAAAGATGGGGCAAAAAGGTGTACACTTCTGCTACTTTGTCCATTAGGGCTTTAAACTGTCAGTTTCATATGCTTAAATACCAGCAATTTCTCTTGTCTATCTTAAAACAAAAGCTTACTTCCATTTCTGCCTGTGCAGATGATAAGGAATTACATGACTTATTGCATGCCACTTAACAGGTTGGGAAGCATGGTTTACACTGTGGATTTGATGCCTTGGAGGCTTCTTGTAGGGCTGCGGCCTCTGGCACAGTCATTAGAAGGCATGCATGGCTAAAGGAACAAAATTTACCTGAACAAGTAAAGGCTAAATTATTGGATGCTCCTGTTCAGCATAATGTTTTGTTTGGATCAAAAGCTGAAGAGGTGATTAAAAAGATGAAGGATAAGGCGAAATCCATGCAAACAGTTAAAGATTTCTTACAAGTACAGCCACCTAGATTTAGCAAGAATTGGCCTTCAAAAAAATTGGTCCTTTCCCACTTCAGACAGGCCTCAGAGTGGTAGATATAGACGCTCCAGAGGGAGGCCTCAAACACAAGCTGCTTATAGACCAAGACAGTGGACTGCTTCCACCCCTAGGGGAGGAGAGGACAGGTCACAAACTCAAAGGAAACAAACTCAATGACTCCTTCTGTTGGGCTACAGGAACTTCTTGCCTAGAAGCCCCTCTCGGAGGAAAACTTTCTCTTTTTTATCAAAATTGGACTCAAATAACCCAAGACAAATGGGTTTTGGATGTGGTTTTAAGAGGTTACAAATTCCATTTTCATACCTTGCCAAGGCCAAGCGGATGGCCAGACCTTCCAAAACATCAATGGACGGAGGCCTTAAACCAGGTGGAAGCTGTTTTGGCTATGAATGCCATAGAACTGGTTCCTCTTTCAGAGATGGGAAAAGGTTTTTACTCAAGGCTCTTTCTAGTCCCAAGGAAGCAAAACTCATGGAGACCCATTCTGGATCTGTTCGTCTTGAACACCTTTCTAGAGATTCCAAAATTCAAGATGCTTACTCTACAGCAGCTACTTCCAATGCTGTCCAAAGATGCATGGATGGTAACTTTGGATTTAAAGAAGGCATATTTACACATTCCCATCAGGCAGGATCGCAGAAAATACCTCAGCACTTTCAATTCTCTGCGCTGCCCTTTGGATTATCTACTGCGCCCAGGGTCTTCACCAAATGCCTGGCTCTAGTAGTAGCTTACTGCAGACTCAAGGGAATTCAAATTTACCCTTATCTGGACGATTGTCTAATTCAGGCAGACAGCAAGGATGTCTTACTCCAGCATCTAGAATTTGTACAGAACCTCCTCAAGTTCCTGGGATTCTCTGTAAACATAAAAAAGTCAAATTTGACACCATCACAACAGATAACTTTTCTGGGTGCACTTCTAAACACCACAACCCAGATGGCATTTCTGACATCCGAAAAACAATTACAGCTGGCTTCAACTTTCAAAACCTTGGCAACTCTAACTCAACTATCTGCAAGGATATTCCTGCAGGCTTTGGGTTACATGGCCTCCTGCATCCTTCTCGTACCATATGCAAGACTACACATGAGGAAAATACAGTGGTACCTAAAAAGTGTATGGTCTCAGCATTGCCAGAGTTTATAAATACTGATCTCCGCCCTTCCTTGCCTTCAAAAGGAATTTCTTTGGTGGTCCAGGGCATGTGCTCTAAACAAAGGGAAACCCTTCCGTCTGCCTCCTGTCACTCAGATTCTAACCACGGACGCCTCGGATTATGCTTGGGGAGCCCATTTTCAGGGCAATTGTTTGCAGGGCCTTTGGACAAAGGATCAGAAGCACCTGCATATCAATTTAAAGGAAATGTTAGCCGTTCAGAAAGCTCTATTGGCCTTCAGGAATCTTTTACAACCAGGACAACTGCTAATACGGACAGACAACACCACAGTTATGTGGTACATAAACAAGCAAGGGGGATCTCATTCCTACCCCTTTGCAGACTAGCCATGGATCTATGGAACACAGCTCTAGCTTGCAATCTGGATCTTCAAGCTCAGTTTCTACCAGGGAAACAAAACTTCCTGGCAGACAGTCTGAGCAGAAACCTTTCGGATCCACACGAGTGGATGCTGGACACCAAAATATTCAGGATGATAACAGCAGTATGGGGATGTCCTCACATAGACCTCTTTGCATCCCATCTCAATCATCAACTACAGAATTTTTGCACCAGGACTTTCCACAGAGAAGCTTGGAAAGTGGACGCCCTGTCATTCAGTTGGAGGAACCTCTCGGGATATGCCTTTCCACCTCTTCCTCTTCTTCCACGGGTTTTATTGAAGATAAAACAGGACAAGCCCAAGATGATAATCTTGCTGGCTCCAAATTGGCCTCGGCAGTTTTGGTATCCAACTCTAAAAAACCTATGCCTGGAGCCCCCTTGGGTTTTACCTCAGTCTCCGAACCTTCTGTCCCAACATCAGGGTCAGGTTCTACACTCTCATGTTGGAACTCTCAGCCTGGCGGCCTGGTTAATCCAGGGCCTTTGATTTCTTCTTTACTGCCCAAGCAGGTTATGGATGTCATTTTAGAAGCCAGACTTCCTAGCACTAGAAAATCTTATGCAGGAAAATGGAAAAGATTTTGTTCCTGGATGCAGGCTCAGGATTCTGATCCTCTTCTTCCTAACATTACTTTAATTTTACTTTACTTGACAGATCTCTTATTTTTACTTTTGTGTATTTCCTTTTTTCACCATTCTTCTGGGGTGTATTTGCAAAGGTTATGGGACCTTTTTTATTTTCGGACTCCTGACATCTGGGGCAAGAAAAACTGGAGAAGATGGCGTCGGCTATCAACTTTATACTCCTGGCGCTCTGACGTCAGGAAGCATGGTTGAACAGCCGACGCCGGACCCAGACTTTGGGATTCTGGCCGACCTAGGGCTGCCTGCCGGCAGGGGAGAACCCTACAGTCACGACTGCAACAGTGAAGACACTCGAACATCTACATTTATGGTAGGTGTACACAACTGTACTTTTGGTTTCATCAAGTGCAGGTCATGCCTACTCAGTCTGTTGGAGTACTTTGCGAAGGTCACCAAAGCAATGGATGAGGGCAAAATGATTCACACTGCGTACCTTGACCTGGCCAAGCATTGGACAAAGTAACCCACTCCTGCATTGTTGACATACTCAAGAGGTTAGGTACAAACCCGTATGTCACCTGGTGGTTAGCTAACTGGCTCACAGATAGGATCCAGGAAGTTAGAATTGGGGAGTTCAGCTCTACAAAGTGACCACTCCTGCATTGTTGACATACTCAAGAGGTTAGGTACAAACCCGTATGTCACTTGGTGGTTAGCTAACTGGCTCACAGACAGGATCAAGGAAGTTAGAATTGGGGAGTCCAACTCTACAAAGTGACCAGACACAACTGGAGTTGCTCAGGGATCAGACCCCTGACTGCTTCTTTTTGGCATTTACTTCTCTGAAGTGAAGGCCAATGTCAATGGTCTTTGACTGACTAAATTTGCAGATGATTGCAAATTGGGTGCTGTCATTGAATCCCATACTGACACAAACAATTGGTATTCGAGATATGAACTAAAACTAAATGTCAAAAATACATAAAATATCCTTTTGGGAAGTCCTCCACCCCTGGTAACTATCATATTGACATCACACCCCTTAGAGTTGACCCAGTAGTCAGGGACTTTGGGACACACACACAGTAATCTAGCCTTTGACCATCGCATGTCTACAGTATTGACAAAATCATTCTATGTGACAAAGGTATGACATCTAAGCCAAGGAAGTCATTGTTCCATTGTATTCAGCATTCATCAGACTTTGGTGTGTACCTAACCAACATATCCAACAATTGGAATGTCAACAGAGGTTACTCACTAAAAGAATACAGGGCATAAGTAAAATGTCCTGTGCAGACCACCTCAAGTCCCTAGACCTGCATTTAGGGGAAGTCTATGCCTGGCATACAGGGCATTGTCAGACCCCACTCTGATGGACCTCCTGCATATACACAAAAAAACAGCAGCAGAATTACCCATTCTGAAGACTTAAACCTTGCCAGTGCTATAAATAGGACCTGCTGGAGAGATAGATATATATCCCAGAGACTACCAAGTCTCTAAAACACACTCCCCATCCATAGGTTCATAGGTAGGTACTAGGCTATTGGCCCTAGGGCCTATATAAGCCTAGCCAAAATGTTCCCTGGTTTTTGTCACCCAAGAAAGTTATTTTCCTGCGCCCCTGTCGAGCAGGGCCACAGAGGTGATCCCCAGGGTGAATTTCCTATTTCCCATCCAATTGTCTAGATTCCTCTTAAAGAGGGATAGTGAGGAGCTTTGCTTGACTTGAATGGGTAGTCTGTTCCAGATTATGGGGAGTCTCTGGGACAGGAATCTGTCCCTCCAGCATGTTCTGTTATTGTGGTGGCAAGATTCAGGTCCCTGGAGTGTGTGGCATGGAGAGATTGGGGTTTGTTTTTGTAGCATGTCCATCAGAATTGGGTTGGACATGGCCTTGTATGATAGGCAGAGGTCACCTCTGAGTAGGCAATAAGTGACGGAGTACAGCTGGAGTTTTTTGAGGCGGTCTGCCTATGTCATCTGTTTGAGGCCAGTAATGCTCCTAGTGAGGTATTTCTGTGGCCTTTCCAGTTGTTTCAGATGTGTTGCGAGGTACGTGCCAAGTGGGGCATTGTACTGTATGATGGGTCTGATGAAGGCAGAGTAGAGAGGAGCAATGACCTCTTTTTTCTGGAGGAGAACCCTTTAGTGATGAGGTGTGCCACGTAGAAGGCTTTCCTGACTACTATGGCGATGTGATTGTAAAAGGAGAGACTAGTGTTCACCTCTGTTCCAAGGTCCCTTATCACACTTTTGGTGTTAAGTATGCTACCTCCTATGTGGTAGTTCTTTGGTACAGTGTTTTTCCTAAAGGGGATGACAGTACACTTTTTGGCATTGAACGTGATGCCATGACTTTGACACCAAGCATCAGTCTCACTGAGGCCCCTTTGTAGAATGCCCACATCATTAGGCAATTGTATTATGGCTCCCAGTTTGCAGTTGTCTGCGAACTTTGTTAGCCAAAGACCTGCTGTATTAGTCTGGACTTCTGAGAAATAGATACAAATGGGAGAGGAGCCAGGACTGAACCCTGTGGTACTCCGCTTGTCACTGGTTTGAAGTCAGATTTGAAATCGGCTACTTTTAACTATGTGGGTTCTGTCAGTGAGCCAGTTGGCCATCCATCTTGTGACATAGGGATTTATGCCCAGTCTAGTGAGTTTATCTGTAATCCCAGGATGGAGGACCGTGTCGAAAGCCTTGGCGAGGTCAAGATAGGCTGTGTGCACCACCTTACCCTCATCCACGGCTCTGGTGACTGCTTCAAAGAAGTCAGTCAGGTTTAGGAGACATGATCTACCTTTTACAAACCTGAATTGAGTGGGGTCCAATGTTTGCAGGTTACCTATGTCTTTATTTATAAGTTCCATGATGATACGCTCCATGGCCTTGCAGACCAGGCTCGTTAGGCTAATGGGGCGATAGTTCCCGGGATCAGTGGTGGTGCCTCCTTTGTGGAGTGGGGTAACTGTCGCTGTGTGCCATTCAGTAGGCACAAAGCCTGAAGTGAGACTATGACTGAACATGGTAGTTAGGTGGGGTGCCAGTTCGTTCTGCAGCTCGTGCAGAACGCAGACTGGGATGTTGTCTGGTCCCATGATTGCTGTGTTTTCCGCTTTAGAGAGTGCGGTTTTAACTTGTGCATCCATGATTACAGGGGCTATGCATTCTTCCAGTATAGGGATGGGCCCTTTAGGGGGTGGGTGGGGTAAAGGTTGCACTGAACCTATCTGCCAGGAAGTTGGCAATATCAGTTGGGTCTGTATATTTAGTGCTGTTGTTCTGTAGCTCGGAGCAGATCTAAGTGTTGCCATTGAGATTCTTGACATAGCTATAGAATGCTTTGTGGCTGTCTTTAGAATGAGTAGCAATTTTATTTTCGTAGCTAGCTTTGGAGGATTTTATGAGGGATTTCAGCTTCTTACTGAGGCTGACCAGGAAGTTTTTCTAATCAGGGGATTTTACTCTTTTTTTGCAACAGCTTCTTCCTTCTGTTGTAGAGTTTGTTTATGGCAGGAGACCACCAGATTGGCTTCCTTTTTTTTTTTTGGAGGATAGCATCTTGGTTCTGTTGGAGATGGCACGATCCATCCACTCTTGTATGTGTCTATACAGTGCATTTGTATAGGATTTAGCAGGAACCTCTATTATCCGTCTGCACAGGTGTAGTGAAGTTTGCCAGTTCTGTCTTAAGAAGCGTGAAGTTGGCTTTGGAGAAGTTTTTTTTACGGTGGTTTCCTTAATGTGGGGTGGTGGCGGAATATTGATGTCTAGGGTGATTAGCTTATGTTCGGATCTAACCAGTGAGGAGTTGACCTCTGCCGTGGAACATCCGTTACCAATGTTGGTAATGACCAGGTCCAGGATATGCTGCCCCTGATGGGGGTATGGACAAGCTGATCCAGGGCACTGAAATTTATGAATTCCAGAAAACATTGAGCTAATGAATTAGTACTTGAGTATTTTTCCCAGCTGATGGTGGGGTAGTTGAAATCTTCCATTATCAGGGTATTGGGCTGTAACTTAATATTATCCAGTATATCAAGGAATGTGGAGTGGGCATCCTGGGGCATGGCTGGGGGGATCTGTAGCAAACTACAACCTAGATTGCAGTCTTGCCCAGTGTTAGTTGCACTTGGATAATTTCAGGTACATTATGTTCAGCAACTAGCCTGGAGGTGTGGATGTCCTTAATGAATATGGACACTCCTCCTCCTTTAGTGTTTTGGCCCAGGTTAGGTGACCGAAAAGTGTGGTACGAATTATAGCCTGGTACTGCAGGGGTGCTCTCTGTTACTGCACAGATGTCTATGTTCTCCATATTGAGGAGTGCTTCGAGTGAGTGCATTTTGAGGTTTAGACTTCTAGCATTGAGTAGCAGTACCCTCAGTTTTTGCTTGCTTGTACCTGCTACGGAGGAGGGTTTGTCATGTGAACCTTGCCCAAAAAAGGCACTATAGGGGTGGCAAGTGCCTTAGCCAGTATCCGGAATCCCAGGGGCAACAGATGCAGACCATCTCTGGTGAACCATCGTGGTCTGTCAATCATGTCGTCCCAAACAGACAAATACTAGATCCCCTTTGAATGACACCAGAAGCTTAGCCAATTGTTGAAGTCAATCATTTTGTCTTTGTACTGTGGTATCATTCTGGGTGATGGCAGGATGCTACTCAGGGCTAGGGTCATACCTGCCAAGGCTACATGATCCGAGAGCTCTTCCATGTCTCTTTTCATGTACTCCAGTGAGGTACGTCTCAGGTCATTCACACCAATATGGACAATGACTGAGTCATATTTGTACTTGTTGTGGAGTGACCTGAGTGTGTGCGTTATGTGGCGGATCCTGGCACCCAACAGGCAGCTGACAGTAATCTTCTCCTTGTTTAGCCTGGTGAGTGGGTCATCATTGTGCCTGACTATAGAGTCACCTATGACAAGTGTGTTGGGTATGATGTTTTGCCTTAAGGGCTGAGGTTAAGTGGCACACTAATTTTGTGGTCTATGTGACGTTTAGGTAGTAGGGGGTGGTGATTGCTTGCATTTCTGCTTTGGAGGTCTCTGTTGTGTGGGCAGATTTTTATTGAGAGCCTCTGTGAATGTAAGACTGTGTTTTGTGTATTATGTGTGGGTTTAGGTGGTGTACGATTTGACGGACTATTTGATGAGTATGGTGTGATGCAGGTGTTTACATTCTCCTCTTGACTGTCTATTCCAGTCTTGGCTGGAGAGATCTTGGCTTCCAGTTTGGTTATATAATTGCATCTCTCACAGTTTGTAGTGTTGGGTGGTAAGAGGAGAGGGCTATCAGTGTACATGAGGCAATTGCTACATTGCCTCAAGATGCCCAGATTCATAAGGTGGACAGGAGAAAACACTGGGAGCTGACCCTTAGACATGCCTAGATAGGTGCTTTTTAATTTAAGTACTACAAACTTTTCTCCTCCTGACAAGTGAGCAAAGTTGAGTGCTGTAATAATTTGTAGTTTGTTTAGCATTTGGAGTGAGTTTTGATCAAATGCTGAGCACAGGGATGCAGTATTGAGTGCTAAAACTAGAAAACTGGCTAGTTCTAAGGAAAATTTTGAAGAGTAGACTTTCTGGTGCCAGGAATAGTTTAATCCTAGTTAAATGGCGCTGTGCAATGTGCAAAACCGCTCAAACACGTTTTTTTAAGCAAAATATGAAAGGGAAAGTAATAAACCAAAATGGCCAATAAAACTACAGTTTTTGAGCTGAAACCACTCCTCCATGACAGATAGGCTGTTCCAAAGCTCACCACTCTCACTGATGAACAGGGAAGCTTCCCTCTATCTTAGAAAGGTCTGGGCAACACAGGAACTTACAAACAGCCCAGAATAAAGCAAAATCTGAAAACCAGACTTTGCTAGTTCTAGAAAGGTGGGAAACGAGTAGAGGGATAGGATTTTTTTGTTTTTTTAAAAGTTAAAGCAAATACAGCAATAAAAACACTTAACACAGAAAACAGGCTATCGCACTTGAGTGTGTAGCCCTTTACAGTTAAACAGATGAAAAACAATTAAAAAAACAATAATTTAAAGTGCAAATAGTATAAGATTTCAAAAACAGTTCAGATAAGTAGCAAAGTTAATATAAAAGTGGTCGGAATAATGCGGCTAGCAAAAACAAGCAATAAAAAGCAGAACTGAGGTACTTAATCCACTCAAAGTCTCCTTTTCTCTCTCTCCTGCTGTAGGACTCTGCGGGACACCCGGGCAGGCTCTTGCTAAGGTAATACAAGCACAAAAAACGTGCAAACACAGGTTTTTAAGCTGAAAGATGAAAGGGATAGAAATAGCCCAAAATGGCCAATAAAACTACAGTTTCTGAGCTGAAACCACTCCTCCAGCGACAGATAGGCTGTCCCAAAGCTCACCACTCTCACTGATGAACAGAGAAGTTTCCCTCTATCTTAGAAATGTCTGGGCAACACAGGAACTTACAAACAGCCCAGAATTCAGCAAAATCTAAAAAACGGATTTTACTAGTTCTAGAAAGGGAGGAAACAAATAGAGGGCTAGGATTTTTTTGTTTTCTTTGGGTTTTTTAAAAAAATAAAGCAAATACAGCAATAAAAACACTTTTAACACAGAAAGCAGGCTATCGCTCTTGAATGTGTAACCATTTACATTTAAACAGATGAAAAACACTTAAAAAACAATAAACATTATAAGATTTCAAAAACAGTTAAGATAAGTAGCAAAGTTAATAAAAAAGCGGTCGGAATAATGCGTCTAGCAAAAACAAGCAATAAAAAGCAAAACAGAGGTACTTAATCCACTCAGTCTCATTTTCTCTCTGCTGCTGCTGTAGGACTCTGCAGGACACCCAGGCAGGCTCTTGCTGAGGTAATACAAGTGCAAAAGCCGTGCATATGAAGCAGAGTTCCTCTCTAACCCAATTCAAGTACAACTTGGACAATTTGATGGGGAACAGAAAATTCATCCCTGGTTTGGCACCTATGTCTCTAATGGACACAGGCAACCTGTAAATGGTTCATCTCCCAGGCCCCTGCTTGTAAATGTTTCATCTCCCAAGCCCCTGCTTACACTTATCAAGGGTATCACAACTTGTCAGAGATTTGGGATGCAGGGCATGGCTTAAAAAGGCCCTTGTAATCATTAGCTTTGTAAACACCCATGAAGATATGAACCAATTTGTGTTTATATATGCATGTATATTAGCAAAAATTGGTTATTTCAAATATTTAGCTGAATGTTGTTGCTGTCTTACTATATGAAAAACCAAGAGCCAAAAAACTAGATAAATAAAAATGGCACAAATGTCACATCTCTGAGAGGTTTAATGTATCACAAACAACATAAGCACTTTCGTCCGAAAAGTAAGGACATCATCAGATACAATCATTTAAAAAGTGCAGCCTTATAAAGCTGTAGTAATTAACCACATGAAACAATCTAAGCAAAAAAATTGACCATCTTTCTACAAATCTAAAAATTATATATTAATATATATCTATAAATTTATTCTCATCCCCACACAATAAATACTACAATAAATAAATCATACATATGTTTGTAGTATAAAAATACCCATAATATTAAATATTCATGGATCTTAATGGTAAAATACCATTAATTGATGTCTTGTTGTTCAAGTTAGGGGGAGATGTTGCATTTAATTAATTTGCCAAAAGAATTATCTAGCTTCAATCATTGCTTCTCAGAACCCACCTCTTATAGGTTTGGGAACATTTACCACCACATAGAATAAAAATTTCTTAAAACCATTGCACAGTGTAGAATGTTTGAATGGTGGAATTTCTTAAAACCATTGCACAGTGTAGAATGTTTGAATTGTGGATTACTAACATACTTTCTTTTAATTGCATAGTAATGCTCATAAATCCTGGTTTGTAGTTGTCTTTCAGTCTTACCAACATAAAAAATATCATAGGACATACATAACACAATATACTATACCTGCAGTTTTACAATTACATTTAAAATTGTTATTACTTCTTCGGTAAGATTTAATGGTTATGTGAGCATGCAGGTCCCCTACGAAATCCCGAATGCACAGAATCCCGATGCCCAAAATACCAAGACGAAAAGCCCGAAACCCCACATTACCGAAACTTTGAAAGTACGAAATTCAAAATCACGAAATTAATAAATACATACAGCACACTCACAAACATACATACACCCTCCCCCCATAACCAAACAAACCACCCTACACTAAAAATAATCAGGGGGGCTTTGCCCTGCATTCCTATGTGGGGCTGTGCCCCCCACACCCCCCTACTTTATTATTCTAACTCCGAGATCGCACAAACGTATACACAAGGCAAACTCACACCCACACATTACAGTCACACACACACACACACACACACACACACACACACACACACACACACACACACACACACACACATCACAGTCACAACACAAACTTACACACGCTAAAGCCCCTCACAAACACACTTACACACACATACTTACCTGAATCGCAACACCAGAAGTGCTAACTCAAAATCCCTTAACATTGGGATTTTGAATTTCGCGCTTCTGGTCTTTCGGTAATGTGAGGTTTTGGGCTTTTCGTGTCAGCATTTTGGGCATCGGGATTCTGTGCGTTCAGGATTTCGTAAGGGACCCGAGCATGCACCACATTTTACCATGTCATAGTGTTGCCCCTGTTTAACCAATCTTTCAACTATATTTTTAATATTCTTACCTCTTTTGTACATGACTATTGAGATTTCTAGTTCACATAATACATTCTGCCCAAGATCTTTAAACAAATTCTAATGCCTAATAATAAGACCTTTCACCTGTTCACTAAAATAAGAATGTGTTAAAACCAAGGTATTTTTAACCTTAATATCTGAATCAATGACATCCTTCAGAATAGATGCATATTTGTTATTCCTGTCTTTAACTGTATTCATTATATCACAAACTAATGTTTTTGGGGTAGCCTCTTTCTAAAACCATATTGTGCAGTTTAACACATTCTGTAAGAAATGTATCTTCTGAAACAAGTGTAGAAATTCTGAGAAACTGTTCACTTACTTTTTGCCAGAAGGAGTGGTGACTAGAAAATGTAAATAGGAATTGGAAAAAGTTAATTTGCGAAAAATCGTGGATTCATAGGAAAGACTTTCATAATTTTTTATAAATAATATCTAAATAGTCTATACTAGTTCAATCCATAAGGTGGGTAAATTTCAAGAATGATGTACTGTTAATGTTTGTCTTTTCGGCTTTTCCCGGTAAGGGGTCGCCACAGCGGAACTCCGGTCTGCTAATGATTGCATGTACTGTTAATATAGCACATAAATTCATTAAGTAAACAAATGCTCCCTGCCCGTAGGATCAAAATATTATCTAAAAGCCTCAAATATAATGACATATGCAGGGGCTGATGCAGCACCCATAGCTACAGCTACGGTTTGTTTAAAATATTCATAGTCAAAAAATAAATTATTATACAAAGCAATTTCCATAAAATAAACTGTAATGTTAATATCAACATTGTTCAGAGTTGTACCGGTAATGCGGGCTTCCCTAAACCACTCAAGTCCTAGAGCATGAGGTATAACTAGGAAGAGATCTTTAACATCAGTAGTAACAAATATATATCTTCCATATAATCAAGCTTAGCAATTTTCCAAAGATTGTCCCATGAATCTTTTAAAACATGATACTTGTTATCAAAATCCTTTAACCTGTAATCAACCCATTTAGCAAGAAGTTCTGTCTTAGATCTTCTATTAGCTACTATAGGTCTCAATGGCGGATTAATCATATCTTTGTGGGTCTGGAGGATACCAAAAATTGATGAAACCACAGGATCTTCTACTTTCAAATATTTAACAATACTGTTATCAAATCCATATTCAGAAATAGCATAATCTAACCACACATCAGTTTTGTGGCATGCTATATTTATCTGGTTTAAAGTTTATAATTCAAAAAAATGTTTATCATGTAGGTATTGATGCATCTTAGAAATATACAAGGGTGTATCCATAATGACAGCCCCTCCCTCTTTATCAGGCTTCATTATACGTATGTTTGGATCATGGGAAAATAAACAAACACTTGTATTCCTATTTACTTAAATTAAAGCACTGCTTGGTATTTTGTTGCTTATCTTGCTGCTCCATATTTCCAATATCAGACTTGCATAGTTTTTCAAATAATAATAATAATGTAGGATGTAATGGGAGATTAAATGCACTTCGCGTACTCAACATATGGTTATTCACAGATCCCTGATCAATGATAGGCAAACAATTAATTTTCCTTAAAAATAATTAAAATTTTGTCAGTACATCAACCACATCAAAACATTTAGTAGAAGTAAATGAAATACTTTTTTTAATAATAATTGGAGATACAAGCCGCGGTGGTGCAGCGGTAGCATTGTCGCCTCACAGCAAGAGGTTCTCCCGTTCGATTCTCGGCTGGAGTGCCTTCTGTGTGGAGTCTGCATGCCCTCCCCATGGTCGAGTGGCATTCGAAAGACAAGCATGAATGGGCGTGCCTTCGTTGAAGGTTGGGCATCGGGCTGGTACCTCAGCACCATAAAAATCTACTGCCAATCATTAGCGGACCAAAGTTCCGCTGTAGCGACCCCTAACTGGGGAAAAGCCGAAAGAAGAAGAAAGAACCAATTTATTGGAGACAGGTAGCTGACTATAATTATAGATCTTAACACTATCAAACCTCATATAAGATATTCACATCAGAGGTATTCAATAAAACATCAACACTGAGAATCTTTGTTAGGGGTCTTAAAACTAGTATGCAAATCAGAAAACACTCCTATTACGTGACTATATTCAGACCTCAAAAAAGTTGCAAGTAGGGGAAGGACATCCTCTTCTGTATACTTTATAGTCAGTGGAAGGATTTAGTATCTTTCCTTCCCCTTTTTTCTGTTTCCCTGCTTTTTCTGCCAGTTCTGATATTGGCCCAAAAATATGGAGGTTCCAGTGTAGTTTCCCCCATTTGTTTCTCTGTTCTGCTAATCCTGGAAGATTTCCTTGAGTGTTCTAAAAAATATGTATGCAATTGTATTTTGTAGCTGTAACACCTTCAGTAGGATTTATTGAATTGTGGTTAAGACCCATAATTAACTCTTGGCTCAGGATATACTTCTCTCTTTTCATAGACAAATCTGTCCCTCTTATAAATCTCAGATGAAGGAGAAGGGAATGACTCTTTGTCTAGCCAGACTGGGATTTCCATCCCAAGAAGTGATTTGTCTGATGGGAATCTGCTTCTATGAAAATTCCTATTAAAAATAAGCAGAAAGTAACATTTGTCATCCCCATCTCTTGTTACTTTAGACAGAAATGATTTACTGGGTTTAGTACAGGCGCTTGATCCTTCTCAGCCTGGTTATACTGGTAAGAGAAAAATGAATCCTTCATTTTCTGAAGACTGACAGTCTACTGAGAAAGGAAATAATTATGAGGGAACAACAACTGCCATCTGTCTTCAGGTGACTGATTCTGATTTTCAAGAGAGCATCTCTTCTGATAGTCCCATAGAATAAATTTATTTTTCTGAAACCATATCCTGAATGAACCAGTTGTTTGTGGGAGTATAAAGATATTACCATAAAAAATGTAAAAAATATTATGGTTTATTTTAAATAGAATTTCCTGAACCCACTCTTGTTCCTCCTTTACTTCCAACATTGGGGATGTTTTTATTAGAGCCTGTAACTTGCCTGACCGCCTTTATTTTCTAATGCCAGATATGACCCTACAGTGATTTCCTCAGTAAATGCTGTTGCTGCTAAACATTTGGTAAATGCTAATCAATTCCTCTGGTAACAGTGGGGAGAGCCTTTGATAGATTTGGAGGAAAAAGTGTGTATTTTTAAAATTCTTAATTGTTAAGCTCACATGTTAACGTTTTTGCTAACATTTTTTCAGACTGAGGAACATTATAGTCACCATTCCCTCTTCTGAGGAAATTCTTCTATGAGTACTTTTACTGCTTCTGTGTCTCAGATGATTAAATGCTCTTTGAAGTGTGCATATGATTCAGCTGATGTTTCTTCCAGAGCAGCTGTTACTGGAACTGTTATGAGAAAGATGCTTTGTTGTGTGCGAGTAACTTACATGAGAATGTTAAAGCCTAAATTTTAACTCCCCCTTTAGATAGGCTGTTTTCACCTGCCCTTGTGGTCATGAAAGTCTGAGAGAAGGAAACAAATTTTGTGGGTTACTCAGATTTTTCAGCCTTCCTCTTAAAAGTTTGTTAAAGGCCTTACAACTAATATATTACTTTTTTTTCTCTTTTAACTATGAAATTCTGTTCTGATTGGTCTGATTGCCTAACTGTTACTTCACCTTCGCATGAGCATCCCCCCCATGTGCTGCTTTGTAGACATCTATGGCTTTACTATGCATCTACAGCTTTTTCATCTCAGCTACCAGCTTTGATGGCATACCGACATTCCAGATGGCCCAAGTTTGAATAGCAGTTTGAATGCCTGGTGGAGATGAGTGCGGAAAGAGAGTGTAATGTGTTTTTTGCCAACTGATGTCTCTTTGGGAATAAAGGTCAATGCACATATCAGGGTGCTCATTCCCAAGGAGAATCCTCGGTGGAGGCTGGAGGTCATGCAGGAGTGCTGGATCTGGTGGGGTTTCAAGATAGTCTTGAAGGGATTGTCGCCCTTGCCAGCACATCCATTGCACTCCAACCCTGTGGAGATGTAAGACAGTGCACCAGGTGGGTTGAGGGACTTTTAAGTACAAACTCTAATGATCTTTGATAGCTGTATACATAATGGCCCTTGCCATGTAATCCACTACCTTTGATGAGGGAAAAGAATTGGCCAGTTGGTTAGGAGGGGGATGATAAGTTGCAGGCAGCAGAACAGAAATGTCAGAATTTACTACTTCAACCTATGTAACAATCATCAAATGTTTAAGAAATAAATCAAGCAAGACTGTCAAATTCCAAAGTTAAACTTTGATCACTTGCAGGCCATTTGTTATTTCTTTAACTTCCAGTGTTAACATTCAGTTAGGCTTCCATGCATCTCTTCTAGTCTGATTGGCATGTATTTTTATTACTTTTTTGCATTTATATAGCTATTCAAGTAGGCTACAATTCATTAACATTTTGCATGTACTCCTTCCTGTGTTAATATGTTGAGGACCTTTATTTTTTAATTTCATTACTCCATTGTTTGCCCTTTCTGATACTCATTTGAACTCGTCTGCCAACTAATGTGCTCATCCCCATGCATCTTGAAGATAGCAACTAAGAGGAGCCGTCATTTAAGCAGCCATCAGGGCTTGTTCCTTTTCATTTTTGTGGTCCTAACTTCACTGCACATGCCCAGTAACATGCCCATTTAGCATGTAGTGAGAAACAATGAGGATTTCTCATGCTGCTCCATTTGGTGGGGTTTTTAGTCTGCACTTGGGTATTCAACCATTGGAACATATACTCTAGGCATGTACTTCCCAAACTCTCCTTCAAAAGAGGACATTCAGTAAATCTCTTTTGGTTGCCATAGTTTCCATATATATATTTTTTAATCTAGTCTGCTCTTCCATCTTGTCTCACACAGTCCATCATATCTTCCCTTTCCTCACCCTCTGCAACACCATACAGTTTTAAATTTCATTGTTTGGCCTTGAACTCTATTCCAGTTGAATATTGCCCTGTCTTTTAAACTTGCTTTACAGTTTTGACTGTTTATCCCAAATCTCACACATTTGTTGCTTAACAGACTGTAGGTCTAATTGTTGGTTATGCAGAAATTCCAGTTCATCCAGTGTAACAATGCCGGTTTTGTTTCATATATACTCAATAACAAAACAGCAATGTTTCAAAATTCAGTTTGTATAGCTTCCAGAGTTTGTCACATAGGCTACAGCTAATGTTAACACTTTTTTGGCTTCCCTAGTCACATGTTGCATAACATCTTCACTTCTGTTTCATGACTATTTGTTCTACATAATCACATCAAAACTGATTTTTTTTCACATAGTTCTTTGATTTTACCACACACAATTTCTTTTTAGTCAATAGATCATACCCTTCACATAGCTTAGAATTGGAACCCATTCTGAATGAATCACTTTTTGTTCATGGTTTAACAGTTTTAATTTTGGCTAAATAGAGCTAATAAGGAGGCAGTCACTTCTGACAAGTATTGTATGCTGGATAACATCTTAATGCAAGAGGACAGTATGGATGGTTTTACTGGCTTATGCTCTAGTAAATTGAAGCTGTACTATGGCGGATTTGCTTGTAAGTGTTTTGTTTTGCTGAGGTTGGGTGTTGGCTGCAGCAAGGATGCAAAAGGTGATAAACTAGATATCACTAATCCTTCTCTAGTTTATTTAGAATAGTTTGTTTTGCCAGTAGTTCATTTCACTCTGCTTAAATATTAAATCTGATGTTGGCTATTTTTTCTGATTCGATGTTTGGGTTGTCAGATATGACCAGAATCTACCCTCTGTACCTTTTTTGAAGCTTCAGATCTAGGGCTCTGACTCCTCCCCAGCTCATAATTCTCTCCACTGCACCTTAGTACCCTCTCATCTCATTTGCATGTATCCAGGGCCTCCAGACTGCAGTAATTTTTTTTTTTTTTTTTTACCTTTGTAAAAAAAATGTTCGAGCTTCCTCTCCTATCCCATTTTCTCTAGTATTTTCATAAGTATAATACTAAAAGTTAGAATAATCTGTTAGTGTTTGAGGTTACAAGCCGTTTCTCTAGTTACTTTTTCTCAAGGTGTGCTAGATTTTTCTATGATTTTTTCTAACCAAAAAAAGAAATAACTATATACATATATATATATATATATATATATATATATATATATATATTTATAGCATACTGTTTTAGGTAGTATTCAGAGGCCGCGGTGGTGCAGTGGTTAGAGTTGTCGCCTCACAGCAAGCGGTTCTCCCGTTCAATTCTCAGCTGGAGCTCCTTCTGTGTGGAGTCTGCATGTCCTCCCCGCGGTCGAGTGACGTTAAAGACATGCAGGTAGGTGCGAGCATGAATGGGTGTGCCTTGTTTGAAGGTTGGGCATCAGGCTGGCAACTGAGCAACGTAAAAATCCACTGCCAAACATTAGCGGACAGGAGTTCTGCTGTGGCAGCCCATAACCGAGAAAAGCCGAAAGACGTTTACTGTTTTAGGTACTATTCAATATTTTTTCAACTCCTGTTGACAGTTTTATTGGGTTATTGTTATGGTTGATAATGTGCAGGTATTTAAAAAGTGCTCAGCCTGCGGACACAAGATTCTCCCACAGGACCTGCACTCCCAGGATGTGTACTGCTTGGGCACTGCCCATCTTGATATCAAATAGAAGGCCTGTGTCACTTTTGGCCACAGAGCCAATCCAGACCAGGAAGAAAAAAAGTTAATTCTCAAAGGTTTTCTTCCACCTCAGACAAGGTTTACCCAGACTTCTTCATCCGTTGCGGCTTCTTCCCCAGGTAAGAAGCAAGATAAGTCTAAATCTAATGAAAAAGAGAGGGAAAAGTCAAAAGAAAAAGATCAGTAAAAGAAGAGCAGCAAGCCAAGAAAGAGGTCCCTGGATCCAGCTGATTCTCTGGGTCCGGATCCTAAAATTTTTGTAAGTCAGATCAGAAGGTTACTTGAGCCTGATCTTCCTCTCCATGGCCATGTTTTTCTCTGGAGCCAGTGAGTCTAAGACAGCACTCACCAATACTCCATGAAAGGAAGTATTCCTGGCCATTTTCAGTGTCATCATCAAGGCATCCAGGAGTCTTATAGAAATAAACATTGATACAATGATGCAGAAGTTTTTGAGAACACAGATTCAACTTGGGGGTTCTGGTACAATCCACCTGGAATGTGCCATGAACTGGCCCAACAGCCTGTTCTTTTTCTCTGGTACTGGCCCATCCTTTGGGTCTGGTATTCACGGGTCCAAGTTCCTCCTGTGCACTTTTGCTGGAGCCAGCATCTAGGCGACTTCGATGACAGCAGAATCCTTGACCCTTTCAATTCTGTTGTGATCAGATCAGAATGAGTCTCGAAGGTGAAGCATCAATACTGGGGCTCAGGGAGGTGAGTCATGACTGAAGTTTTTGGCACAGTCTCTCCCTCTCGGGTGCTGTGGCACTTGACAGCATGGGTTCAAAGTCTGTTTATGAGCAGAGGGTCATCGGGGCAAGGAAGTCTCCTCCATCCTTGGATGGCAGTTCAGCTACTTCGGCACCAGTAGCATCTTTAGCTTTCAAAGCCTTTGAAAGGGTGTTGGCTGGACCAAAAGAAAAAAAATGTTATCTTCTTCCTCGTGTCTGTCCCAGCCTCAGCTGAATAATGCTTCTCCTTCCACTCAGTGTACTCCACAGGGACAGGGACAGTCAGTACCAAGAGGCCCAGAAGTCTCATTATGTGAATTCCCAGTCTGATTCCAACCAGTCTGATGTTTCCCTGGAACAGGTTCATAATAAAAACATGCAAAATGAAGCAGTGGGATCCTCTCCAGAATCTGTCACTTTAGATACAGACTTGGAAGAAGGTAAAGGTTCCCCCCAAATGCCCCTTAGAAAAGGTCACCTGGCAATTATCTTCAAACTGATGAAACAGTGACGGGCTTGAACCACTGGCAACCCTTCACCTGACTAATCTGTACTCCTCGAAGCCTGCATTGCTGGATCTTGTGCATCTTGGGTGGGTACCACCCATTGATCCACTTATAAGCCTTTTAGCTCAGTGGGCTTGAAAGGATCCTGATGTGTTGGAACGGATTCTAGAAAGGCCAGATAGGATTTTAGTCACCCCCAAGGACAGGAAGCATTGGAGCAAAGGTCCATCAGTAGGTCCCATAGCCATAGTTGCAGCCACAGAAAAAGGAACTTTCTGAAGAAAGTTCTTCTGTCCATCCCTCTAATAGGGAGTCTAGGATGTTGTACAGGTTCATGAAATGGACATACATTTCAGTAGTGATTGCCATCAAAGTGCTAAACTACTTAGCACATATACATTTCCAGGGGGACTTGACCAAAGAACTCACCAAGTCACTCTTGGGTAGCTTACCAGCAGTTGTTCAGAGAACTGTGGATTCCCAACTGTCTGGCCTTCAGTCTGTCAATCATGACCATACATCTGCTCTGTAATGCAACTGATGACACAGCTAGGACAGCAGACGTGTGCATTATAATGTCCCAGCATGTGTGGATGCACCTTTGCGATTTTGCAGAAAGCTTGTCCTTTGTCAGTTCTCCTTTGGTTCTATGCTTTTTAGACCCAAGATGAAATAGATGCTAACCAAGAGTATACAGATGGTAAACCCTTTCTGCTGTTTGAATCCATTTTTCTACCTCCCAAAGAACCTTTCATAGAAATCAGAGGGTGGCAAGAAAATGTGGTTCAGAAAGTCAAGGATTATAACCATGAAACTCTTGCAGACAGATCTTTTGGGGCAGAGAAGGAGGAAGATAATTCCAATGGACATTGCCTCAGAAGTAGATGCAAACCACATAACCAGAGCTTCCGTGACCCCTTCACCTAGAAGTTCTACCAGTGCTCTTGAATGGTTGCCCAACTGCTGCACTCTGGAGGAAGTCAGGGGGTCATTATCCCTATACCCGCAAGCCTGGCAAAATATCACAACAGATTCCTAGGTGTTAAGGATAGTAACCAGTGGCTACTTCAGTCCCTTTTCTTGCCCACCAAAGAAGAAAAAGAGAGATTTCACAATTCACCCAGTCAATAGGAATTCACAGCAAAAGGAGGTTACCAAGCTACTGGAAGAGTCATCCAGGTGGTCCTCTGTGACCAATTAAAATCTGGAGTCTATTCCAGGCTCTCTTTAGTGCCCAAGAAGACATGGGACCTCAGGCCAATTTTTAACACTGACAAAATTCCAGATGGTCGCACTTCATTCCATATTGCCTGTTTCGAGGAAGGACTGTTGGATGTGCTTTATGGATCTTCAGAAAGATAGAGCCACAATCAAGGAGGTTTCTCCAATTCTAGCTGGGAGCCAGTCACTATCAGTTCAGAGCATTGCCTTTCAGTCTCAACACAGCCCCCAGGGTGTTTACAAAGCTGATGGCAGTAGTAGCAGCACATCTCCATCTGCTAGGGATCCAAGTTTTCCCATACTTAGATGACTGGGTCTTCATTTCAATGTCCAGGGACCTACTACTACAACACTGGGACCTTTCCAGCTGCTGTAGAATCTTGGCATGACAATGAATCATGCCAGGAGCGAGTTCATTCCAACACATCAAATAGAATTAATTGTATTTCACCTGAACACTTCTGTACATATAGCCAACTTACTAGATTACAGGCTGTTTTTCTTGCATGTAGAAGCCACTCAAGTCATCCAACATCCTTCTCAAGCAATATTAGTACTTATTTAGGTCTAATGGGCTTAACAATCACTGATGTTCATCGTGTTTCACTGTTGCAGTCATTACACTTGGGTTATCCTGCTGGCAGGCGACCCGTAGTCGGGCCGAGTTCCAAAGTCTTGGTCCGGCGTCAGTTGCTGTCGCCTCTTCCCTGACGTCAGTGCGCCAGGAGTATAAAAGTTGCAACCGATGCCATTTTCTTCAGTCTTTCTTGCCGCGCAGTGCCCGAAGCATAAGCAGTTCGCAAGTGCTGGTCGGCCGACTCGTGAGATTTTCAAAATTGAATTTCGGAACCGGAGTCTTCAATAAAGCTAAGTACCCCGTTGGGGAAACTTTTTCTTGCTGCAGACCGATGTCAGTAAAAGTTAATAATTGTATTTCTTGTGGGAAGCAAATACCTCATAAGGACTTCTACTCTTACTGCATTCCTTGCCTAGGCCCTGACCACAACGTCACTAGTTGTCGGTTTTGTGTTAGATTTAATAAACGCACTATTAAACGTCAGTTTGATTTTGCTTTACATTATTTTGGACAAAGATTTAATTACATAATGCCGTCGGAACAACCGATGACCGGAATGTATAAAAAACACAAAGACAAAAAAAAAAAGACAGGCATCTGAGGTCCAAAACTGACGATGAAGCCTCTTCTAGGCCAGTCACCAGTTCTCAGTGAGGCGCTTTCGCAGCCCAGATTCCACATGAGAGTTCTCCATTGGACCTTTTCAGTCCACTGGTTTCAGAATGTTCACCCTCTTCTCTCCACTCCAGGATTCATATTATGCAATTATGCAAGAAGCATATCAGTTGGTGGATTACTTCTCCATCAGGAACAGCAGGCCTACTCTTTTGCCAGGCACAGCCACTAGCCACAGTAACCAGTCTTCTGGGGTGGGGGTGCATTTTGCATGGAGGACAATCCAAGGTTCTTGGTCACATCTAGAAGCCAAACTTCACATCACTGTCTTGAAGATGAGGGCATTCCTCCTAGCATTGCAGGCTTTACAGGACGTCCTCCCCAAGGATGTAATTTCTATCTATATAGACAACATGATGGTAGTCTGGTATATCAACAAATGGGGGAGGGGGGCTGATCTTACCCTCTTTGCCAAAAAGCCATGGGTGTGTGGCAATGAGCAATGTATTCACATAGTTTTCTGCTAGTAGTGCACAACCCTAGGGACATCAGTGTTCTAGTGGGCAAACTGAACAGGTTGATTTTTATGCCTCTCTAGAGGTCCCTCAACGAAGCAGTGGCAACTCAGGTATTCAGCCAATGAGGCCAACCTTGCTACAACCTTTTTGATCATACCTGAGCAAGTGCAGCAGTTACTTAGCCCCAATACCTCCATGAGGACACTCACCAAGGGATGTTGTAGTCCACAGTTGACCCCCAGAACTCCTCTACACTTTTCCTACAATACCCCTGATAATCAGATTTATTTAGAAAGCCAGAAGGTGTTAGACCAGAGTGATCCTCATTGCCTTCTTTTGGCCCTGACAGGTTTGGTTCCCCTTCTTGTAGTGTCATCTAGTACATCCTCCCTGGATGTTGGATCACTATCTGAATCTTCTAAGTCATCCATGCAGAATGCCTCTTCCAGACTACAAGTCCATGAAAATGACCACCTGGTTCCTCCAGTTCTAACTATAGCCAGAGATGCCAGATTTTATACTTCAGTGGTCCACATTATCCCAGCTTTTCAGAAGCAAACTTATCAGAAAGATTTACCAGAGTAATTGGAAAAGTTTTCCATTTGGGCCTTATCAAAAGGTTTGGACCCTTTCTCAACAGCTCTTCCTTCTGTTCTAGAGTTTGTCAGAAATATTTCACAACAGTTCTAGTTCTTCTGTGATCAAGGTACAAATGGCATTGGCTGCTGTTTCCAAATTTCACATTGAGCAAAATGATACCTCCATAACATCTCTGAAAATTTCCAAAGCCTTCTTCAAAGGAACCTTCTTGCTGAGACCTCCCAATTAGGGACCCTATTCCCTTTTGGGATATCATAATTTTACTACAAACCTTAAACTCACCCACTTTTGAACCATCAGCTTCTGCAGATTTAAATTTGCAGAAGCTGATGGTTCTGCAGATTTAAATTTGTTTTCTTTTGGAAGATGGGTTTTTCTATTTGTAGTCACTTCAGTGAGACAAATCTCCAAGCTACAAGCCCTTTCTTCCAAACCTCTCTATTCTTTTCCATAAAGAGAGAGTTGCACTAGGAACTAATGTGTCCTTTCACCTTAATGTGACATCTGAAGCAAATCTGAATTGATCTAGTGGACTATCAGTGCTCTTCCCAAGATGTTCAAGGAGAGTATACACTGCACATGCTAGATGTTAGTCAACTCAGGTTCTGTCTTCATAGAACAAAGGACTTCAGAAAATCAGACCAGTTACGTGTAGCTTTCTCAAGGGCAAAATTGGGTAAGGGTGTCTCCAAGGTTACTTTTCAGGATGGTTGTCAGATTGTATTTTCTTTGCCTATGCTAAAAGAGGTCTAGCTTCGCATACAAAACCCAACGCTCATTGTACAAGGATGGTAGCTACCTCTACAACCTTTATGAATAGGATCCTGATCGATGACATTTGTGCCGCAGCAACTTGGCTTATGGGTCACACTTTTGTGTCTCATAACAAATTGGGTGTACAGTGTAGAGCACATTCTTCCTTTGGTTCCACCATCCTCAGGAATGTCCTTTATTGACACAACCCAGGTATTTGGCAGCTTGAGAATCTGCCCCAAAAGTTGAATCAAATGAAAATAGACAAAATCTGACACAAAAGTTATCATTGATAGGTCAGTTATATTCAGTCACAACACTATTCAGCAGTTTTTATATTTCTATCACTTTAAGCCAATTGCCATAGTTTTCTGTTATTAATATTATTCAGTGAATGATTGCATTTTGTTTAAATATTGTTTTATATGGCTTTGCTTAATGCATATAGGAAAATGAATTGAAATATGTGCTTATCAAACTGTAGATATATGGCAATTTTTTTGTTTTAACCAAGGTTTTTAATCATTTTTTTTCTTATATGTTAATGATTGATCACATGACTTGCTTGTATCACTTTTTAAATTGGTGTATTATTCTGTTAAATTGTTCTGCAGAAGTCCTAAGATAGATTTTGGACGAAAGCACTTAGTTTTTTTTATTTAATAAACCATGTCTAGTTTTCTTTCTGATGGAATTTTCATAGCATAAATGGGAATAAGCTTACTTTCTAGCAAGTTATTAGTTAAACTGTGGTTAGGTAATCATTTAGTTGTAAACAAAGTAATTAGAGGCACTGAAGCTCACTTGTGACATATCTTGTAAAAAGTTTTTGATGCAGGATAGAATGGCCAAATCTTTGAGGGTTTCTGGCACAAATTTCAAAAGTGTTACCTACTAAATGTTAAAGTGGAAGGCAGTTTGACTGTGGAAATAGAAATTGTCCCATAACCGAGTTGTTTGAAGACAGCAGGCAAGGCATTAGATTGCTTATCAGCTGGAGCAATGGGACTGAATGAGGTTGTATTGTACATTGGTGATGCAGTAGATTATGGCTGTATAATGTAGAGCATGTGAAGGTGATCTGAATGGTGAGTACAACCTGCGTCATTGGTGTAAGGCCTGTGTTAACTGGTGAGGGGGATATCCATTATCTAAATACTGGTTGGTGCAATAGTTTTGTTTCCATGTCCTTTTTTTTACACATTGCCTGCCAGCCATAAGTCCACCCATACTCTAGCTAGACTGTTCCTTTCTGATGTGCAAGAGTTAGCCACAAAAGCCATTATACAGTAGCGCTGTTTGTTTACATAGAGGGAATGAAGTCTTGATTACAGTCTTGCTGACCTGAGTTTGATTAGCAGCTCAGGCAGTTGACCGAACTGGCAGGGAGGATGAGCATGCCAGTCATTGGGAGAAGTTTGTGTGCTGATGAGGGCATCTTTCTCATTTAGCTCTAGTGGATTCTGGGACTTACAGCGATTGCCAAGCTCGGCATGTGGATAGGCTGAGAAGATGTGGCTGTTCAAGGGACCTGGGCAGGAATGTCTTCACAGTCCACACCTGACTTTCGTCCTACTCTGTGAACTCACTTGAGCCTAAAACATTGTTTTGTATACTTCAGTTCACACCCATACCTCCTTATGGCTTCCAGAACTTTTTTGGGTCTGGCTTTAACTAAGTGACTTGCCAGCTAATAATAGACAGCATTAGAAAGGGCAAGGAGTTATTAACAAAATGACACTAAGATTGTTAATCTAGGATATCCTGCAGTGGAGACATTAATCTTTATTTGCCACTTATGAAAATATGAATAATTGAATAATATTTATGTTCAGATTTTCATAACTGAAAGATCTACATTTTATTGAGGTGCATGGTGTGAAACACCAATGTGGGAGACAGGACAATTCTCTGAAAATGCTGGTTTATATCACACTACTCCAAAATTATTGCTAGTTTAATTATGAAACTAAGCAACATTTCAGTAGGTCTTTATTACGTCAAAAGCCAATTGACTTGCAAACTGTTGAATGACATTAGGTAAAACCTTGGAGAAAACTGTCTTTTAATATTTGCACAGTAAGTTGCACATCTTCACAGATATCCAGATTCAGCATTGTTTGTATTACTAATTATACAATTTAGCATGTGTTTTCATATTTCTTTAAGTATCTCAAACATGCACATGGAATTTTTTGTTATCATGTGAAAGCTTATGTCCTTTTTAAGAAAAATGTGCTAACAACGTATATCTAGGTTATATAGTTTTCAAGATAAAATTGATTAGTTGGTTAGTTTTTTGCCAAACTGTTAATATAGTTGTTTGGAAATGACTTAACTAATACAAAATTATTTACCCACACTAACCCAACATAACTACAGCTGGACATGCAAAGTGGCGTAAGCACCTCTTGCTCATCCATAAATATCAATGCTGTAAATACGGCTGTGTACTTTTAGACTTCTGTGTTTAGAAACAAACTTTTATATAGATTTTGTTTTAAATACAGGAAAAAGAAACGTATTTTCACACAGAAAAGTGTTTGCATACATAATGATCCATGCAAACACTTTTGTGTGTAAAAAGGAAAGTTTGTTTCTCTCAATTATATTTTATCTTTAATCAATGTTGTTGTTGTTGTATCTTTCGGAAAGTGAAAAAAAATACCATTTTTAGACCACCAGAAGGCATTACCTTGTAGTGTATATTTGTTCAGGGGGTATTTCTCACAACTGTAATATATTCAATTGAGTGTGGATTTTCTAAAAGCTGAGAAAAGTGTGACCAAGTGACCTTTGAGCAATAGCTAACCTTGACATAAAATTGAGTGAAATGTGTAATTTTACAGCAGAGTCCGAGTTTACCGATGTTTGTCTGCGTTTGTCTGTGTGCCTATGTGTGACTAATATATTCAAGGTCACTGCAGCTGAGCTCTGTCCCTCATCTCCAGATTGCAGCAACTTCAGTTTTTTTGCAAAGGATTTTTACCTTCTCCCTTTTGTGTATTTCATTTATAGTACAGAATAAGATGTTGGGAAAACAAGGTTCTGAAATTTCATGACAGGATGTATTATACTCTGTCAATTTCAGTTTATTTGTAGTAAACTGTGTTGTATTCCATCCTTAGCTGCTACCTTGCTAAGCATTTGCTGTGTTTTTGCTTTCCCCAATATGTTTTATTTTGATTCTTTTTTTTTTGTCATTTTCTGTAATTTAGAAAGGCAGAGTTAGAAATGTATAATATAAGACTTTGGGGGGGATAAGTATACGCATATGGAGAACTGACAGCACTAACATTTTAATGGAAGAGATTTGTTAACGAGAAGGCTGTCATTCCTTAATTTTTTTCCATCTAATTGGTAGCCAAAAGGTTTGATTTAATGTTAATCTTTGTTCATTCCTTACTGATGGGTTATTGGTTCCATCCTCGGAACCAAGCCTGCCAGTATAAACACGTCAGCCAAAAACTCTCGAGCCAAGGTCTTACCCAGAATGCTCTGCTCCCTGTTACCTCAGATCTCATTTGCCGCGTTGCTGAACAGCCATGTCAAGCCACTCTCTCAGCTAAGTGTTTAAAATTTTGACAGTTTATATATTATTACTAAAATGTTTTTCTCAAAAGTTTATTCTAATATTTTCCTACCCTATCGCACACTTTAGACTCTCCCTTTAGTTTTTTCCCTTTGACACCCTCTTTTCTTACCTTGTGGTAATTCTCTGTTACCATTGTTGGTACTTCCTTTTCTCTTTTTACCCTTTTCTTGGGTATCCGTTATTCTTCCTTTTGCTACTGTGCTTCTTCTCCACAACAGCTATGTCGGATAAGAAAAGTTCCATTGGTTTCAAGCAGTGCAAGGATTGTGGCCGTAAGTTACCGCTTTCTGATGGCCATGACTTGTGTTTACTGTCTTAATGTCTCCCACTTGACTGTAGATCCTCCGTGTGGGACTTGTAAAAACTTCTCTACCAGGACTCTCACTGAGAGGAAGAATAAGTTAATTTTGAAAGGTCTCCTCAAGTCTCCTTTCTCTGAGGCTATTTCTGGGACAGAGGGCTCACCCCCTCCTGTTAAACCCCGCAAGAGGCGTTCTTCCTCTTCTTCATCGAAGTCTCTCCCTTCTTCTCCCTCTGGAGATCGTAGGGAGTCGACTCACAAGAAGGTGAAATTGATTATTACTCCGGCGCTGCCACCTGTGACCCTGTCGGCTCCAGGCTCGGCACTGCCCCATATGATCCTGACTACAGCCATACCTCCATTATTGATATCGGCACCGGAGTTTCCGGTGCAGACAACTACAGTTCCGACAGTTCTGTCGCAACTCCTAACTGCACTGTCAATACAGGTTCAGTCCCCTTCAGCACCATTGGTACAGTCACCTACGGCTCCAAGTATGACTCTTCTGTACTCCACGGCGCAGACTTTTTTGGCAACGACGTACTTCGATGCAGTCCTCCTCAGCACCGACCTTATTGCCGGTGCAGACACTTTCCACTATGCCACTGTACCCTCCGGGGCACACCTTTGCTTTTACGGTGCAAACACCTTCAACTACTACAGCATTGACATCTTCGGCGCAGACCTTTTCCACACCATTTTCTTTGCTGCAGACTTCCTCGGCTCTGAGCTTTGCACCTATTGAATTAGCAAGGACCAAATATTCCTCTTCATTGGATCCTTTTGCAAGTAGTCAGTATAGTCCTTTCCTGGAAAGGCCAGAATTGCCATCAGCCTTCTCCATGAGGGCAACCAAGAGTCTTTCTGAGCAGGATGTGTTGCAGTTTGTTGACCAGTTGCTTGTGGCCAAAGGTCTCTCTCAAACGTCGAAGTCCACGTTCCCTCATTCAGATGAGAGTATTTTGCCTCAAACCCCAACATATACTACTCCTTCAACTTCCACTGAAGTTTTGAAACCTATTACTCTGACAGCAGCTTCCCTCCCTCTGACTCCTATAGTGGATCTCACTTTGGAACCAGAGTCGTCCTTGTGGCCTTCGATGCACTGGGCATTGGGCTCTTCTCAGGCCAGTGGCTGCGCTGTTGGGGAAGGCATTCCTGGCCCCACGCTGATTTTTTTCAATGGCATCTTCCAGGGATGCTCTCTCTGTCTCTTGCAGTTCACGGTCCTCTTGAGACTCCTGGTCTGGGGGGCAGGCTCAGCGGGGCAGAGTGTGACCCTGGTTCTGAGGTTGTAGTGCTCGGTTCTGGGCTCCCATCCCTCCTTGGGTGGGCCAGCCTTCCAGGCCATGGAGAGGATGCTTGCCTCTGCTGGCAAAACTCAGTTGTCGGTGTCTTCTTCCCCCTCTGTGCTGTAATTGCCACAAGCTTCAATTCCCGGACACAAGAGCCTCAGGTCTCTCCTCCTCAGGAGACCCCCTCTTTGCAGACTTCCCCAGAACCTCCCACTGAGGAAGCGCCCTGCAAAGCATTGTGTAAGAGGAAGCACATGGACTCCACTGAGGAGTCATTGACTGAAGATATGGATTTTGATGATGGGAAAGGGTCGCCACAGTCACCCTCTGATAAGGTGTCCTTTGGTGACATCCTCGAGATCCTTAGACAGAGGGGTGACTGGAAGCCCTCTAATCCTTCCTCTGAGGAATCTGTATTCCCGCAGGCTTTTCATGCCTGGCCCCCTACCTGCCGATGAGCTCGTCCAGCTCACCTTGCAGCATGCATGGAAGGCTCCTGATACCATGGAAGTGATACCTAAAAGGCCAGATAAAATATCACCCCCTGCTGAGCACCCCAACTGGTCACGTGGTCTCCCAGTAGATGCTATGGTGGTGGTAGCTGCTACTAAGAAGGATTTGGCAGAAGAGAGCCAACTGTCCATCTGCCCAATAAGGAATCCCAGGTGACTGACAGATTAGGGAAGCATGTGTTTGCTTCATCGACCTTCGCTGTAAAATCTTTTAATTATTTGGCACATTTTACCAGGCTTCAGCGAGATCTTATCAATCAGCTCTCTGAAACCTTGGCAGGAGCTGTTTCTGATGAAGTCCGTGATGATGTAGCTTCTCAGATAGCCACCCTAGAGTCTATTTCCAACTCTTCCAGGCGTCTTATTTCTCATGCAATGGAAGGGGAGGCTAGAGCAGCAGGCACAGGTATAGTCACCAGACATGATTAGATGCGCCTTTGTGACTTTGCGGACTCCTTTAAGGCTTCCTTCATGAATGCCCCCATAGAGGCCACTTCTTTGTTTGGCCCTAAAGTCAAGGATACGTTGGCATGGTGCGAACAAGATGGCAAGACCTTGTCTGCCATTGGTGTCAGACACTCCATCCTCAGCGATTCTATTCCAGAAATCAGAGCAGCGGAAAGATGTGGCACAAAAAATCACAGGGTTCTTTCCTGGATGCATGTGTCGAGTTTTCCCCTAGAGGCAGAGGGGGAAACTCCAATGGAAGAAGCTCCTTTTGGGGCAGAGGTGGTCTCTTGGAACCGGGATTCCAGAGATTCTTTCTTTGGCCAACCTTATCAGCGCTCCTGAAGCGTTGCCCGACTGTTCACCTCTGGAAGTGGTCGGGGGTCATTTCTCCTTGTACCCTGCTGCCTGGCAAAAGATAACTGACTCTTGGGTACAACGGATTATATACAGAGGCTATCACATCCCCTTCCATCTTTGCCCAGTCTCATCAAGAGTGTTACCCGATGTTCCAGCCAGTCAAAAGGGAAACAGCAGCACATGAAATCAAAAAGCTGCTACAAAAAAGTCATCCAAATGGTTCCCCCCCTAGACCAGATAGGATCCGGATTTTACTCAAGGTTCTTTTTAGTGCCAAAAAAGACATGGGACTGGAGACCAATTCTGGATCTCAGTACACTAAACAAATTTGTAAAAACAGAGAAATTCCAGATGGTTATGGTTCAGTCTATCCTTCCTCTTCTGGAAGAAGACGATTGGATGTGCTCTGTAGATCTTCAAGATGTGTATTACCACATAAAAATGACCAAAACCAGAAAAAAGGGGAAACAGAAACTCCAACAGCAACCAAATAACCAAAAACAGGAGTTTGTGGATTACTACTTTGTGGTTGGTGAACTTTGTGAATTACTACTTCGTGGTTGGCGACTGTTTATTCCAAACTCCTGTTTTTGATTACCACATAAAAATGGACAACCGCTCAAGAAGATACCTCCACTTCATATAGGAGCCAGTCACTACCAGTTTTGAGCCCTGCCCTTTGGCCTCTCTATAGCCCCCCCGAGTGTTCACAAAATGCATGGCAGTGGTTATCGCTCACTTGCGACTTCAAGGATTCCAGGCATTTCCATATCGAGACGACTGGCTCCTTACTGCCCCCACCAAGTGTCGACTGGAAGAAGCCCTGCAGTATACTCTCTTAACAGCTCGAAGCCTGGGAATCACTACAAACAGGGAGAAATCCAACACAACCCCAACTCAGTCTTTGGAATTTATAGGGGTACTGTTGGACATGAAAAATTGCACAGCATCCCTTCCAGAACACAAGACAACAAGTTCAACCGCTGCTCTGTCACCAGAAATTCCCAGCACGATCTATACTCCAGCTGTTGGGGTCAATGGCAGCTTTGATTACCATTTTTCCCCTAGCCAGATTCCACATGAAGCTCCTTCAATGGCTACTTCTCACTCAGTGGTACCCTCTATAACATCCTTTGTCTTTTTAGATAAGTGTAACTCAGAGATGCAAACAAGATTTACCCTGTTGGACGTCTCGAAATCCCCAACAATGGTCTCCCCCCTTTCAGTCCCCATCAGCCGATAGCCACGGTGACCACGGATGCCTCCCTGATGTGGTGGGGGGGCTATGTCTGGGAAACTCGGTTCAAGGCACCTGGTCGGAGACAGAGGCCCTTTTGCATATCAGTGTCTTGGAACTGAGGGCAGTGCTTCTAGCTTTGCAAGCATTTCACTCCATCCTTCTGTCAGGGACTATTGCGGTCCAATCAGACAGCATGTCAGTGGTCTGGTACATCAACAAACAAGGGGGCACCAGATCTTACCCGTTATGCCGAGAGGCCTTGAGAATATGGCAATGGGTGGTAGCTTACAACCGCTTTCTGATTGCAATGCATATTCCCGGGAGCTCCAACGTGATAGTGGACAAATTGAGCAGGTGCATTCTACAACCTCAGGAGTGGTCCCTCAATCCTCTGATAGCGGCAGAAGTCTTCAACCGCCAGGGACAGCCATGCTGTGACCGATTTGCCTCCCCAACCAACTACAAGTGCAGCAACTACTTTGCCTTGATCCCCCCTCGGGGACAGTCACCAGGGGACTCTCTAAGTCCACGCTTGGCCCTCGGGTCTTCTTTATGCTTATCCTCCTCTCCCCTTCATCTCCCAATTTCTAAAAAAAGCATGACAGTTGAAGAGCAAAGTGATCCTCATTGCTCCATATTGGCCTCAACAAGTCTGGTTTCCCTTCCTCTGGCCTCACCTGCTAGATCAACCGTGGATCCTCAATCTATCCCCAAAGTGGATCTTCCATCCACAGGGTCTCATTCACGCCAATCTAACAACCTTGAAACTGACAGCTTGGTTTCTCCACTTCTAATGATTGCCAGGCATGAAAACCTCTCATCCCCTGTGTGCAATATTCTTATTGCATCTCATAACTCGTCCACCAAACTAATCTATCTTAAATGGAAAAGGTTCTCTCTGTGGGCAGCAGATAAACAATTAGACCCCTTGTTAGCCCCGTCTCGGTGGTATTGGATTACTTATCACACCTTTTCCACTCTGGGGTGTCTGCCTCTACTATCCATGTACATTTAGCTGCCATCTCAAATTTTCATATTGGTTTTCAAGATTCTTCACTTATGTCACACAGACTCTGTAAGACTTTCTTGAAAGGGGTTATCCACCTAAAGCCTCCCTTTAGAAAACCCGTACAACCTTGGGATTTGGCTTTGGTTCTAAAAGCTCGAACAGCTCCCCTTTTGAACCTGCATCTTCATGTGATATAAAATATCTGTCTTGGAAAACTTTGTTTTTTATTGCAATCACATTGGCTAGACGATTGTCAGAACTTCAGGCCTTATGCATCAAACCTCCCTATTTTATCTTCCATAAGGATAGGATATCACTGAAAACTAATTCTACCTTTTTACCAAAAGTGGTGTCAGAGCGATCTATCAATCAATCAATCTATTGACCTTTCCAGTGTTGTTTCCTAACCATTCTAACAAGGGAAGAGTATTGCCTGCACTCCATGGATGTTCATAGGCAAATACGATTTTATCTGGACAGAACAAAATCTACCCGTAAATAAGACCAATTGTTTCTGGCTTTTTCTGGACCTAGACGGCATCATCCTGTATCAAACGTTACATTGGCTTCATGGATGAGAAATTGTATTACCTTTATCTACAACAAAAACAATCTCACCTTGCCTCATAGAGTCATAGTACATTCTACAAGATCTATGGCAACTTCAGCAGCTTTCCATGCTAAGGCTTCCCTCAATGATGTTTGCTCAGCTGCAACTTGGGCCAAACCTCATACCTTTATTCTTCATTACAAATTGGACTTGGCCGCCAGAGATGGAGCTTCCTTTGGCTCCATGGTGCTCAGGAATGTCCTTCCATGAGGGCCACCAAGGAATACAGGTAGCTGGGGACTCTGTCTCATCCGTAAGGAATGAACGAAGATTAACAACATTAGATAAAGAAGTTATGTCTTACCATAATGTTCCATCTATGTTGTTGATCTTCGTTCATTCATTACTTCCCACCCTCCATCCCCCATCCGGAGGTTCTTGGTTGATCTCATGTACTCCTCTCTTGTAGGTCTGTTATGACCAGTGGTAGCCTCTACTTTCATCTATCAACTTGTAAACTTGATCTGAGGTAACACGGAGCAGAGCATACTTTGTAGGACCTTGGCTTGAGAGTTTTTGGCTGATGTGAGCTTGATATTGGCCAGCTTGGTTCCAAGGATGGAACTGATAACCCATCAGCAGAGAATAAACGAAGATCAACAACATAGATGGAATGTTATGGCAAGACAATAAGTGCAAAAGTCAGCTTCTGGGAAGCAGGGTAGCCTGGCATTGTAAGGCATCATTCAACAACATGGCTAGAAGTCCAGGGGGAGGTGCAGTTAAGCCAGCAGGGTAGACCTGTGAAAAATTCAGGATTTTGGTTAGCTGCAAACTGGGGGATATCCTGATGATGTAAGTGGTAGCTCTTTGTCTCTGGGTGAAATTAAGTGCTGTCTAGACAATCTAGTAGGGTTTAACCTTTAAGCAGAGAGTGCAAGGTGAGCTCATTAAGGGATTAAAAAGGCAACAGCCAAAAAGTTTTAATCCATGCGTTTAATAGAGAATGAATCAAGTTGAAAGTGGGGAAAAAGGAATATCTGGCAGAAGAATTTTTTTGGTTCTAAGCTTGTGCAAACGTGAAGTAGGAGCATTGAAGACAAAATGGTGAACAAAGGTTAGCTAAGTTAGATTAATCAGAAAGTATAAGTGTGACTAGCAGTAGCCTTCAAGTCTTGGTGCTGGGTCCTCTCCTTGTAGGCATTTACTTCTCAGATCTCCAAGGAGAGAGTCAAGACTTCTGGCTAACAAAGTTTGCAGATGACTGCAAACTGGGGATTGTTATTAAATCACCCTCTGACACCCAAATCCTCCAGAATGAATTTACCGTAATAAACTCTGCTTAAACAAAAGGCAAAACTAATAATATTTTTCCCTTTGATAGACAACTCTTCTCATCCATACTGTATAAACAAGACACCAGTAGTTAGGGACCAAGGAACTTGAGTCAATAAATTCCCTTGCTTTTGTTTATCATGTGACAGTGGTGGTCAGGAAACCCTTTTATTTAGCATTGCTACTGTAATTGCCAAAACAATATCATCCAGGTCTAAGGAAGTAATTCCCTTATAGTAAGCATCAATCAGATTACTTGTACCCCTTTGGGATTTACTGCTGAACATATTGCTAAACATATCAAACACTTTAGAAAGATCCCAAAGGTTCTTAACCAAAAAGATCAGAAGCCCTAACGTCCATAAGCTTATCCCTCTTCTCTGTATCTTACAAGTTTCTATGAGGGGACCTCTGTGTTGCTTATAGAGCTTTAACAGACCCCCTAACATTTGCAAGTCCATTGGTGTTACACTCATTCAAGAGATCTCAGTCTCTTTTGCAAAATAAATACAGCATATAGTAGAACACCACTTCAGTGGAACCATCTTCTAAACATATTTTGGATCACTGGATGGGTAACTGTAAATTCATTAGCACCCCTGTCTCTCATAGATAGGGGAAACATGTAAATGCCCCAACATGTTCTTGCTCAGACCATCTACATGTTATATTTGTATGCAAAATATAATGGCTAAAACTACCACTGGAATGTAAAACAAAGCTTGTTAATATCCTCGGAGATCAATAGTCTAGTAAGTAGCTATGAATCTATACATTTGTTGACCAGGTATGTACAAACTGGATTGAAGGTAATCCCTGTCCTCCAGGATCAGTTTTCTGACTGGGAATATTAATGGGTTCTTAATCTGCCAGTATTCATCTTCAGCAGTAAGGAGAGCTGCCCTCTCTTCCCTTGAAGATGAAGAAAAAAAAAACAGTTCACATGTATCCCACCCCCATTAATTATAAATGTTGTCTAGCTTTCCTAAACTCCTCCTGTGTTGCCATCCCCTCAGTGCACACACACACACACACACACACACACACACACACACACACACACACACACTTAAACGTGGAAGTTTTCTGTCATCTGGATTTACAGGATCAGTTTATTTCCTAAACTTTATAAAGTTTATAAAGAAGGTCAGCTTTTATATCACTGTAGTTCATGTGGTGGCAACTAAGTGAACGTATTAAATATTTGGAGTAACAAACTGAAAACTGCCTTTGTAGTACTTGTCACGTAGTTGTACCTTGTAGTATCTTGTGAACTGACTGGCATTTCCAGATCCAGACATTTCTTTTTGCATCCCACTGGGAGTCTTTACCCTAATATATTAGTCACATACATGATTTTGTTTTATTCTAGGAGAAAAATGTTGGATAGTACGATTTGTGTGTGCCCTTTGGTCAGTAAACACAAATCTATTTTTGCCAGTTGTCAAGTTTTACATCGAAAATTTGCAATATAGTCACTTCATGGAAATGAGGGTTGTCAACCTTTATGTTAAAAATGTTGAAATGTATTATGTATTTAATTTTGCTTGTTGGCTTCATGTGTACAAATCAGATTTGTAGATCCCAGTCATGGGCTAAATATTTTCTTTAGGAAGAGTATTTTCTTGAAAAACAAATGAACTGGCACAAAGTCCTGCACAGCTGCTACTTGATATACCTGACTCTAAAGTGCTACAGCTCAGAGAAATAAAAACATATTTCTTATTTTGTAGTGATCTTAAGTGAAAGGTTAATTTCAGAAAAAAAACGCCTGTTTGCCAAGTCATTAGTGATAGGGAACACTGTACTTGGCCATGTTCTTAAGTTTGGTAAGAAGGCTTGTGGATTATTGACTATTTATGCTCCAGATCCCATACTGGAAATTACAGATGCTCATTTGGTTATCCATTTCCTTTTTAAATGTGTGAATTAATGGGCCGTGTTTAATTGAGAGGTGTTTTTTTTTCTTTTAGAATGAAATAAGATATTTGAGTTATGAAAAGGTCACATTAAATAACATGGTTGGTATTAATTTTTTTTGAGGCCAAGTAATGTGTTTGTTCAGGTCACCACAGCGGTATTCTAAGAAAGGGGTTTCAATGTAAATGGTCCTTCAATGCTGCAAGTCAGGTATGTTTCACCTAAAGCACAGAGAAGAAAGAATGTTTGTGTAGTCTTTAGCTGTAATACAGGCCTTGAAGTCCTTCAGCTCCCTCTGTGAGGAATGTCTGCATCTTCCCCAGCTGCACCAGGCTGTGTGCAAGTACGTTAAAGGACATTTTGCAGTTTATTATCCATCTAGAGCTGTTTACAGGAGGACAGTTACCTGTCTCACATGACTGTTACCTTCAAAGAAGATCAATTGTGTGCCTCCTTTGTGGATCTTGACAACTTTATAGGTATCCAGTGAAAAGTCATCTCCTCCAACAACTCCATGGTCTTTAACTGTTTTGTCAAGTTTTAGTTGTTTCCCATCAAAAGTATATAAAGTCGACTAGGAGCTTTGCCAAATGCTTCAGTTTTGCATCTTCTGTCATTAAAGGCATGATTGGCAAGCTAGATGATAAATCCAATTTTGAAATCTGAGAAGATGAAGCCAAAAAGGAGTGGCCCCAAAAACGGCATCTTATGAGACTCCTGGTGACAAGGAATGGTGAGGATACCGGATATTGTGCTTACTTGTTTATGATAATATAGCAAATTGTATGCTAAAGATATTGAGATTTCATTACCTTTAGATCTTTGAGTTTATGCATGACTTATTCATGGGATATAGTGGAAAACACTTCAGCAAATTGAAACAAGATGTGTAAACTTTCATCCAGGATGGTAGAGGTGCTCTTGAATACATGTGAGGTTAAAAATGGAAAATTAATTATTGGCAAAGCCATACTAGGTTAGGTTCTGGAGAAGGTGGTTTCCTATGTCTCACTGAATAAATTCCATGGTGATTTTCTCTAAAATCTTGCATAATATGCTTGTGGGACTGATAGGTCTGTAATTATAGGGATCAGTGGAAGGGCCTTCTTTGTGGACTGGAACTACTGCAATAACCTGCTTCCAGATATCAGGGAAATTGCCGGCCTTCTATTCTTGATTAAAACTTTGTATTATTGCTATATTAAAATTGTGAGTAAGAAAGTGTGCTAATCTGTATTTGATCAAATTAGGCTGTCTAGTATTTTGTCTAGTTCTATAAAAACAAATCAAAGAAAACTTCAAAAGGCTGCACTGCACAAAATAAAATAAAACAACCTGTAAAAAAAAAAAATTTCAGTAAGCGCTTTCATCCCCAAAGGATGAACATTTTCATCATCATCAACTTGGAAAATTAACTATCTCATCTAGCATCAGAAACTTGAAACTAGATGTATTCACCCATAAAGATGCTTCTAAGTCCAGATTTGTAGTTTATTTAGCTCTTTGTACATCATATCAAGCATTTTATGTTGGCAGAGCAACCAGAGAATTTCATTTGTGAATATATGAGTATTTATACGCAGTGGAGAGACAAGACAAGACAAAAGGCATGCTCTTTCCAAGCATCATCTTGTATGCTGAAGATTAATTGGACTGGAGGGGGTATTGCTGACAAATGAGACTGGATGCTTGTACCGCTCTCTGACTGATAAAGAAAATTTGAAAGCTTTCCTAAAAAAAGAGGAAATTGAGTCATTAATTGTCACGTGATCTCATTTTGTATTTAAATGAACTGGTAATTTTTCAGTGTTAATCTGAAGAAGCCACTTTGGAGATGAAAGTGCTTATTGAATTAATTTTTTCTTAAAGATTGTTTTGTTTTATCTCATCTCGTTACTTAGAACTAGCCTTGCTGACTGTAAAGGTGACCATTTCAGGTGTAATCTGGGGTGGAAACATGTTGCAGGGAAGAGCGGATGGGGTTCTGCTATGTGGTATGAAGTTTTCCTGTAATCTATATCAGCTACGTGTTGGTTGTATCTGTTAGTTCTGTTGCGTTGCTGTTTTGTTCCAGCACAGAACGTTCTTGCTTCCTTCATTTTGCACATAAGGTTGTAAAAGCCCTTTGTTGTCAGCCATCCTGGTGAAAAGTTTTACCTCCACTGAAGATTTTTTTTTTGATGAATGTATTTTGAATGGCATTTATCTTAATATTGGGCTGACTAATTTGCAAGAGTTATATGCTGTTTTCCTTTAATCTAAAATTGCAATTCTTTCTGGATCTATCTGTTTCTTCCTTATTTTGGACACCTAATAAATGTATACATTTGTCTATAATGCAAACGTACACATGACTTTGACAGGCAGTCATCTCATTATCAAGCCTAACTCTCAGCAGGAATTTAATAAAGTAAAGGTTTATGGTTATGCTACTTGTTACCAAACTTAGTTATTGGGATCAGTCTTTGAGTAAGGCAAAAGATACTCTCCAGCCAATAGCATTTCTGATATATTTTTACAGTGTTACTCATTCTGTCTTATACTTGATGTATAAATTTGATTTGGGGTCTCATTTGCATACTTCAGGAGTATGTGTTTATAAAGTTAAGTTGTGAATTAAATTTGCTGCATTTTTATAATGTCCATTGTTTTAAATGCATCTTTATATCACCATTACATGATTGTATTTCACTTGTATTCATTTAAATTGAGTTTTTATTTAAAATGCTGAGTAAAATTTTAGCCACTCATTATCCTGAACAGAAATATAAGAAAATACATATTTAATTGCTTTTATTAATAAGTAAAACAGATTAGAGTAAAACTGCTTCTCTTTCCTTCGCCTATAATGTAAAAGAATACTAAAGCAAAGATGAATATAAATTGTAAACTTCTCTGAGAGAAAATGTCTTTGTTTAGGTCCCTCAAAATGTATGCAGAAGGTAATTAGAGATGTCATTTATTTCAGTACAGAATTGTTGTCTTACAGAAGAAATCTTGTTAGTCATTCTTGCTGGCAACAACATTTAGACATTTAAATTGAATGTCACTTTTTTTTTTAGGTATTTGACTTTACACTAGCTGAAGAGGATATGAAATTAATCAACAGTATCCCTATAAAGACTCGCTATGTAAATGTGTAAGTAACGTAAACATTTAATTTACAGACTGTGTACTAAGGTGTGCACTGTAACATATGGGCTTGTTTACATAAACTTTGATTACTGCTTAGTGAGTGATAATATGTTGTGCATGAATGAACTTCTGATACCATTAAGGGGGGGCTTTCATAGTTATTAATGTTGCAGCAGCTGTATCACAGTCCCTAACCAGTGCCTCCTACTGAGTCAACGGGAGTTTCTTACTTTACATGGGTAAAGGTTTATGATCCTGTGTAAGGTTAACCAACCTGGAAATAAGATTCTCAGTTGCAGTGATTGCAAGTGACTGGTTTTAATATGTAGAACTGAGCATTTGCTGTGAAACCTTTCTTCAAAGAGAGACGGTGTAGAAATGATCCACATATTCCATGCAGGGATAAGTCTCTGTGCAGGTCATCTGTATTATTTTGTGACTCTGAAGCAATTACTTGGGGAGGCAGGGGTTGTGGTACTGTGACACCATTACTGTGCTGCAAGCTTAGTAAAGTAACACAAGATGGTGATTTTCTGCCTGTTCAGTACTGGACACTGCATCACCCCATACTCTTGTAGGATTCACCTTACAGAATCCAGGCTGTGCCATGGTCCTGCTTGGATGTGCTACAAGGATGAAAGTTTGCATTCCTTTGAAATATACCTGGCAAGCCTTTAGTGTGAAAGATCATTTGTTCTGATACCAAAATATTAGTCCTAAATAACTCTTAAGATAAGCTCTCTGCTGTTCGGCATCATAGGATGCTAAGCTGTAAGGACTTGGAGCAAACACTTGGTATAAGCCAGAGAGCCAGTTTTGGATGAGGACTCTAGCGGCAAAGGCCAGTGCAGGCACTGGAAGGGCATGTAGACTCCACACAAAAAGGAAAATTAGGAAAAAAAAAACACTGTGGTCAACAATCCTAACTTCTGTTCTGTATGTTGGCCTTAATGTGTTAGAGTGTATCCCATATTTATTTTTGTTTACCAGGTCAGAGAACTGATCAAGGATAACTAATCTGCAGGCTTAGACTGGGTTGTAAGCAACACATGAGCAAAACAGAATGAATACAACATAATTACAATGTAACACAAGTATAAAGTATGTCACACAGTTGTGTCAGGTGTGTATACAATATTGATACAATGTAGATTGGTATAATGTAGTGAAGTCGTATACATATTTGTTTTTGGTGCTGGTAAGAGCAGAAAGGAGTCATAACTGTGAGATTGTAATGCAGTGGCTTAGACCTGAGAGAGGGTGTAGGGTATTCAAATTTTGCAATATGTCCTCTGTTTTGACATTTGTTGATCTTAAGGTGGTAGAATGCATAAGGTAACATAATGAATGCAATGCATGCAAAAATATACATCTCTGTAGCTTGAGAAGACAGGGATTGGTTTACTAAGAGCCAAGCCAGAAATAGACTCTTAAGAATAAAACAAATACCAAAACAAGTAAATTTGTTTACTGGTGATTGAGTGGAAAAGGCTAATGTGCTGAATGCCTTAAGTAATTTTGATAGGTTGCATTAATAATGATAGGATATTTGATTTGTTGCTCTCGAATGTAATAAAATGCATTGTTTGTTTCAAGGTCTGTATCCGATAAAAGCAAGCAGCCGTCACGTTTGCACAACTGATGTTTGTTTGTCTTTTCGTCTTTTCCCGGTAAGGGATTGCCACAGCGGAACTCCGGTCCGCTAATGATTGGCAGTAGATTTTTATGGTGCCGAGTTGCCAGCCCGACGCCCATTCACACGTCTTTCAGAGGTCACTCGACCACGGGGAGCACATGCAGACTCCACACAGAAGGCCGAGAATCGAACAAAATTGCTGTGAGGCAACAATGCTACTGCTGTACCACCGCGGATTACTGATACTGCACAAAATTACTGACTTGAGTACACAATCTATCGCAAAAATGGTAGAAATAGTAGTAAAATGGAGAGTAAAATACAAAAGCAACAGCAACAAAAAATGTTCTCTCCGCAACATCGAGCCAAACACAATTTATTAAAAAATAACAAAGCTATCGGATATACAAATAATCCTTTCTCAGTGTCTTACAAAAGTTAAAAACTCAAACTGGTGTTTATAGTAAAAACATGTGACACAGCCATTAATTGAATAAAGTGAACACCCAGTTCTTAAACAGACAAAGATGAGAGAAACAGGAACACATATATACATATATAGATTTCACTTCTTAATTTTCCTTTTGTTTATTCTTCAAGACAGGTTTCAAAGTAATCTGCTTGTTTAATCCTGGACTTTTGTCGGCCTGAAGTCTAACTATCCATTCATATTCCTTGGTGTCCACAATATTATTATGGTCACCACGCCTAATAGCAAGGTAAACTATAGACATAACTCTAAAGTCAAATTCATGTTCAGCACCCATCTGGGAGATAGGACAAGCAAGTGAATTACTATAAACATTCCTACGGATCTCTGACCTATGTTCAATAATTCTGTCCTTTAGTCGCCTGGTTGATTTTCCCACATAAAAACCTTGACACTTTTTGCATGTCGCAAGATATATAATACAAGAGGTGTATTACATGTTGCTTTACAGTGGAAGGCAAACTTTCTACCACTATTAGGATGTATAAACTCAGGACATGAATTAATACTATTACAGCAAGAGCAATTATAGCATGGAAATGTACCTATTCTATTAAATTCACTGCCTCGTGTTTTATTCAAAGCAAAATCCTTATAACAAACGTTTTACATTATTGCAATTTCTATAACTAAACATAGGTTGTTCCGTAAGCCAGTTTTCATGGCCAGGTATAGATTTTAAAATAGACCAATTCTTTCGAATAACATTCTCAGCAGTTTTACTAATTCTACTGTACGTCATTAGATATCTAAGGGGTTGAGCCTTGTTACAATTATTAACATCAAAATGTTCTTGAGCAGAAAAATAAGGTGTAGCAAGAGAATCCCTGTTCTCTAACACTTCCCTCCTAGCTGTCTCAATTTCTATTGCATTATAACACCGCTCCAAAAAGTTTTCTGACAACTCCTGCATCTGAGTGTTACATACATTCAGCTCAGTACTGAGTCTAACTCTCAAATATTGACTCTTTAGAATACTTTTAAATGCTCTCCCTGCATGCATACTTCTCTTATGAAGATATTTATTAACCTGAACATCCTTCCTATATACACTAGTTTGTATCCCATGTTCAGTATTCAGGAGTTGTATGTCCAAAAAACTCATCTCAAATTTAAGAAAATCAACATTATTATTGAAATACATAAAAAAAATTATGTAAATCTTGTGGTGCACCCTTCCAAATTAAAAAAAATATCATCCACAAAACGCTTAAAAAATGCGTTCTTATCAGCATATGAATTACTCATCCCATGCACAAAATTCTCTTCCCACTTACTTAGGGTCAGGTTGGCATATGTATTTGCTACAGCTGTACCCATAGCAGTCCCTGATGTTTGGTAGTACATTTGTTTATTGAAAATAAATACATTATTTTCTAAAACTAAATCCAAAAGTTCACAGATGGTTTCAGAACCCCTACCATTATTAGGGCAATGTTATTCAATATTTGTCTAATGCTGTCAATCCCATAAGCATACGGGATGACAGTAAATAAGGATTTTATATCCAAAGTATCCATCAAAAAGTCATGATGTATGCATCCATCATACCAGTTGTAAAGTTGGGAGAGAAAATCACCACTGTCTTTGATATAGCTAGGGACGAATCTAAGATATTCCTTTAACCTGGATTGGAGATAGACTGATATTGGTTCAGTTATCCAACCACCACTAGAGACAATAGGTCTCATTGGAAGTTGTTCAACCGACTTATGGATCTTCGGGAGTCCGTATAAAATAGGAATAGTAGGGCAGGATACAGTCAAATAATGAAAAATTTCAAGACTGATGTCATTCATGATCTGAAGATCATACAAAGACATATTAATTCTACTGTCTAACTCCCTATTAGCAATAAGTTTAAAAGTACACTCATCATTCAAGAGATCCATCATCGAACTTATATACTGCTCTGTATCCATAATAACAATTGCCCCCCCCCTTTATCCACTTCCTTTATAATGATTTGTGTGTTACTCTGTAAAGTTTTTAAAGCTTCATGCTCTAGACAGGTTAAATTATGATATCCATGACTAGAAGTAGTGTGATAGTGTGATACAACTCCCTTATCTGTCCTTCACCTAAGGTATTGAATACTGAGATAATAGGGTCACTTACTGGAATAATTGTGTTTGGCTCGACGTTGTGGAGAGAACATTTTTTGTTGCTGTTGCTTTTGTATTTTACTCCCCAATTTACTACTCTTTCTACCGTTTTTGTGATTGAGTTTGCTTTTTGTTGGTGAGAACTTGTAGACGTCGTATTGCCATCCTTCATTGATTTTATTATGACACAGCCTGTGGAGAATACTCCTGTTGTTCGTACACTACATGGACTTTTACAGAGAGAGAATCCACTACTTGGACATACTGTTTCTATGAGCATAGAAATGGTTAATGCACCTACTATGGGATGTGAGACAAATGACTTTTTGTTGCTAACTAGTTCTTTGGAGACCAAGGCTAAAAGTTTTAAGAAATTACAATGCAATCATTTAGCTTTAATGCCTATTTGGAGTTAGGTGTTTACAGAGAGGGCTACGTGTTCTTAGCATGCCCTCTTTTCCTACCCTGAGTTACTGAAAAAATGGCAAGAACTTAATATCAAGCTTGGATTAGATTATATGCGTCTAGTGAATTAATTTTTTATACCTCGAGAGACTGAGTTATGTACTAGGATTAATGAGTTAGAAAAACAACTGACTGGGATGTCTTCCTTAACAATAACATTTCTTTGTATGATGCAATGCTGGGGAGACTTGATGTACTTGATGAACAATTAGAAGCAACTAAGAAAAGAAAGTTACAGCGTGATATAAATCATTTTAATGGTTGTCATATTTTCAATTGGTCAAAAATATCTCGTAATAATGGAGGTATAACCTCCATTAATAATAGAAATAATATACATGATCATAATGCCACTTCTAATTATCATTTGTCTGAGACTACTTTGACTTCTGCTGAAAATGATTTGGTTGCATCTAGTGATCGTCTTGGCTCCTCTTCTACGCATGCTCCTGTTACGTCAGTACGTCCTAAAGTGACTAATGCATCATCAGTGGTTATGGAACAGCGATCGCCGGTTAAATGAGGTGAAAATCAACTAAAGAAAATTTTTTTTGAGGCTGCACAAGGGCTCAGTATCCAGTTACTGGAGAAACTAGTACCTCGGGAATACAACAGATTGCAGCAGCGTTCCAGATCAAGGGGAAGATCAAGGAGCAAAGCACACGAACCGTAAATTATTGTGGAACCCCAGCTAATACTAACATTATTGCATCACTTACAGAGAATACTTTGTGTTCTCTTTTGACTGCTGAACACTTGGGTATGTCCACTGTTTCTGTGTTATAGAACATATGGACGTATGAGGAATGGTTTTAATGTTATGGAAACGGTTGTTCCTCTTGAAATGAACGATGATTATGTTTCTGATGATATGGTGAATACTGATGATTATGTATTAACTAATGGTAATGGGTAACTGATACACATGCATCTGGTTTACAGACTCATGTAACCATGCAGAATGTTAATACTGAAGAAGGAGCTAATCAGTTTATGAATGTGGCTCTTATTGATGTATCAACTAATATAAATAATAAGGAAATACGACCATCTGTAGTTAACCTTTCTACATACCAGCTTACTGAGTTTGAATCATATTATCACGTGATATTAAGTTCATTCCTTCTTCCATAGATGGTGTTAATGGCATTACTGATTTAGGCCTATTTTCTAGGAACCTGAATTTGAAAAATATTTATCGTAGCAACACTGATAATATAGGGAACCAGTTACGGAGAACTAGCACTTTTATTCCAGTAAGTGACCCTATTATCTCAGTATTCAATACCTTAGGTGAAGAACAGATAAGGGAGTTATATCACACTACTTCTAGTCGTAGCTATCATAATTTAACCCGTCTAGAGCATGAAGCTTTAAAAACTTTACAGAGTAACACACAAATCATTATAAAGGAAGTGGATAAGGGGGGAGCAATTGTTATTATGGATACAGAGTAGTATATAAGTTCGATGATGGATCTCTTGAATGATGAATGTACTTTTAAACATATTGGTAATAGGGAGTTAGATAGTATAATTGGTAGAATTAATATGTCTTTGTATGATCTTCAGATGATGAATGACATTAGTCTTGAAAATTTTCATTATTTGACTGTATCCTGCCCTACTATTCCTGTTTTATATGGACTCTCGAAGATCCATAAGTCGGTTGAACAACCTCCAATGAGACCTATTGTCTCTAGTGGTGGTTGGATAACTGAACCAATATCAGTCTATCTCCAATCCAGGTTAAAGGAATATCTTAGATTCGTCCCTAGCTATATCAAAGGCAGTGGTGATTTTCTCTCCCAACTTTACAACTGGTATGATGGATGCGTACATCATGACTTCTTGATGGTTAATTTGGATATAAAATCCTTATTTTCTGTCATCCCGAATGCTTATGGGATTGACAGCATTAGACAAATATTGAATGAACATTGCCCTAATAATGGTAGGGGTTCTGAAACAATCTCTGAACTTTTGGATTTAGTTTTAGAAAATAATGTATTTATTTTCAATAAACAAATGTACCACCAAACATCAGGGACTGCTATGGGTACGGCTGTAGCAAATATATATGCCAACCTGACCCTAAGTAAGTGGGAAGAGAATTTTGTGTATGGGAGGAGTAATCCATATCCTGATAAGATCCCATTTTTTAAGCGTTTTGTGGATGACATTTTTTTAATTTGGGAGGGTGCACCACAAGATTTACATAATAATTTTTTATGTATTTGAATAATACTGTTGATTTTCTTAAATTTGTGCAATTTTCTGCACAATCCTTGAGTTTTTTGGACAAACAACTCCTGAATACTGAACATGGGATACAAATTAGTGTATATAGGAAGGATGTTCAGGTTAATAAATATCTTCATAAGAGAAGTATGCATGCAGGGAGAGCATCTAAAGAGTCAATATTTGAGAGTTAGTAGACTCAATACTGAATTGAATGTATGTAACACTCAGATGTAGTTGTTGTCAGAAAACTTTTTGGAGAGGGGTTATAATGAAATTGAAATTGAGACAGCTAGGAGGTATGTGTTAGAGAACAGGGATTCTCTTGCTAAACCTTATTTTTCTGCTCAAAAACATCTTGATGTTAATAATCGTAAAAAGGCTCAACCCCTTAGATATCTAATGACATACAGTAGAATTAGTAAAACTGTTGAGAATGTTATTAGAAAGAATTGGTCTATTTTAAAATCTATACCTGGCCATGAAAACTGGCTTCCGGAACAACCTATGCTTAGTTATAGAAATTGCAATAATCTAAAACGTTTGTTATGTTATAAGGATTTTGCTTTGAATAAAACACAAGGCAGTGAATTTAACAGAATATGTACATTTCTGTGCTATAATTGTTCTTGATGTAATAGTATTAATTCATGTCCTGAGTTTTTATACATCCTAATAGTGGTAGAAAGTTTGCCTTCCACTGTACAGCAACATGTAATACCTCTAGTATTATATATCTTGCGACATGCAAAAAGTGTCAAGGTTTTTACGTGGGAAAATCAACCAGGCGACTAAAGGACAGAATTATTGAACATAGGTCAGAGATCCGTAGGAATGTTTGTAGTAATTCACTTGCTTGTCCTATCTCCCAGATGGGTGCTGAACATGAATTTGACTTTAGAGTTATGTCTATAGTTTACTTTGATATTAGGCGTGGTGACTATAATAATATTGTGTACACCAAGGAATATGAATGGATAGTTAGGCTTCAGGCTGACAAAAGTCCAGGATTAAACAAGCAAATTACTTTGAAACCTGTCTTGAAGTATAAACAAAGGAAAATTAAGAAGTGAAATCTATATATGTATATATGTGTTCCTGTTTCTGTCATCTTTGTCTGTTTAAGAACTGAGTGTTCACTTGAAATTAATGGCTGTGTCACATGTTTTTACTATAAATACCAGTTTGAGTTTTTAACTTTTGTAAGACACTGAGGGAAGGATTATTTGTATATCCGAAAGCTATGTTATTTATTGTGTTTGGCTCGACATTGTGGAGAGAACATTTTTTGTTGCTTGAGTACACAATCTAAACACGTGTACTTGAGTGTTACTGAGTTCATGTAGTAATGTAAATAAAACAGTGTTTTAAAGAAAGAAAGAGGAAAAGGAAAGGACTTACTCCCGTTTACATAAATGGTTGCATAGGTACACAACCATGTCAGACTACCTCATGCAGTGTGAAAGTGCTGCAGATGTAAAAGTTAAGAACATCGCCAAGAAGCATTGCTTTAATGAAACCTGTAACTGGAAAAGAAGAGGAAGATTTCAAGTGCGTAGCTTCCTAAATATACAAAAGCAAGCATAGACATTGGCTGCAAGGAAGAATGTGTTAAGGTCTCAAAAAAGATTACAGCACATTTGTTGCATTAATCTAATTCAGAATCCATTTTAGTGAAAAACTTTGACTGAAGGATAAGTTGCTGAAGATATCTCAAACAGAATCTGTATTCTCTCTCAAATCACAGCATAGAGGATGATTATCATGTCTCCACTCCTATCCAACTTGTGTGTACAAGACCTGGATGCTAAGAAATTTACTTTGAGAGCGAAGCTTGAAAGGTGAATCTTTGCATCCATTTAAGGGACACTTAAAGGTTATTGACTGATGAGACTTCAACATAATGCTTTGTATTCTTGGAGCTTTATCTACTCCATGCACTACCAGTTATAGAAAAAAGTATAAGAATATGAAGTGTTTTACTGGCTTTCATAGCCTTTGAAAACAGATAAAATACTAGCCCTGACCAACAACAGGCATAAAAAAATGCTTTTACAAGATGTTAAGCACTTTGTTCTGCCACACTTTTTGTTTATAAGTTACATTGCAAAGTCTCAATAGCTTTTAAAGCTGTTTCGCCTTCTACTGCTGTTCTTTGCTGGCAGGCACTGCTGCTATCAGTCTCCAGTTCAAGACCTGAACTTAACTTTGGTTAGGGTGCTTAGAGTTTGTTACTCTTCAAACACAATAATCCACCTTGGTAACCTCTGTAAGACTGAATAAATGTTCTGTTAGTTGTAAATCAAATTATTTTAGTCAAAAATAAAAAAAAACAGGAAAATAAATGCGCCTGGACACAGCCTGCAACACACTAACAGTTCCAATGAGGTAAAACCTTACAGTCAGATGAATTCAGTCCACAAGTAAAAGCAATGGTGTAAAAGTCGTAATTGACCGGAGTGCTGTAAGCTCAAAGTAGCTGCTCTCAATGCTCAGCTGCAACTGAAGCTAAAAACTTTGCAAATCCACATCCCAATCGACCGCACACCCCTCAAATGTCCAAAATACGTTAAAATAACAGCAAAGTAGCAGCAAAATGTGGTAATCAAATCATACCAAGGAAAGAGTTCCAAATAGTCACTGTTGTACCTCGTGAGTGTAACTGTAAAAGGTAGCAGCACCAAACAACTCCAAGGCACCAATTCCCAATGGTAGAAGAAGCGGGTCTATATGATGCTATCGAATGGACTAAATAGTGAATGCTATTTAGTCGATCCGATACTGACGAAATGGCAAAATAGCGAAGTCACGGAACATTGAATTTTTTCCCAGGGAAAAAATTCGGTAGGCCGTCTTCAGGACTTTGCCATTTCCTCTACTATGGTGCAATCTTGGAGTTGGTATATTTAAGTAGGGGGTTTGGGGGGGATGAAGCCCCCCACTTAAATTTGTATTTGTTTATTTTCTTTTTTTACGGAGCAGCGAATTTTTTTCTCTGGAAAAAAAATTCGCTGTTCTGTTTGTTTGATATTTTGTTTCGCTATTATCAGTACGATGAAATAGCGTTCACTATTTACATCATATGATAATATGATATTGACGCAAAAAAGCAGCTGAATATAAGAAGACAAACAATTCCAAGGAACAGTTCCCAGTAATCACAGTTGAATTTGTGGGTATAATAACAGCACAAGTAGCAGCACCAAACAAATCCAAGGAAATAATTCCCAATGGTCAACCCTTCCATCCACTTAAACATGGACTTTCTCAAACCTGAGTAACTCACCCTTTGAGCTGTTATAAGTAACCCCATAGCCCCCTTAATTTCTCTTCTAACTAATTAAGGAATTAGTGCAACAATTAATGATTAATTCTTAAACAGACATTACATTAGTCAAATGCTGCACAGTTGAAATTCTCACTTGATGAGAGTCACTTTTCATGCACACCTAAAATTAAAGTGTGCATGCCTTATCTTTTAAAATAGGTGTTAGGGAGAGATGTTCATTCATTCCTGGGGGGTACGTGGCTCCTCATTTAAGTTGCCATCTGATTTCACTATTGTTGATCCTGTTATCCCAGTCTCCACCCCTAGGGTCTCTTAACACATATTCCAAGATGCCAAATTTGTAGCTGGCTTGCTCTGTACAAGTCAAAGCATGTTTGAAAAGGGAATTATTAGGGTTCCTAGTTTCTGTTGCGTACAAATGTTTGTAAATATGCTTAATCAGCATCCGCTCTGCTTTTCCTACATACAACCCTTGACATCCTGTACAAATATAACCAATCCTTTACTATTACTATTACAATTCTCATTAGCTAGGTGTACTCTAATCTGGAACTCACCTACTATGACAGTAGTACCCTCCAATATGTGTGGGCAATATTTACATGCCCCACATTTCTTATTCATTCATAAGGTAGGGCACAATTTGAAGTACTACCCAGAACATCCTTTGACTTTAAAGGTTGGAGACAAGGGAACCCAGAAATGTGGGGCGTGTAAAGAATGTCTGACCATTCAGGATTAGACTGTCGGAACATCTTAGTGATATTAGAAATCAACGTCTGACCAATGCTTTATATAAACGTGTTGAATCATAAAACAGCCAAATTTCGTTTCATGATCATTGATAAAATATTTGGTGGATAGATCTAATAAAATGGGATGGCATAGATTACTAAATCACAAAGAGAGGGGTTGGACTATTAAATTAGGGGGGCTTTTTACCCCTGGTTTGAATGACCATTTGTGAATTATGGGTGTATGTGTATTGTAGGACCCCTTGTTAAGATATATGTGGATTTCAAGACATTGTGACTTTAAATACCTGTACAGCCTTAATTAATTAATGATGCTATATAAAGCTTTTTGAATTTTTCAGTGTTGTATCACTGAGGATGACCAAGGTGACGAAACTGGTCTGATTCTTTTGGTTATGTCACAATAAACAGATGTGTATTCACTCCTTGGTGCTGGCCTCTTTCTGACTTTGATTTATGTTTTTTTGGCCTTTTGCACCTGCCTTACGTGCGAGTACATTGTGGTGAAATTATTGCAACATGTGGAAAACAGGTTTGTGGCTTCGGAAACGGGATGAAGGTGGGAAAGTACAGGGTCTGAAAAGGAAATGCAAGTCAATAGAAATCATAATAAATATAAGGAAAATAAAGTTTAATGATGAAACAAAAAAGTATGCAAAAGCAGTTGAAAGGAGGTACATTTGAACAGTATAAAGAATGTTATGAGAGGAGTTATTGTGTATGACTAGTATAAAAGATTGTATGCAGACCTTAGTTTTTTCTTCATGTTTTGTATCTAATAAAGACAAAATTTTGAACTGTTATGAGGAGAGAAGTAGTATGAATGGTAGGAAAAAAACCTGACCTGAGATTACATTGATGCTGTACTGGAAGACCACAATATGGATGTTGCATCTGTGTATACTGTTCAAGAACAGTTTTAATGTTTTTCTTGATTATTTTCCTGACCTCTGAAAAGTTGGCACTAATGTTAGTGGTGGATCCCTGGTTAAGCAATTAGAACTATATAAGTAAAGAAAAAAATGTTTAGATTCAAAGGCAAGGAACTGACTATTGCACTTTTTCTTGCAAGTATTCTCCTCAGAACTGTATGCAGTTTTGAGATTATTCAATATCCCTAACTGAGACTGTATTAGGTTCCACATTGCCCAAGGATATTAGTTTTTTCGATAGCATTGGTAGGGATTTTTTGGAGATTATAATAAAACGTGACAGCTCACAACTTCATGAACTAAAACAAGAACTTGCTTCCCTTCATTAATTTATTGTTGAGGATTTTATTATTCCTCATTTTAAAATGGAATCTAATCTTTTTACTAATCTGGAGAATCATGTGATCATCATCAAAAAACGTAAGATGAAGAAACTAGTAAGAGAAGTATGCTAGTCTTACAGCATATCCACTTTCCCAGCATAAAGTGTATTTTGGCTAATCTAAGGGTTTCAAACAGAAGGACAACTTCCATCATGCAGACAATTACAATGTCTAGGGAGGTTCTGGTGGAAATCAGTATAATTTTATTAACAGCTCAGATAGTTTGGATCATTTTGACAATGATTTAGTGGACCCAGCTTCAGATAATGTGTTTTAGAGACTGGATAGCCTCAGAGATTCAAATGAATAGCGAGACAGTAGAACATGTGGATGGAACACTGGCATTATCACTTAATTTGTCTTTGTCCTCTTTTGGATTTGGTGACTCTGATACTTCTGTTTTTCATAGATTGTTTCTCATTCAGTCATTAATTTCAATGAAGGTTTTTTCCAAGTTTTTTAATTTTAGTAATATGGTTATTGCTTAAACACAGGTCTTTATTCCAAAAAGGTTTTTCTTTCCAGCTGGCACATAGAGGTAATAGTTGATGTTACCAAATTAAACTTTTGTGTGGAATCTTAATTTTTCTTTGTATTTGATAACACTGTTCAAAGAGGAGATTTAAGGAGACAAATTACATTCAGTCCCCATTTCCACCCATTCAAGAAGATGGTGACAAGTGATATCAGGCATCTCTGAATTGTAAGAGGTCTATGTGATTTTACAATTTGATCAAAGGTGAACAACAGGTGTTACAGTGTTGTCCTTAGTTAAAGCACGTTAAGTATTATGGAGCCTGACAAATGTGAGATAATGGTGGTTAGGGATTCAATATTTTACTCAACAAAGTGTTTATGTTATTGGCTTATAACAATATAGAGGTATTTCAAATTATTTGTTGCTGAATTAACATATTTCATTGTCTTTATATGCATTTTTAAATGTCTGTCATCCTGTTATTCCAAATTTGTTTGGAATTCCTAAAATTCATAAAGAGCCAAAATGATCCCCAATAAGACCTTTAACTTCTGCAGCAGGGGAAAAGACTGAGCATTTAGCAGTTTCTATGGATTCTACATTGAAAGGTATTCTCCATTCTTTCCTGTATGTGTTGAGAGTCATGTCATTTGCTTGACAGTTTGAGGGATATAAAATGTATAGACAATTTTATGTTAATTTTGTTTACAGTGGATATTAAGGATTTTACAGTTATTCCACATGATATTGGGATAAGTTGGTTTAGGGATATTCTGTTAGAAAATGGGTTCATTCACCCCTGTGAATTGGAACTTGTTTGTGAATTTAAGAGTGTGGTTTTGTGTAATATTTTTTTTATGTTTAGGGAATACTTTTGTCAAAAAAATCACGTATTGCAATGGGCATGATATCTAACTCTATTTTTGCAAATTCTTTACTTTGCAAATGGGAGAAGGATATGTTTAAGTATGATCTTTTCAAATATGCTGCAATTTATTTACCCTACCTTGATAATTTATTTCTTATAAGGGATCATGCCTTGAATGCTCTTAAGGATTTTATTTTTGTATCAATTAGAGTTGGAGTACACATTTTTTATATTTTATATATATATATGTATATATATATATATATATATATATATATATATATATATATATATATATATATGAAACTATTCATTGGAAGCTTAATTCTTTTGATGTTATTTCTATTAGCAGGACTCTTGGTCACTTCAAATGCAATATTTTCAGGAACTCCACTTTTAGCAACTCTAAAATATTTTTTATAAAAATTATTATATTAATATTATATTATATTATATTCATTTATATTATATATATTATAATTATAATCACCAGTTTTATATAAAAACAAATATTGTTAAAGGAAAGTTTGTGAGATTAGTGTCCAGTGATGAAGTATTTAAAGAACGGGTGTATTTTTTTAAACATTTATTTTTAGAGCGATACTAACTGGCTTCCTTGATAGTGTTATTTTGAAGGTCATGGAAAAGGGTTAATGTTTTTGCTCCTGTTCTATGTAAACCTCTGAAAATACAAAAAGATAATGTTAGTACAAGAATTTTCATCCTGCTATGTTTGAGTTTTTCAGTTGATAATTTTTACATCAAATATTAAAGAAACACTGAAAGCTGTTCGAGCATTTTGATGGGACATTACACAAAGTTTTGATGCTCATATGTTCAAAAAACACTAATACTAAACACAGTAGTTTTTGTAACGGTGGGTGGTATGAATAAGTGTAATTGTTAACCATGCAGTTTTATTCATGTAGGAAGCTTTATACAGATTGGTGTCATAAGTAAGATTTTAGGGACAATATAATTGTAACACTAATGGAGTTTTATACATGACCACTTGTTACTCCTGTACCACATTTTATGTTGGTAAAACCAAAAATAAACTTAGAGACTCTACAACATAATTATCTTATCAGGAGAAAAGATAATGCTTTAGCGATCAATAGTGTTTCATGTACAAACTTCAAGTTTTTATTTTTTGTTTTGGAAATGGTTAAGGAAAAGGAAAGATGAAGAGATTTATCTAGTTTGATGTTCTTTGTGTTTCACTGTTGCAGTCATTACATTTGGGTAATCTGTCGGTTTAAATAACAAAGTCTTGGATCCTGCGTTGGTTGCTGTCTCTTCTTCCATGACATCAGGGGTATAAAACATGCAGCCGACACCATTTTAATCAGTCTTTCTTGCCGCGCGGTGCTCAAAGCAAAAGCAGTTCGCAAGTGCCGGTCGGCCGACCCCTGAAATTTTCATTTTCGAGTTTCAGAACTGAAGTCTTCAATCTAAAGTGAAGTACCCCATTGGGGAAACTTTTTCTTGCTCCTTTCCAATGTCAGTAAAAGTTAATAATTGTATTATTTGTGGGAAGCAAATACCTCATAAGGACTTTTTTATTTGTTCTGTATTCCTTGCCTAGGCCCTGACCACAACATGCCTTGCTGTCGGTTTTGTGCTAAATTTAACCAATGCACTATTAATCGTCGATATATTTTTGCTTATCATTATTTTGGCTCAAGATTTAACTATCCAGAAATGTCATCGTTTAGCAGTCCGACTACCGGAATTCACAAAAAATGCAAAGAAAAAGACAGAGACAGACTGTCGTGGTCCAAAACCGATAAGGAAGCTTCGCCTAAGCCACTTGCCGGTTCACCGGTACTCAGTGAGGCTCTTTCGCAGCCCCTGATGCCCACTACTTTTGATTCGCAGGCCTCTACCGAGACCCATTCAGTGTCCAGTATGCCACAAGACACTTCAAGTATTGGACCCACGGATGTCTCTCCCTTAGATGGGTCCGGAGCCGCTGAGCAGGCACCATCCTCTGAGGGTGTTTTCAGACCTAAAGATTTGTACATTAAACAGACGCCATCATCAAAAACAAGACCAAAACCAACTTCGATGTCCAAAAAAATGACGCATGGGCCACGTGTTCAAGCCCCTATGCTTAAAAAACAAATGATCAAAATGGCTAAGGATTTAATTACCTTGATCAGAGGTTCCCAACCCCCTCCTGCTAAGAGGCCTAGTCAAGGCACTGATTATGAATCTTCAGATCAGGTTTCCATTTCTTCTGATCAGGAATTTTCTGTTCCACCTTATGAGGATTCTGATTCAGAAGAATCCATTCCTTCTGCTTCTCCTCCTGAGGACTTTTCTTTTGGAGAAACTTTGCATACCTTAAGGGAACATTTTCCTTGGGAGAGTCAGGATTTTTCAGAATCCAAAAAGAGGCTTAGGGATTTTCTTCTTCTTCCTCAACATAGGCCTTTAGCTATACCTTCTGTTTTAGACATTGTTGTTTTCTCAGAATCCAGCATGGCTCCTGACTCCCTGCCTCCAGCTCCTAGTAAGCCAGACAGGTATTACAGGGTTCCTGACTCCCACAGGTTTCTTTTTAAAAACCCTACTGCTGATCCTGAAACAATTTCTCAGGGTCCCAAGGGTGTTAAGGCTTCTACTGCTAAAAATCCTACCCCTTCTGACAGAGACTCCAGGGCACTGGATAGATGGGGTAAGAAGGTTTACACGTCCGCAACCCTGGCAATCAGGGCTTTAAACTGTCACTTTCATATGCTTAAATATCAGCAGCATGTCATGGGCTTACTGAAACAGAAAATGATGTTGATTTCTGACTGTGTGGAAAATAAAGAGTTACAGGATTTATTGCATTCAGCTGAACAAGTAGGAAAGCATACTTTGCAATGTGGTTTTGATTCCTTGGAGGCCTCTTGCAGGGCTGCCATAACTGGATCTGTAATAAGGAGGCATGCTTGGCTCAAGGAGCAAAATCTGCCTGATCATGTTAAAGCAAAATTGCTGGATGCTCCTTTACAACAGGACAGTCTATTTGGTTATAAGGTAGAGGAAGTTTTGAAAAAGATGGAAGACAAAGCTACATCTATGCAAACTGTAAAAGATTTCCTACAAGTGCAGCCACCCAGGTTCAGTAGGCACTGGCCTACTAAGAATTGGTCCTTTCCAGTACCCAACAGAGCCGCTCAGGCCAAACCCAGACATTCCAAAGGCTCCTGGTTTCAGTCACAAGGAGCTTACAGAACAAAACAATGGGGTGCCTCCACCTCCAAATCTGGAAGTAGCAAGGCCCCTCCCTATGGTAAACAGTCTCAGTGACTTTCCTCTGCCATTTCCAAGCACTTACCTTTTGGCAGCCCTTTTGGGGGTAAAACTAGCACTTCATGCACAAACCTGGCATCTAATTACCCAGGACAAGTGGGTCTTAAATATATAGTATCCCAAGGATACAGATTTCATTTCCACATGTTGCTAATTCCAAACAGATGGCCAGATCTGTCTCCAAATCAGTGGGCAGAGGCCCAGACACAAGTTATGTCCCTCATGGATATGGGGGCTATTCAACAAGTACCAGAAAAGGAAAAAGGACAAGGTTGTTATTCAAGACTTTTCCTGGTACCCAGAAAAGACAAATCATGGTGTCCAATTCTGGACTTATCCATTCTAAATACTTTCCTGGACATTCCAAAATTCAAGATGCTGACTCTACAGCAGTTACTGCTTATGCTGGCCAAGGATGCCTGGTTGGCAACTCTAGACTTAAAAGATACTTACCTGCATGTCCCAATCAGGGAATCTTGCAGAAGATACCTCAGCTTCAAAGCAGGCTATTTGATTTACCAGTTCTCTGCACTGCCCTTCGGCTTATCTACTGTACCCAGGATCTTCACAAAGTGCCTGGCATTCTGCATTCTGCAGACAAAGAAACATTCAAATTTATCCTTATCTGGAGGATTGTCTAATTCAGGCAGAAAACAGGGACACTCTTCTACAACATCTGGCATTTGTAAAAAGGCTTCTAACTTGCCTAGGGTACACCATCAACGAAAAGAAATCACAACTGGTACCCTCTCAAATAATTACATTCCTGGGTGCAAGCTTGAATACAACTGCCCAGATGGCTTACCTCACGCCAGACAAACAAAATCAGTTGATGACATACTTCAAACAACTGGCCACAAAAACCCAGCTATCCGCAAGACAAATTCTGCAGGCCTTGGGGTTCATGGCTTCCTGCATTCTACTAATTCCATGTGCAGGACTGCATATGAGGACATTTCAATGGTACCTAAAAAGCTTATGGAGTCAACATTGTCAGAGACTGGAAACAATGATTCCTATCATTCCTTGCTTGCAACAGGAGTGCCTATGGTGGGCAGAGGCCTGTCACCAAAACAAGGGACTGTCATTCATTCCACCCCCTGCCACCCAAACCCTGACTGCAGATGCATTAGATTATGCTTGGGGGGTCCATCTGGCAGGGAGATGCATTCAAGGCAAATGGAGCCCAAATCAAATGCACCTACATATCAACCAGAAAGAAATGCTAGCTGTACAGAATGCTCTGACAGCCTTCAAAGACTTTCTTCATCCAGGACAACTACTGATAAAGACAGACAACACCACAGTTATGTGGTACATAAGCAAGAGGGGGGGTACCCACTCATACCCCCTTTGCAGACTATCCATGGCTTTGTGGAACACAGCCTTGACTTACCAAATACATCTACAAACTCAGTTCCTGCCAGGAAAGCAAAAATACTCTGGCAGACAAACTAAGCAGAAATCTTATGGACCCACACGAATGGAAACTGGATCCACAAATCTTCAGCATGTTGACACAAAGATGGGGGAGCCCAGACATGGATCTTTTTGCCTCTCCCCAAAATTATCATTTGGACAAGTTCTGCACAAGAATTCATCACAAAAAAGCTTGGAAAGTGGATGCTCTATCCTTCAGCTGGAAAAGCCTATCAGTCTATGCCTTTCCCCCTCTGCCTCTGCTCTCCAAGGTTTTACTAAAACTCAGTCAGGAAAAAACAAAAATAATTCTGATTGCTCCAGACTGGCCTCGCCAACACTGGTACCCCCTCCTACGCAATATGTCACACCTTCCTCCGTGGCACCTGCCTCAGACACCTTATCTACTGTCTCAGCAGAACTATCAAATTCTGCACCCTCAGCTCCAAACTCTGAATCTTGCAGCATGGCTAATCAACTCATTTCACCAGTCACATCTCTCAGTAAACCTGTGATGGATTTCATTTTGGAGGCTAGAAGGCGTAGTACTAGAAAATCTTATGCTGATAAATGGAAAAGAGTCTGTGCCTGGAACCAAGCACAAGGAATAAACGCAGCAATGCCCAATATTCCTCAGATTCTGCAATATTTAATTGAGATGCTGCATAAGGACCTATCTTTTTCTTACATAAAAATCCATGCCTCTGCCATTTCTGCTCATTACAACACAGAGCCTCCTCTCTTTTCTCATCCCCTGCTAAAGCAGTACCTCAGAGGGGCAAAACATTTGAGACCTCCCAGGAGAGCACCAACTCCTGCATGGGACCTCAATTTTCTGCTGGAAAAACTCACCCTGCCTCCTTTTGAATCAGCTGCTGCTGCAGACATAAAATTTCTCTCTTGGAAGACAGCTTTTCTTTTAGCAGTCACTTCAGCTAGAAGGATTTCGCTGCAGGCTCTCATGGCAGTGGAGCCTTTCATTATCTTTTATCTGGCCAGGGTGGCCCTCAGGACCAATCCATCCTTTATGCCTAAGGTGGAAGCCAGTGTGGCTCTTAATCACACCATTCATCTGCCAACTTTTTCCCAAACCCACAGAACAAGGGGGAGCAGATTCTACATTTATTGGATGTACACAGACCACTAAGATTCTACTTAAATAGGGCAAAAAATCTCTAAGAAAATCTGAGCAATTACTGGTGGCATTTGCTGCAGGGGCAGAGGGAAAGGCTATTTCAAAGCATTCTATTTCAAAATGGATAAGCCAATGTATTTCTGCTACATGCTCCATGGTAAACCTGTCCCCAAGGGGATAAGATCCCTTTCTACCAGGGCTGCATCTACTTCTGCAGCTTTTCTCAGAGGGGTTCCTACCAGAGACATTCTAGAAGCTGCTACTTGGAGCTCAGTTCTTACATTCACCAAACATTACCATTTACCTCTCTTTTCTAAATCCGGAGCAGGCTTTGCCACTGCTGTCCTGCAGGGCCTTATAGCTGCTCCTAATGCTGTATAATTCCATCCTCCCAACCATAGCTTTGGGATTCTACCCAAATGTAATGACTGCAACAGTGAAACATGAAGAACATAGTACAGTTATGTATACTTACCATAAATGTAGATGTTCAAGTGTATTCACTGTTGCAGTCCAGGTTACCCACCCGCCAGCCCCCATGTCTCTTTTATTATACCTCTTCTTTCTTTTACTATGCTCAAAAGCCTTTTTGGTGTATTTGCTTTTAGTTGGAGGTATATATTTTTGTGTCCTATATTACATGCATTTATATATATATTTTTTTTTGCTCCCCATTTGGGGACACCTGATATCTAGGGCAAGAAAAACTGATTAAAATGGCGTCGGCTGCATGTTTTATACCCTTGATGACCTGACATCATGGAAGAAGAGACAGCAATCAACGCAGGACCTAAGACTTTGTTATTCAGGCCGCCTGAGGGCAACCTGCCAGCAGATTACCCAAATGTAATGACTGCAACATTGAATACTATCGAACATCTACATTTATGGTAAGTGTACACAACTGTACTTTATTACAGCAAGAATTACTTTGGCAACTTTTATTGGAGGCTGATAAGACATCTTTTTAAATGAATGTATTTCAACAAAGGTGTGTTAGTACACAAACATAGTTCAGTGCTATGATTGGTGTTTTTGTATCCTGTAACTTGTGTTTTTACTATTTAAAGAAATGTGTTTTCCTTTGTATTCTGATGAAGTCTTGTTTCATTTAACAAATGTGGGACTAAAACATTTATGAATGTTATAAGGACAGTGTGTGATAGTTTGTGAGTGTCAGTGATGGTTAATAGCTGATAGGGAAAAGGGATATATGGTTTGTGATGGTGATGAATGCAGTTATTCGAACGTATGAATGATTTCGAAGAGTACGAGTGATGTTAGGTTACTTATTTGTATGCATATTGTTTGGTATTGATTAAGAATAGTATATGGAGAAGAAAGTAGTAGTAAAGACAAAGTTTATTTGCAAAAGTAGGTTTATAACTGAATAAGCCAAAAAGTAAACAGCTTGCAGAGATGGTGAATTTTTTCAGAATATACTTATAGAAAATAAAGCAAGGTTTGGAAAATATTAGACAATGGAACAATGAAGGGATTATTGCAGGAATTAGTGATTTAACAGAGTGATGAAATGTGTCTGAAATACCATTTAAAAACAAAGTAAATATGTTGACCCACATATGTCTTGGGAAGATTGTCATATTTTTGTTATGGGCTTTTATGTTTTTTAGTGTGATAAAAAGGACTTGGTGGTAATTTTCTGTGGGAAACCAGTCTAATTTCTGCTTGAAGAGAAGTCGTATACAGTGATTGAAAAAAATGGTGGATGGCATATGATAAAGACCATAATATATCTGGCTTCTATTACTGAATATAATGAAGAAAAGAGACAAGCAATACTGATGCTGATGTTTAAGTGTGAAGAAGTATGGATGGAAGCAGGTATCAGGAAAAAGGTGGGAGTAACAAAATAATAAAGGAACATGAAATTATGGAAAATAAAAATGTATGAAATAACCAGACAAAGGTTTGATATAAAATAATGGGAAATGTTTATGTAAGTACATGGGAGAAGTGATGAAAAGATGTTAATCAGGGAGAGAAAAGATTTGATGTGTTCTATGGAGATGGAGATTATTTATGGTTAATTTTGTAGGATATCTTACCTGTCAAAGTAGTATAGGAAAGTATGTGGCAACATTCGACATGACAAATAACCGACACTTTATAAACTTATGTCACTTAGTCTGACATTATAACTACATCCCCACTCAACATATGTTAATACCTTGTCGGTGAAGTCGTCTCGATGGAGTAAGTGTCGGTTATTTGAAATGTCGATGCTTTGAGGTTTCGTTTATTTGGTGCTGCAGGGCTACTTGTCGATATAGTCAGTTGTCGACGTTCTAACATGAACCCGGCAACATTTGCAATCTGGATGATATCCCTCAAAACTGTTTTCAAATATAAAAGATATTGGATGTTTTGGGCTATTTTTAAAGGGACATATAAATGGAAGTTTAAAGAAATGGATATGACTATATTATGGGGGGAATCTAAATGAGATGTATGGGAAATATAAAGGAGATAGTTTATGAAGTGATACGTGAGATAAAGTGCTATTTGTTTATATGGTATTTATGGAAGAGATGTGAAGAGTTCTTGTTTGATAAAGTAAGGGGTGGTGATATAGTGTAAATAAAGATTGTTGTGGCATTAGGGGAAGGTGGGTAGAGAGTTAACTGCAAAAAGAATGACTATTAAAATGTGTGACTTACAGGAAAGCTTAGGACTTATTTCAAGGGACTGCCTTAGTAATATGTTTTCTCAGTTTTCAATAACTACAATAAAATTACAGTTATTGTTAAGTGTTTAGACAGTCTGTGTGCCATGATTCAAGAACTGTTCTGACTAAGGATACTATTAAATTTCTAAGTAATAGCAGTGTGAGCAATAAATGGGATGAATGTAAACTCTGTCAGCATAAAAATATTGATGTAGCTGTTATTCGTGAATTATGCATTAAAAGAGACCCCTTAATGATGACTGTTCCTGATTTTGTTTTTTGGCAATGATATAGATTCAGCAAAATTTGAGGAAGATTGAATAGTGATAACCAGTAAGCTAAGGTTTCACTGGAGTTTGCCTGCTTTGATGTAGAAATTACTAGAGTTAGTATTCTGCTTGAACATGTTAGAATATTGTTGGTTGATTTTTGTAGAAGCCCTAACTTCAGGAAATTGCTTTCTGAAGCAGTTTATAGAGTGCTCAAGTAATAATGTGCCACTTTTCTTGGGTGATATAAATTTCCACCATGCTTCCTGGTCAGTTTGCTTTTCAATTGTAAAAGTGAATAGGCCTTATTTGAAAATATATGCAAGGGGTATAAATCACACACTAATTTTGCAACTGGGTTAACAAACCTTTAGACATTGTCCCAGCCAAATCCTCTGTCATTGATAGCCATATAAGACTTTAATTTCAGCTTTGCAGTTTGGACTATGGCAATGTGTTATTTAAAGCAAGTTTTAGGAATAATACAAAGCATCAAAGCAAAGTGGTTAGTACTCAATAGTACTTATCAATTTGCAATGAAATTCTGCTATGGAAGAGAAATTGTTGCTGACTGCTTTGTGTATATAAAGAGAAAAGCTGCACTCATTGGTAGATTTCTCCCATCAGTAGTGTTAAATATCGTACCCCCAAACACACACCGACAAACTGGTAGAATAGGAAAACTGCAGTATAGAAAGAAACTTCATTTGAATATTTATAAAATATGCAAAATTCAAGTAAATAGAAAGGTTATTAAACTTTGTAATCTTGTCCTTTTGGATAGGGGTTAGAATAAAGGTCACCCAAGGTTTAAAGGTGAAAGAAAATATTCACTTCAATCTTTGGGCTTTTGTTGCTATTCTTGAATCTTCAGGGGAGTTTACTAGTAAGCTGCCTTTATTCATACATAGCATATGGGTCTTACTGAAGGCAGAGTTGGTAGAGAGTCTGTGGTTTAGTATGACAGAGTAGTATGTAATTCAGACTAGTAAATGTCAAATGGCTTCTTTAAGGAGGCTTTTCCCAAGGTAAAACCAAGCTATTGCTCTGCGCTAAATAAAATCCTAAGCAGCGACTCCCTTCAATACTTTTTGTAGTTTGGTGACCCTGTTCCTCAGAAGCATATTTGGAACTGGGGCTTATAATTCCCTACAAAAGGATACCTTCAACCCTCTATTTTACTACCAGGTTTTGCCCTTGGACTTTCACAGACTAGTGCATGAAATTCTTATTTGACTTTCAAAAGCTAGTGCAAGTACTTTCTTTAATTCGTTTTATTGTAAAACCATCCTATACTATTTTTCCTCTATTCCTGACTTACCTGATTAGTGTCTGCACTGATGCTGTAAAAATCAGAATGTACCACCTCAGTACAAAATCTCATGTGCAATTGCTTGTTTTATACAAAATTAATTAAGGGGATGGGATTTTGTATGTGATTGATTGGATTCTGTATAAAACAAACAATTGTACATGAGATTTTGTTTTGATGAAGTATGATTATTGTTACAGATGAAAGTGTTTAACCTATAATTGTTTTTATACTTTAAAGAAATGGGTTTATTCCAAGCTGGTACATTCTGTTTTTTCTGGAATCGTGACTTTGGTCTACACTGATACTGATGGTTTTATTCTGCAGGTTCATTTCTGCTATCGCTTTGCTAGCTCCAAGTGCTGCCCGCTGTGCTTGGGCTCACTCTGCTCACCTACCCTACCCCCATTTCCACCCGCCCCAGGATCAATTTCCTTTATTCCTAGATAGGCTCCTCCCCATTCTCCAATCAGCACCCCACCTACAATGTTCAATCTCACTTCCTCCATTATCTCATCAATTCACCTTTCTGACTCTTCTACATAAGATTTTCTTTAGTTTATCTACAATCTATCAATCCTGACCTTATCCACCTTCTTTACTATGTCTCTAATAAAACCTATCATCTCTCTCCCTGTCCTGCTAGCAGTGTTACTCCTCGCCCTTTATACAACCTCCTTCCAACCATACTATCTCACAAACAACCCTTCCCCTACCTTGCCAGTAATTGAGGACCTGCATCATAACAAACCCATTGTTCACATCTCCCCATACCTTTTCAAAACCTCCCCAACTCTACTATTCTCTCATATATATTTTCAACCCTACAGCTCTGCTACAACACTGTATATATGTATGTTTTCCAAACTAAGATGTCTTACCCTCCATTCTCTTACCCATATTAAACTCCATTGTGACATCCATCCTAATCCAGGCCCAACCCTCGCCACATTCTCTACCCTACCCCCCCCCAAATCCACATTCTGACACTTCCCCTAACTCCTATCTGCCACTGAAAAAAGTAACTCTGACCTTCTCATTATTAACATCAACCTCAGAAGCTTGATAAACAAAGTACATGAATTTCATGCTGCTGTTGCCCTTTACTCTCTTGATATAGCTGTCATTACTGAAAAATGACTTAAGCCTGATAATAAATCTGAAGAATTTCTTCCCAATGGTTATAACATCCTTAGAACTGATAAAGTATCTAGATGTGTGGTGGTAGGATTGCCATTTTGTTTAAAGACCATCTTAAATTGGCACAAGTTAACTCTACTCCACCTGATATCCCTAGCTCAGAAGTTTCAGTAACATGTAGCTGAAAATAATACGTCCATTATCTTTATAGTGATCTACCTGCCCACTGCTTATAACCTCCAAAATATTGACGATATCCCTCAATGGGCCTCTTCCAACTTTAGCCATTATACTGTCATACTTGGAGATTTTAACCTTGACTGGACTACCTGCTCTTCTATCCCCCCCTACTAACTTTATAAACCTGTACAATTTCTGTCAAAAAATTAACCATCCCACACACATTGACAAACATACCTACAGACAATCCATTATTGATTAGATTTTCAAAAATAAATCCAATATTAGTTGTGATGCTGGGTGTTTCCTTGACACATTAAGCAATCACTTCCCTACATACTTGATTAGAAAACATGCACACAATTCCTGTAACATTTCATTTTGCTACATTCACAATAAAAGCACTTTTCTCCTACCTTGTTTAATACTCTTCTTCAACAGCATGACTGGGCACCTCTAAAAACTCAATTGGACCATGCAGTACAGTACTTCAATAGTGCTTTCCCACAAATACTTAATGATCTAGCCCCAATTAGAAAAATTCATACCAAATCCAAACAGCTTCCCTGGTTGTCAAAAGACACAATTCTTCTACTAAAACAAAGGGACAGAGCCTGGTATCTCTTTCAGAATAATAGAAGTAAACAAAATCACATTACCTACCAACAACTTTGAAATCAAACCAAAAAAATAAACAAGACAAAAAAACCTACTTCCAAATAAAGTTAGCTAAAAATAGTAGAAAAATCCCAAATGATTCTGGCAAACAATCAACCTTCTTCTCAACCCAGGAAAACCCACTACCCCCTGCCCCAACTCTGACCAACCTAAATGATTGCATAGCCACTCAGTTTAACTCCCATTTTATTAACTCAGTAACTTCTGTACTAAACAGAGCCCCTAATATGCCTCTGTCCATACCTCAAACTGCCAACAATTCTACCCTCTTCTATCTCAAACCTATCCAAACAAGTCATGTTAAAAATCTCCTTTCTAAACTAAAACCTTGCACACTAGCTGCAGACCAGCTACCTGGTGACTTTCTACAACTAGCTGCTATTTCCATGCTTGCCCTTTCTCTATTCTCATTAACCATTCTATCTCTGAACAGTACATACCACTCCTCTGGAAAATATCACATACCCTTACATAAAGGTTGTCCATCTACTGATCCATCCAACTACAGACCCATAGCCATTTTGTCACCACTTGCCAAAATCTTAGAAAAATATATACACAAACAGACCTTAGACCACTTTCTGTCAAATAATCTATTATGTAATATGCAACATGGCTTTTGACCTAGGCATAGCACCAGTACAGCTCTAATTAGTTTTACTAATACTGTATATCAACTCAAAAACAAAAAACAACTAGTCTCTGCTACCTTCCTAGATATGTCCTAAGCATTTGACACTGTATCTCATCAAGTACTTCTCAATAAACTGGCTTTTTACCACTGCAGCTCTGAAGCCCTAAGCTGGTTTCATGGCTACCTGTTAGATGGGAAACAAGCCACTTTATGGGACAATAAACTCTTCCCCCAGCTCCCTATATGGGTAGGTGTCCCACAAGGATCTATCCTTGGCCCACTTTTATTAAAACTTTTTACCGAAGACCTAATCTCCTTAGCAAATCCAGCCTCAATGATACAATATGCTGACAATGCTTCCCTAATCTGTTTTGTCCCCTCTATCAAGGAACTCCAAGAAAAAACTCAGGCAGCCCTCCACAATATTGAAAACTACTTAACAGCCCATCAACTTGTACTTAACCCCTACAAAACCAAGCTTATTGTCTTCTATAAGACCTCAACAACAACCAACCCAACCACCTAGCTCTATTTCCTCCTCCAGGGCTACAAAAATAGAACCCCTTGAACATACAAAACTTTTTGGTGTCACAATTGATAGTGGACTTAAATTTGACAAACACCTTGCACTAACAATTAAAAAGATTCATGTCAAACTGGGTTCTCTCTATAGGGCTAAATCTTATCTTACTGTCCATGCCAGACTAGCAACAGCCAGAACTCGTCTCTTTTCTTCCCTGCTTTGCTGTTCACAAATATTTACCAATCTTTGCAAATCAGAACTGAATAGTCTTGAATCTTGCTATAACAAAATAGCCAAATTTGCCACTAATCACTCTCAAAGATCTCACCATTGCACTGCCCTTCTCCAGCTGAACTGGTTAGAGCTCCCTTCCCTGCTGATTCTGACTCCGCTACTGCCCATACTGTCTTAAACCTGACAACTGCCCAACTCTGACCTTGTCCAACCTGATACTAACCTGAAATCTCTTAGATCTGCTGATAATGTATTGTTGAAGGTTAACAAAACACAAAACTCATGGTGTCGCCTTATACTCGCTTATTGCCAAATGCTGGAATTCTCTACCTCAGCATATTCTGCCATCAATGATACACATTCATTTAAACAGTCCATAAAGGAATATTTCACCAAACATAGGCTTTACTCATGTTCTCCACCAGGCTAACTAATTTAACCCCTTACTGTCTAACTTTCTTCTCTCAACCACCCATTGTCAATATTTCTTATCAATTGAGCCTTTTTAGCTTCAGTATGTGATATACTTTTTTTCAGGATACAAATATGTATATTTTTGATCCGAAGTAGTTGACTTCATTTGATCTTCAACCTGTGGATCCAAATAGGATCCGAGATGGCTGCATCACTAGCATCTGATCCAAGCTCCTCCCCTTACCCATAATGCCCCCTGTCTCCTTCCTTACCTCAGATCTCGTTTGCTGCTGAAAAGCTACGCATTGTGGTCACAGAGCTCCTGCATTTGTTAGTGGGTAACTTGTTTTTTCCTTGCCAGGGTTAATGCAGTTTCTCCCTATCTTCTCCCTTAAACCTCCTCTACCAGCATTGTTGTCAGTTCTGTTAAAAAAAAAAAAAAAAAAGTTTTTGTTGTAGTTTCTTCTCCCTTGGCCTCTCCCTCCTTGCTGTGGGTGCGTGTGCATGTGTTGAGTGCCTGTGGGTGCTGCTAGTCTCCTGGTATGGCTGAGATGCCCAAGCGAGTTTTTAGGAAGTGCACAGAGTGTGGCCATAAGCTCTCCCTAGCCAATGGTTGCATTCTGTGCGTAGTGTGTTTGGGCATGGACCACTTGCATACCTCCTGTCCTATTTGCGTGGGCTTCAACCTCCAAACCCTTAAGGACAGGAGGGCTAAACTAGTGATGAAGGGTGTGCTTCCCTCATCGGGGACAGCCGTCCCCATGACCATGGCTTTGGCCACCACTACTTCTCCTCCCCAAGCCTCTGGGACTCAAACTCCTGCCATGAGATCTGAGGAAGGGGAGAAGCACAGAAAGGACAAACCCAAAAAGTGGTCTCCGGACCGCTCTGCCCCAGCGGGGCCTCCTGCAAAATCCAAAACTCCTCCTAGGCCTAGTACTGCTCTGCTCCAATTGCCCAGGTTCTCTCCGGAGTCAGAGAGATCTAGTACACTGTTCAGAGCTTCCCCTCATCAGAACTCCCTGCTGGTGTCGGTAGCTTCTTCCTCCCGATCCACCCATAGCCTTAGTGAGGCAGAGATGGACAGGATGATGCAGAAGTTCATATGTACCCAGATCCAGGTGGGAGTCTTGCCAGCCCCCCTCTCCCTCTGGAGCGGGGATCTCTAAGCCTTTCATTACCCCTATAACTCCTTCTCCGATCTGACTATCGGTTTTGGAGTCTTTGGATCTGTGGACGCTCGGGGTCGGGGGGGTTGGCACCTATGGTACCTTGTACCTTGACACCATCCATTGCCTTGAGTGCATCAGATCCGACGAGGGGGAGCTTTCGGCACCGGGTTTGTTGGAGCATAGCCACCCCTTGGTGTCTATTAGGTCTGATGGGAACAGCTCCCTTTGCCACCTCTCAGGATGTCCATTCTCCATCGGTCTTCAGCGTGGGTGAGAGGGTTCTCTTGAGCTCTTCAAAACCCCTAACCATCCCATCCTCTGACTCTGCCCCGACTCCCTCTGCTTTGGGTATGGCCCCGACCTTCCTGCCATCTGAGGGACAGTCTGTACAGAGTTTGCCTCAGGAAGCCCCTTGCAGGAGCAGCAAGGGGTTTGCGAGCTCCTCCCAGAGAGTCTCACTGAGGAAGTTCCTTGCAAACAGACGTGCAAAAGGCGGCCGGTTCCAGCATTGCCATGAGGCGTCATGCCTGGCTCCAGCTGTATTCATTCACAGAACTCTTCAAGGCGTCTTTTGCACATGCCCCTTATGATGGTTCTTCCCTCTTTGGGAAAACAATTTGTGACACATTGCTCCAGAGTGAGAAGGATGGGAAGAAACTGTCTGCCATCAAGATCTGCTTCTCTGCACCTCAAAGATCCTTCTCTAGGAATCAGCGAGGTACAAAGAAGATGTGGTTCCAGAAGTTTCAGCTCTCCTGGGATACTGAGACTCACCTTACTCTGAGGCAGAGGGGGTTATGACAGACACCGCCCAAGAGGCAGAGGGGGTCCTTTGAATTCTGGGTCTTTAGAACCTTTCTCTGACAGACCTGGGCAGCAGCCCTGTGGGGCTGCCTAATTACTCATCTCTGGAGGCAGTCGGGGGTCACCTTTCACTACACCTAGTGGCATGGGAGTCCATAACATCAGACCATTGGGTATTGCAAATTATATCCAGAGGTTATTTCATCCCATTCACCAAACCACCTCTCCCACAAAAACACCTGCCAGACATTCCACCCATGCAAAGGGAGGCAGCAGCTCTAGAAATAGACAAGCTGCTCAGAAAATTAGTCATCCAACCTGTCCCCCTATACCAGTTTGGATCGGGCATTTATTCCAGGTTCTTTTTAGTGCAAAAGAAGACGGGTGACCTAAGACCCATCCTGGATCTATCCACCTTGAACCTGTCAGTAGCCAAAGAGAAATTCCGGATGGTCTCTCTTCAATCCATCCTGCCCTACCTGCAGGAGAAAGATTGGATGTGCTCGATCGACCTCCAGGATGTGTACTATCATATCAAGATGGACAGGCGCTCTCACAGGTTTCTCCACTTCCGGCTGTGAGCCAATCATTATCAGTTCAGAACCCTCCCCTTTGGTCTCACCACATCCCCCAGGGTGTTCACCAAAGTGATGGCAGTTGTAGCAGCTCACCTGAGGCTTCAGGGAATTCAGGTCTATCCTTACCTGGACGATTGGCTCTTTGCGGCCCCCACCAGGCTTCTACTTTGCTGAGCCAGGGATTATTTCCTCTCATTAGCGAATAGTTTGGGCACCACCATCAGTATCAACAAATCATCGCTGATTACGATTCAGGTTCTAGAGTTCATTGGCGCTCGGCTGGACACTATCCAGAAGGTTTACATCACACCAGAAAGGGTGAGCAATCAGAGTTCATGCCTTGCACGTTTATCAAACTCATCTTCCTAAGGCAGAGGCTGTTATTCGAGCATTGGGGTCCATGGTGGCCACAATCACTCTCTTACCCTTTGCTCGCCTTCACATGTGAATCCGTCAGTGGACACTGGCAGTACAATGATCCCTATTATGTTTCCCTCTTTCTCATCCAGTCTGCATCTCTTGGGTGTGCAGGGACTCTTCAATGGTGGATTTTTTCCACAGATCTTGTCAGGGGACATCCCTTTATTCCATCCCTTCCCAAAGCCACGATGACCACGGATGCCTCGCAGCTGGGCTGGGGGGGGGGCATTGTTTGGGAAGGACTGTCCAAGGAACGTGGCCCCCTCCAAAGACCACTTTGCATATCAATGTCCTGAAGATGAGGGAGGTGCTTTTAGCGCTGCAAGCTCTCCACGCTCATCTTCCTCTAGGGACTATTGCGATACAGATGGACATGTCAGTGGTCTGGTATATCAACAAACAAGGAAGAACCAGATCTTACCCCCTTTGTCGAGAAGCCATGAGAGTGTGGGAGTGGGTGATTTCCACTGTCCATTTTCTGGTGGCAATGCACATTCCAGGACAATCCAACATTCTAGCGGACAGGCTCAGCAAAACTATTCTGATGCTTTACGAGTGGTCTCTGAATCCTTCAGTAGTGGAGGAGGTCTTTTTCAAGTGGGGTCAGCCTTGCTGCAATCTCTTTGCATCTACTTCCAACGTGAAATGCAGTGAGTACTTCGCTCTGAACTCCACCCAGGGGGAAGCCCCCAGAGACATTCTGGTACATGCTTGGCCTTCTGGTCTTCTTTATGCTTACCCTCCATTACCTCTCATCTCAGAATTTCTACAGACAGCTCTTAGGCACAATAATCCTCATTTCCCCCATTCTGGCCTCATCAAGTCTGGTCCCCCTCCCTTTGGACTCATCTAGTAGTTCCACCATGGATCTTGAATCTGGTTCCGGATCTCATTTCACACCCCTTGGGGATCCCTCACCCAGATCTGGACAGTCTGAAGCTCACAGCTTGGCTGCTGCAGTTCCCTTGATTATTAGGACTCGCAATTTATCCTCTCCGGTGAAAAACATTTTGGTAGCGGCTCACAAATCTTCCACTTGCTGACTGTATCGTAAGTGGAAACAATTCTCTATATGGGCTTCCCAATGGGATTTGGATCTCTCTACAGTTCCCGTCTATGCAGTCTTAGAGTTCTTGGCACCGATTTTTCAACAAGGTGCCAGCTCTTCCATAGTTAAGGTACAACTAGCTGCTATTTCTAATTTCCATGTAGGAAGAATATGTCTTCATTAGCCTCTTCTAGACTTTGCAAGACCTTCCTAAAGGGTGCCTTTCTTTTAAGGCCTCCGGTGAAGGATCCTGTGCCCCCATGGGATCTCACTTTTGTATTACAAGCTTTGGTCTCACCTCCTTTTGAGCCCGCAGCCTCGATAGACTTGCAGTACCTGTCCTGGGACGTTTGCTAGGAGAGTGTTGGAACTTCAGGCACTGTCTATTAAAGTTCCTTACATGATTTTCCATAAAGACCGCATCTCCCTGCGCATTAATCCATCCTTTCTTCCTAAGGTGGTGTCAGAAGCTAACAATCAAACTATTAATCTTCCCATTTTCTTTCCTTACTTTCAGAACAAAAACAACATAAATTACACTTGTTGGAGGTACACAGACAATTGAGATTCTGTCTGCACAGGACAAAGTCCTTTCACAAATCTGACTGATTATTTGTTTCTTATTCAGAACTCTTCTTAGGAAAGCCAATCTCCAAAGTAACCATTGCTCATTGGATTTCACAGTGTATCATTTGGGCTTATTCTGACAAAGGTATTTCTCCTCCGGGTAAGATAAAAGCACATTCCACCAGGTCCATGGCCACTTCAGCGGCTTTTTGGTCCAGGGTGTCACTGGATGATATTCGTTCTGCAGCTACTTGGTCCTCATCTCATACCTTCATTTCAAATTAGACATTGTATCCAGGAGTAGGGCATCCTTTATCTCCACAGTGCTCCGAAATATCCTTCCATGAGGGCCACCCAGGTGTTGGTAGCTGGGGACTCTGTCCCACAGGTTGAAGATCAAATTAAGTCAACTACTTCAGATAAAGAAGTTTTGTACTCACCATAACGTTCCAACTGAGTAGTTGTACTTAATTTGTCTTCAGCCGTTCCCCCCTCCTTCCCCCTGACTTTGTCACTATTGCCCTAACCTTGTATTCAGAAGGTGCACACTATACTAGCTCTTCTTGCTTTGCTTGACTAAGGGATTTTGGGGAGCCTTTAGTGGTAAGGTCTCATTGGGGTTAGGCTTATGCTTATTGAGCAGCAAACTCGATCTGAGGGAAGGAAGGAGATAGGGGCATTATGGGTAAGGGGAGGAGCTTGGAGCTCAGATCAAATGCTAGTGATGCGGCCATCTCGGATCCGATTCGTATCCATAGACCCACAGGTTGAAGACAAATGAAGTCTAACTACTCAGATTGAACGGTATCATGAGTACATAACTTCTTTTTTTGTCTGTATGAATAGTATAAGCTTATTGTACTACCATTGTTATATGCTTTTAGATACAGTATCAAGGAACTTGCATTTGAACTCTTATTGTAATTGTCATATGTACAAATGTATAATTATGTAATCTTCCTTGGAGCTTTTCTCCCTGGGTCTCCACTGAAAATGGGCTTCTGGCCCAGTTGGACACTACCCAGTTATCAAATATAAATAAATAAATAAATAAATAAATTTTTTGTTTCCAACATTACTTATGAAACTAAACATGTATGCATCTTTTTCAGAGAGCTGTAATTGAAGGATCTGTGCTAAGTGCTGGAAAAATATGCTGTCCCAATGTTTAAATGAGATGGAAAACATTTGATTTCTAACTACTGACCTGTTAGTCTAATATCATTCATACGAAAATTTTTTGAGCAGTCCATTCTTAAGCTCTAGAATACTCCTGTTATTTAAGACTGGACATTCTTTAGTGTAGTTTATAATTCCAGATAGTGTCTCACCAGTCTTGGACACTTCTACTCCATTGTCACCAGAGCTACAGGAGAAAGGACTGGTTTATTATAAAGTCTTGAATGTGTTAAAATGCTCCCATCTCTTGGGATTTGGACCTGAAGTACTCTATAAGAGATCATTTCAAGTAAAATTTTGACCAAGTATTATCCATATCAAAGTCCTTCAGATGTGGAAAATTCATAGCGTCTGTGGTCCCTTATTGTTCAATTTGTTCATGCAGAAGATCAAGAGCAGTACTTTGGTATCATATTGAAGATATACGGATGACTGCAAACAGGGCTCTGTTATCACTCATACGGAAAATCGCATCTTGCAAGCTGTTCTAGATACGTTGTACAAATAAACAATAAACAGGCTTACATTTAATAACATTAAAACTGAGTAATGCATTTTGGAGATTAAACTTTGCCTCTATGCTCTCAACAACTAATTGAGAACAAGCAGCAACATATAAAGATATGGGTACAGTGGTAGTAAATTTGATTTATCTGTAAATGCTGAGATTATCAAATGTCATACTGAAATCCATTTAATTTTTAGAGCTACCTGTTCAAGAGATGAGAGAATTATGATAGCACTTGTATGAGAAAATTTATTTTTTAAAGAGTGCGATGCATTTTTACCATCAACTATAATGCTTGATTCAATGTCTTTTCCATTTGTTCTCAGCCTTTAGGGATATTGGATTCAACTTGGATCCTATGCTGGCCTTTTTAGAATCTTCACTTCAAGAGCTCTGGCTCCTCTACCCATAACTTGAGTTTTATCCAAATAAAGTGTTGGTGATCCTACAGATGCTGCAATTTATTATTACTTTCCTCTACCCATAATACCGTATTCTAACAACCTCTCCTCCGATCTCGTTTACCACCATTGTGTTTGGATCATGGTTGAGAGCTGCACCAGCTTGTATCTTTTTTGGATAGTTTTAGGCTAAAATTTTGCTATTTTCCTCTACCCTTCCTATTTGTGTGAATATCTTTAGTGTTAGTGATAGCGAAGTTTAGCATTTTTTATAGGTTTTTGCGGTACCATAGTGTGTAGTGCTTTGGCATTTCCTACCTCTACTTCTGTAACACTGTTAATCTTTAGTTGTCATTCATCATTGCTAGTGATTATTATGCATCACTACAGAAGGTTAAGGGCTTAGTTACTTTTGTTTTTTAACTAGATGTAGGTACAGTTAGTTTTTTTTTTCATTTATAGTTGTAGCGTGTGTGTTTTATATTTTGAATTTCCCTGAACATTGAGAAGTCTTCAGGGTTTAAAAAAATATTTGCTGTGGACTTAAAACTGCTGCTGCTGCAAGGTGCCCTTGTTAAATGTGTCTGTTGCCTGGGTGCTGCCCATATAGATAGAGTGCCAAGCGTGCATCGCCTTTCGCACTCAAACTCTTAATGAAGGACTAGCAAAGCTCACTATCAAGGGTTGTCTTCAGTCCTTCACTGCTGCTGCTCCTTCTCCTAGCAAGAAGCCAGAGAAGTAGGAAAAGGATAGGTCTAGGGACAAGGAGTGCAGATCCTATAGAAAAGAGTGAGAAGTTCACAGTTCTTCCTCATCTACTGAGAGGCATCCAGAGTCGAAGGTACATTGCCCTTCAGCACCTCTGGCTCCACAGGTCTATATTATATCATCGAACGCTTTAAAAAGTGAACGCTGATTGATCGACCTAATTTAATCGGAAGCTTACAATCTTGAACTGTCAGATCAGCGATTTTTATTTCCCAGGGAAAAAAATCGCTGATCCAAAACACATACACACACAACACAAGCACACCAAACAAACAGAAATCCACACACATACACCTAAAATCTGATACGTAACCCTACACTAAACTATGCACACACCACTAACTACCCACTTACCTTAACCCAAACCCTAACCCTAAGGTCAGTCACTTTCGCACACTCACCTCACCCGCTCCCTAACCCTAACTCACTTAAATCCGCCCTAACCCTCATGTCCACTCAGTCGCACACACACCTAACCCGAGCCCTAACCCTAACTCACCTAAATCACCCTAACACTCACATCCACACAATCGCACACTTACCTGAATCCAACTGGTAACTTTCCACCATAACACTGAAAATACCGAAGCAACAGAAACTGACAACCAAATTTTTTCCCTAGGAAAAAATTTGAGTTTCTGCTGCTTCGATATTTTGCAGTTTCACGAAAATAAGTTTGATCAATCAGCATTCGAGGATATAATATAGACCCGGCTCCACTACCCTAAGCATTTGCAGCCCTTTTTTGCTAAAGACCTATGGCTTCCTCAGGCAGACTGTGGTCTCTCTTCTGTCCTATTACCCTGGCTGAGGTTCATCTGAGACCATCAACCTTTCCTCCATGTGTCCGATCTTCACCCTTTTGGATCTGCCAAACATAAAGAAGCCATACAGGCCACCTTTGATGGCTCCTTCATCTAGGTCTGCCAGGTTAGTCTGAAAATTCACACCTTCTCATAAGTTGCTGTAAATTTGATCCATTTTGCAGGACCAGATACAACTAGGTATTATCACCACCTCCTTTGCTTCAAAGCCTGAGGATTCAGCCCTCAGCATTGCTATCCCTCCCTCTGTTCCCTCAGCGGATCCAGCTGTGCTACCCTTCCCCTGGTGGTACCATCTCCATCCTTGACATTCTCTTCTCCAAAGCTGTTGGAGACAGACTTTCCTCTGAGCCAAGCATTTGTAGTTCATAGGTTCATAGGTTGGTGCTAGGCTATCAGCCCTAGGGTCTATACAAGCCTAGCCATAACAATTCCCTGGCTATTTCTTCCCACATTATTTACTTTCCTGGACCCCTGTCTAGCAGGGCGACTGACATGATCCCTGGGGTGAATATCCTTTCTCCCATCCAATCGTCAAGGTTCCTCTTGAAGAGATCCAAAGAGGCACTCTGCTTGACATTTATGGGCAAGCTATTCCAGAGTCTGGGGAGTCTGTGGGTCAGGAACCTATCCCTCCAGCATGTTTTGTTTATTGTGATGACAAGGTTTAGATCCCTGGAGCGTGTAGCTTTGAGGGATTGGGATTTCTTTAAGTGTAGCATGTCCAACAGCTCTGGGTTTGACATGGCCTTGTATGTTAAGCAGAGATCGCCTCTGAGTAGACTATATGCGACAGAGTATAACTGGACTTTTTTAAGGTGGTCAGCGTAGGACATCTGCTTCAGGCCTGTGATTCTTTTAGTGAGGTATTTCTGAGGCCTTTCCAGTTGTTGCAGATGTCTTGAGAGGTACATACCAAATGGGGCATTGTATTCTATAATGGGTCTAATGAGGGATGAGTACAGTGGGACAATGAACTCCTTTTTTCTGGATGAAAAGCCCTTCGTGATGAGGTGTGCCACATAGAAGGATTTCCTGACTGTTGTGGCGATGTGGTTATCGAAGGTGAGACCACTGTCCACCTGTGTCCCTAAGTCTCTTATCACACTTTCTGTGTTTAGTGTACTGCCACCTATATGGTAATTCATGGATACATGTTTTTTCCCAAAGGGGGTAACAATACATTTCTTGGCATTGAGCTTGAGCACATGGCTCTGGCACCAAGCATCTGTTTCTGTAAGACCCTTTTGTAGAGTATCCACATCATTTGGGATTCAATAATGGCTCCCAGTTTGCAGTCATCTGCAAACTTTGTTAGCCAGAGTCCCTTAGTGTTGACCTGTACTTCAGAGAAGTAGATGCCAAACAAGAGCAGCCCCAGGACTGAACCCTGAGGTACTCCACTTGTCACTTGTCTGGAGCTGGATTTGGAGTCGGCTACTTTTACAGTGTGGGTTCTATCAGTAAGCCATTTAGCAACCCATTGGGTGACATAGGGATTAATGCCCAACTTAGTAAGTTTATCTATGATTCCAGAGTGGGGGATGGTGTCAAAGGCCTTGGCAAAGTCTAGATAGGCTGTGTGGACCACCTTACCCTTGTCCATGGCTCTGGAGACTGATTCAAAGAAGTCAATCAGGTACAGGAGACAAGATTGGCCCTTCACAAACTCAAACTGGGTGGGGTCCAGTGTTTGAAGGTTGCCAATGTCTTTGTTTATAAGTTCCATGATAATACGCTCCATGGCCTTGCAGATAAGGCTTGTCAGACTGATGGGACGGTAGTTTCCGGGATCCAAGGTGGATCCTCCGTGTGGAGTGGGGTACCTGTAGCTCTGCGCCACTCAGTGGGCGTGAAACCTGAGGTGAGGCTATGATTAAACATGACACTTAGGTGAGATGCCAGTTCATATTGTAGTTCATGTAGTACACAGCCCGGGATGTCATCTGGTCCCATGGATGCTGTATTCTTGGCTTTAGAGAGTGCATTTTGTACCTGTGTGGCCGTTATTACTGGAATTTGGCAATCTTCCGGTATTGAGATGGGCCATATAGGGGGTGAAGTTGGCACTGAATCGATCTGCCAGGATATTGGCAATATCCTTGGATCAGTATATTTAATGCCATTCTGTTTTAGCTCAGAGCAGATCTGAGCATTGCCATTTAGATTCTTGACATAGTTATAGAATGCTTTGTGGTTGTCTTTGGAATCTTTGGCAATTTTATTTTCGTAACTAGCTTTGGAAGATTTTATGAGGCATCTCAGTTTCTTACTGAGGCTAGTAAGGGAGTTTTTTGCATCCTGGGATTTTCCTCTTTTCTGCAAAAGTTTCTTCCTTTTGTTGTAAAGTTTGTTTATGGCAGGGGACCACCAGATTGGCTTCCTTTTTGGATGAGAGCATTTTGGTTCTATTTGGGATGGCACGATTCATGCATGAGTGGATGTGCTCATACAGTGCCTTAGTGTAGGATTCAGCAGTTGAACTTTCAGTTCCTGTCTGCATGGGTGTCATGAAGTTTGTCACTTCTGACTTGAGTAGCATGAAGTTGGCTTTGGAGAAGTTTTTTATGGTGGTTTCTTTACTGGGGGGTGGGGGTGGGATGTGGATGTTAAGGGTGATTAGCTTATGGTCAGACCTGACTAAAGAGGGGGTGGGGGTGACCATAGGTATGGAGCATTGATTTCCCATGTTGGTAATGACCAGGTCTAGGATATTGGAGCCCCTGGTGGGACTATGGATTAGTTGATCCAGGGTGTTGGAATTTATGAATTCCAAGAACCGTTTAGCAAAGGTGTTGGGACATGAGTAGTTTTCCCAGTTAATGGCAGGGTAGTTAAAATCACCCAGTATTAGGGTGTTTGGTTCTATCTTAATATTTTCCAGTATGTTTAGAAAGGTGTAGTGAGAATCTTGGGGTATGGTGGGGGATCTGTAGCAAGCTACAATTTGGATTGCAGTCTTACCTAGTGTTAGTTGCACTTGGAGAATTTCAGACACATTGTGTTGGCCAACTAGCCTGGTGGTGTGAATATCCTTGGTGAAACACCCCTCCACCTTTAGTGTTTCGGTCCTGGTTTGGTGGCCGAAAAGTGTGGTAAGAGTTGTAGCCTGGTATTGCAGGGGTGCTCTCTGGAGCCTTGAACCAGGTCTCAGTTACTGCACAGATATCGATGTTCTCCATTTTTAGGAGTGCCTCGAGAGAGTGCATTTTGAGGTTTAGTAGCATTGACTAGCATTACCTTCAAATTTTTCATGCTTGTACCTGTTACGGTGGTGGTTTTGTCCTTTGAAGTTTGCCTAAAAAAGGCACTATAGAGGTGGCAAGAGCCTTAGCCGGTAACCTGAATCCCAGGGGCGACAGGTGCAGACCATCTCTGGCAAAGCATCGTGGTCTGTCAATCATGTTGTCCCAGGCAGACAGATACTGGATCCCCTTTGAATGACACCATAAGCTTAGCCAATAGTTGAAGTCAGTCATTTTATCCTTATATTGTGGTATCATTCTGGCGAAGGCAGGATGCTACTCAGGGCTAGGGTCATACCTGCCTGGGCCACATGATCCGAGAGCTCTTCAATGTCTCTCTTCATGTAGTCCAGGGAGGTACGTCTCAAGTTATTCACTCCAACATGGACAATGACAGAGTCATATTTGTACTTGTTGTGGAGTGACTTGACTGCATGTGTTATGTGGCGGATCCTGGCACCCGACAGGTAGCTGACTGTAATTTTCTCCTTATTCAACCTGGTGAGAGGGACATCAGTGTGCCGGACTATAGAGTCACCTATGACTAAAGTGTTAGGTACATTGTCTTGCCTTAAGGGCTGTTGCTGGGTGGCACACTGGTGTTGTGAACTGTGTGACACATTGGTTGTGATTGGTGTTTGTTTGCGTTTCAGCTCCAGAGTCAAACTTTCAGGTCATTAAGTCATCCCTGCCCCTGGATGCTTCTGCCATTGATAGCTCAGCTCCGATATCAATGTCAGAACCAGTCAGGTTGGCACCAGGTGCTGGTGGATCACCCTGATTCAAGGAGTGCTGGGTCCTGCAGTCTGGCTTTGGTTTTGAGATGATCCTGTCCCGTTCAGAGAGAGAAGCTTTGGCAATTACACTGGATCCATCACAATCTCTCCCAACTATCTGCATGTGGATCCACATCTTTTGTCTTCATGACAACCTACATCTTTTGATCTCCAGGTTCCCCTGCACTCAGGACTCCCCAGATCTTCAATGCCTCCTCCTACTTCCCCACTTAGGGAGGTGCATGAAAAGAACAGGTGTAAGAGGAAGCACTTGGATTTTGAATTGTTGACAGCATGAGGGATGAACCAATGAAGCCACTTCCTCCAGAAGAGTTAGTGTTTCTGGAGGCATTTGGAGCAGATCCATCCATGTCCTTGGTGGCCCCCCCCAACACCTTTATAGACCTGGCATCTCCAAGAGCCGGGAAAAAACCCAGCCTGGTGGCCCTGTTCCCCCCAAAACTAGATAAAGTGTTGGCCCTTCTTAAGGGCAGTCCCCACTGGAGCAAGGGTCTGACAATGGATGTCATCATGATCACATTTGCAAGCAAAAATGATATCTCTAAAGAGAGTGCTTTGCTCCATCTGCCCACCATAGTGTGTCTGACATTCTATCACTTGGGAAAGTGCACGTATGCTTCAGCCACCTTTGCTTTGCATGTGCTGAATTATCTTTACCATTTAAGATTTCAGTGAGACTTTTTCACTGAAGTGTCAAAGGTTGCTAAGACCCATCAGCCTCCAAAAGCTCAGAAGACTCTGCAGGCACAATTGTCTACTATGCAGTCCATATCAAACATAGGTTCATAAGCAAATATTAGGATAGCTGCCCTTTTGGCCATTTTAAGCCTAGGCAGTTTCCCTTTGAAAGGCAAGATTCAAACCCTATGTCTTCTGTTTGTAAGGTAAACTCCTTAACCATTATACCAACCACCTGAGGCTGTTGTCCATTGGGGACGATAGGATGTTCCATGCAAAATCACCATGCACCATCACTCCTGAATGTGTTTAAGTAACTTTATGGATTGAGTCAAAGCATCCTTTGTTAATGCTGCTTTTGATGGTTCTTCCTAATTTGGCCTAAAGGTCAAAGAGATACTGACTAGGAGTGAGCAGGATGGAAAGATACTGTCTACGTCAGTTTGCTTCTCTAACCCTCAGTGGTCCTTCTCTAGGAACCAGAATGGTGGAAAGCATCTTTTTTCGTAAAAAGCAGCAACCTTTCCAGGAAGCTTCTATAGAAGGTTCCCCCACTGCAGTGAGGACAACTATAATGGATTCCTCTACAGGGCAGGGTTGATCCATAGAAACAGAGCTCACACAAGGCCTACTCAGAGAAGCCCTTCCAGTACTCCTGAAGGGTTGCCTGACTACCACATTGTGGAGGCAGTCTGAGGTCATTTGTCTGTTCACCCAGAAGATCTGGAAGCCAAACAAAAGAGTGTGGGGGGGCTTGGAAGGCCATTATATCAGATGCATGGGTGTTGAGAGTTTTGTCAGGAGGTTATATAATTCCCTTTTTGTTCACTCCCAAAGACATCCAGAATCCTTTCCAGGCATGCCACTCCACCAGAGAAGGGACACAGCAATGGAAATTCAAAAACTGCTGGTCAACCGAGTCATCCTACAAGTCCCACCAGATGAGTGAGGATCAAGAGTCTGTTTCAGATTATTTTTATTTCTGAAGAAAAACAAAGTCCTCAGACCCATTTCGGATCTTGGCAATTTGAATTGATTTGTCAGACAGACCAAATTTCAGGTGGTCACTGTTCAGTCCATTCTGCTTCTCCTAAGGAAGGATGACTGGATGTGCTCAGTGGATCTCAGAGACTTACCATTACATAAACATAGCAAGGCATTCCAGGAGGTTTCTGTACTTATGGCTGGGGACCAGTTTTTACCAGTTTTGGGCTTTGCCCTTTGGTCTTACCCAGGCTCCCCAGGTGTTCACCAAATACATTGCAATATTGGCAGCCTGTCTCCAGCTGCAGAGTTTCCAGGTCTTCACCTACCAGCACAATTTGCTTTGGACTGCTTCCATGATGGCACCCCAATCAAAGCCTGCAATTCCTTGTTCCAGCTGTGTCTGTTCTTGGCCATGACAGTAAATTATGAAAAGTCCATCCTGTAATTGGTTCAAGTGCTAGAATTTATCAGTTGCCAATTGGATATGGTCACTCACAGCCAAACTATTGCTATCAAGACTGAATTCTTTTACATGCTTCTCACATCCTGCAGGTTCACAAACCCTCTGCCACTTCAGTTCTTAATCTCCTTGAGCATACAATCGCCCCTATTTTATTAATATAGTTGGTAAAATGTTCCATGATAATGTTACAGTGGACCTTAACAGTTCAGTGGTCCTCTCTAACTCACCCTATGGACTTTCTAGTGATACTACCACATGTCTGATATCAGCACATTCAGCAGTTATTGGATTCTTTATTGGTTAGGTAAGGTCAACCTTTTGTTCTTTCCCATCCCCTGGTCACAGTGACTACAGACACTTCCCTTCTGGAGTGGGAGGTATTTCAAGGAGAAGACTGCACAAGGTAACTAGTCATGGTACAAGGCCAATCTTCACACCAATATCTTGGAGATAAGGATGCTCCTGCTAACATTTCAGGCCTTTCAGGATCTTCTTCCCAAGGGTGGGATCACCATCCAGACTGACAACACATCAGGGGTATGGTATCTGAACAAGCAAGGAAAAACTCAATCCTATCCCCTGTATTGAAAGGCTATGAGGGTTTGGCAATGGGCAATGTCCTCTCAACAGTTTCTGATCATAAAGCACATCCTGGGGCAATCCATCATCTAGGTGAACAATTTGAGTAGGAGCATTCTTCTGTCTCACAGGTGGTCCCTGAATCTGGACACAGCTGTACAAATTTGCAGCTATTGGGGCATTCCCTGCTATGACCTATTCGCTTCCCTGTCTAACACAAAGTGCAGACGTTTTTATTTCCTGATTCTCCCCCCAAAGGAACAGTCACCAAGGGATGCTCTTCTGCATGTGTGGACCCTGTGGACCCTGGGTTGTCTTAACGCCCATCACTTGAATCCCTTGATCACATTTTTTCTGAAGGCAGCAGCCCATTGGAGAGTGATAGTCATCCTCATTACCCCATTCTGACCCAGTCAGGTTTGGTTCCCCTTCCTTTGGGCTCACCTACTTTGCCTGCCCTGAGTGTTCATCCTTTGGGATTATCTTTCGAGAACCTTCACTCCCTCAAACTAACCACATGGGTTTCTCCAATTCCAATTATGACCAAGAATCCAAAACTTTCCAAGAGAGTTATTCAGATCCTCTCATAATATCAGAAACCCTCCACTAGGAAGGTTTACAATAGTAAATGGAAGCATTTCTCTATTTGGGCTGCCTCCTTCTTCCACGTCATTAGATGCCATTCTTGAATTTTTGGCTTTTTTTTTCATTCCTCATGGCTTTCAAAGCTGTGGGTACAAAAAAAACATCAAAGACAGCTAACTTTTTATATCCTACATTTTTAAATCAGTGGCCAGTAATAGTTTAATTTGTGTCAAATTATGATCAGTTAGTGTGAAATAAAAGATATTACTTGGCATTTAGTTTTTATAAGACCCTTTCAAACAATACATAAAGTGTAGGAAATGTGTGTGGTTGGCATTCCATAATTATCAGTCTTCAGCTTGCATGCCTGTCAGCAACCACTCAGTATGGCAAAAGCATATTTGACATGCACATAAAATATATTGTAAATAAAGTTAAGTGATTTTGTAATTTATTAACAAAAAAACCCTGCATTTTTATCTAGGTTAAGCAGGTTAACTGAAAAAGAAAGTAATTCTCATTTCCTGGTACCTTGTGATGTGGTATTTTACTTGAACTGGGAAATACAATCTACTGGAAACTAAGATTTTATTATAGGGAATTATAGGCCCATTGTTATATAATTTAGCATTTAGTTGCTGTAATGCAAAAATAAACCAGTTGAATTTCTGCAAGATGTACTTAATAGTAATATTTTATATTTTTTGTATTCTTTGTTGACCGGGTTGGTCCCACTAAGCTAGTGGCCTGTTTTCAGGGAAGACCCAATATGGTATTTATTCTACTAGAAAAAACTTGGCCAGAGCACTGGAGAACTTCACCTGCTCTTTTCAGGAGGTGCCATGGAATTTTTTACAGTCACATGAGCTACAGCCAACTCAAGCAGATGAAGTGCTAGCTAGCCTGGCTGGCATATTAAAAAATTTATGTTGACACTTCCACCAAAATATCCTCTAGCTTCAATTTTTTTTTTTTTTTTGCTATCCTTACCCTTGATGTCCATGTCACTTTATCCCAAAGCCTGCCTCCTAGGAGGTGAGAAAACATAGTACTAGAAAATCTTACATATCTAGGTGGAAAAGATTTTCCATGTGGTGTCACAAGAAGAATGAGGACCTCCATCTTGATGGGTATCCCTGTTATTTTGTCGCACATGTGAGCTATTAAAAATAGTCTATTGTACTCGTCCATCAAAGCCCATTTATTTGCTATCCCAGATTTGCCTGTCTTTAAACCCACCCTTGCTCTCTAGTGTTTAAGTCAAACAGTTTTTAAAATACATCCTTCACTTGAATACGCCAAGGAAGGGCACCATCACCCCCCCAGACTCGGGATTTGAATTTTGATTTGGAGAAACGTATTCAGCCCCTCTTTGAACCAGCAGCTTCAATTAAAATTCTGTACATGGAAAACAGTTCTGCTGGCCATCCTTTGCTAGAGAGTCCCGGAGTTGCAAGCTCTTAAGGCAACTCTCCCTTCCTCATTTTTCACAAGGATGGAGTCATCCTAAGGACTGCTCTCTCATATATGCATAAAGTAGTAAATTAATTGTCTCTGAACCAATCCATTCATTATTGAGCTTTTTTCATAACCTTCAAATCAGGTGTGAGATATTTCTTTATTCCCTTGATGTGCACAGGCAGTTAAGATTCTGCTTGTAGAAAACTAAACATTTCAGAAAGTCTGACCAGCTCTTTGCTCCTTCTGGGAGGGTTGATTTGGAAGCCCTGTTTCCAAACAGACTATCTCCAGGTGGATTTCTAAGTATTTCCTTCAGTTACGCTTCCCATGGTAAAAACCTGCCAACCACTTTCGATGCACACTTGACCAGAGCAGTTTCCTGCTCATGTGTCTTCTTAAAAACATTGATTCCAGGTCCATTCTGGACTTGGAGACCATCACCAGGACATCTGAGCACACTTTCACCAGGCATTATCAGGTTTGCTTTATCTACATCTAGGACCTCCTTTGCTAGATATGTACTTTGTAGACAATGCCTGCCCCCGCAACAACTGTTAGCTTTGGGAGCCACACTCATGAGTATTGGAATACTGAAAATGTGATCTAAGGAAGAACATAGCACAGATGTGGAAGAACTTATAACAGTAGATGTCCTACTAATCACTGGTACAGTATTGCTTTCCTCCCTCCATCTCCCAATATTTACTATACTCTGTGGACTGAGGTGGGCAGCTTCCTTCTCTTTCTGTCACGTTTCTGTATCATTCTCTCTCAGACCTTCTCCAAGGTTCTCTTGGTGGCAGTCTGAGAATCCTATGCTCACATGTCTGCTTATGTGCCCCTATGCCCAGTTGAGGTCATGCACTGGATGTTTGGAGCGTCAAGAAGGTTTTTGCCTTTGGTTACCCCAGACGGATGTCAAGTTAACCTCTGAAGGATAACCCATAAGTACTGGAAAACTGTAAAAGAGATCAGTAGGATATCTACTGTTATGGTAAGTTCTTACACAGCTGTATTCTCTATTGGCAGTCCATCTACCCCAGGTGATTTTCCCCAAAGCTTGGTTTTGAATAGCAGTAGTAATTTCTGATTAGAGCCACTAATTCCCTTGCTTCCACATCTGTCAGTTTTGTCAGAGTACAAGCCCCTCCTCCCCACTCTCTGGGAGTCTCATAAAGATGCTTCTTTCTTGTTGTCAGTATTAGCTATCATGTAAAACTCTCACCCCATTCCACCCCAAAAGAAAAGTGACAAAAATCCTTTTATTGTAATTTTCTTTCTTGTATGTTTAAATAACATTTATCACCATTTTCAGATTAGTTTCCATGCCATGTGAGATTCAGACTGTTTAGGACATGTTTTAGCTTCTTTATATATGCAAGCAGAGTCCCACCAATTAACTGTCCTCGCTCCTTCATGTTATTTCACTTATATTACTGTCCAGCCCCTTTCCTTATTCACACTCTGCTACATTATACTGTGTGTTGTTTCCATCAAAATAGTAAGTCTATCAGCCCTTAGAGTTTAATTTGGAGTATTATAAATGTTGTCCTATGTATATGTACCTATCCATCTCTGTTGCACATCTCCATTCACTCACTCACATCTGTTTTCTGCATCAAGCTTGGATTATTTGTATAGTCAGTGGTTTTCCTCCGATACTAATGGAGGCCATCAGTGCTGGACATTTTCAGCTTGGCTTCTGAGAATAATCCTGATCAATGTAGATTCACAATGTGTTGAAGAGACACTTTCTTTATTGTGGAAACGTACTGTAAAGGATTTGCTCTTTCAGTTTGCAGGTTTCAAATTGCACCATTTGCCTTGGTGGTCTGGGATTTCCTGGAACTCGTGTCATTGTGTGTGCTCTATCAATCAAAATCTTGTCAGTTGGCAAGTGCAATCCATTCAGCCAGTAACTAGGCTACAGACCCTTTAGTTTCTCCACTCTTTACCTGCTGGTAGCCCTTTCAAGCTTGTGTTCTTCTTTATGGCTCTCTTGTTAATGTCTGAGCATTTTCTCCATCATATCTAACCTTATTTCCACAGCCTTGATTCTCAAACAGAGCGTTTCAGTCTCCTGCAGCTTATCCTGGATGGTATCAGCATGGCTGCTTAGGACCAACTCCATTTCTTCTGCCCTGCCTCATGTCTCACCTGGGTTTTTCTAGGGTGGAGTTTATTTTCTTTCTCTCTCCTAGTATCTGCAGTAGTGCTGTCTTGTCTCCTCTCTGTTAATGTTTTCAGATATTTTTTTCCTAAAATCCAATTCTGTTATACCAATGGTCTGCGATAGTGACAGTGTGTTTTTTTTTGGTTCCCCAACATACAGGAGGCTGATCTGCTAATTAATTGCATCTTTCTCTTCTCAAATTTCAGGGGATTGAATATTTTATTGTCTTCCTAAACACCGCTGTATGTATTTTACTAATAACATGACAGGACCGTAAGCTCCTAAGGGCTTTATTAAGTAACTCTTGAGGCAGGATGGCCTGCGTATTTGAGGTAGGTTGTGGACTATTCATTGTTCTTAGCATTCTCCAGAATTGTTAGGGGAGCCTTTTCATGACATTTGTCTGCTTCTTATGTAAGACAGTTTTTGTTATACTTTTGGCAATGTGGGCTTGCTGTTTCAGATTGTGGTAGTTTAGTTTATTACTTGTATTGTACAGGTTTCTTTCCCAGAATTTCCAAGCATTATCATGTTACTTTAATATCTTCTTGATGTCTGACGTAAGCACAGACATGTTGAGTATTATCTTCTTTTCTGGGAAAAGTCTGTTTTTGCATGGTCTGCAGAATGTTCAGAAGTGCACTGAGTGCTGTTATTGGGTTGTTGTTACTGCATATTATATCCTAATTAATTGTTTCAAGCTCAGTGCCTAGTATCTGTTGTGACTGGTCAGTAATGAATCTTGTGCAGATTTTTTTGCAGTTTTGGGTGATTTGAATGGCCAGGAAGACATAATGAGATTGTGGTCTGAGTGAGTTAGGAAATGTAAATGTGTGTGAGCCTTTCTCAGGACATTGCTATTATCATATCACATCACTTACAGAAGAGGCTAGTATTTTGAGGGACTGTTCTAGTGAGTTTTTACTAACTGAATTTCTAGCAGGAACCAGTCAGTCTGCACATGTGCAGCTCTGCAGCACCTGTGCTGGTCTACAGGAAAGACATTAAGTGATTCATCATCAAAGTGAAATAGTATAAAATAAAGGCTTATTTTGGCTTTACAGCACCTTTTCACTAGTACCATATATAAGAATGTCCCTTAATGGCACTGGGATGGCCTTTTAAATGAGAGTCAAGCAGTAAGTCTAGGGGATGGGAGCCTTAAATTAAGATACAGCAGTAAGTGTAGGAGTGAGAGTCTAAAGGGAGGATGTCTCAAACTGGAAATTACTAGGATCACTCTGCAGTCCATCGATAAAAGGAGATAAAAAATACTGCATATATAATCTCTGCCTTATAAGCAGTAACTGTAAGCAATGAAGGTAATATCACCAGCATATGTCATACCAGCAGTTGTCTTTTAGGCTGCCTTGCAGATTCAGTCAGGGCATCTTGTATAGATATATATACGTGTAAATGAGAACTACCTTTGTGCTATGTCTTGCCACCACTTGCATTTTAGGCTGCTTCACTCACTCTGTGGCTGAGTGAGCAGTCAGTACGAGATATGTACCTGTAGATGAGGACTACTTTGTTGCTTTGTCCTGACATCACTTGTCTTTTAGGTTGCCTCACAAATTCTGGATTCAGGAAGAGTGGTCATTTATAATACAGATGTATATACCTGCAGATGAGCTCTACTTCTATACCTTGTCTTTTCTGTCTGAGCTGAACAACATTTGATTTTAATACCACATGTGAATGTGTGTACTCATTACTTAAGGTGCTGAACTGTGAAGTGAAGCTCCTCTTCATTCTGAAAACCTGACGAATGTTACTTCAGCTTGATGGCACGTATTCAGTACCCCTTTTGCAGAGAGGTGATGCAGGACTTGCAGTGGGACAGAAACAGAAACATCATGTCCTCAGCTGTTCAAATGCTAGGAGAGCCAACTATGCTTGTGGATTTCCAAAGCCACTACTGCCTGTTGCTGGATTTGAGGATTCAGGAGTCTTGTCTGATTAGAGGTTTCTGGGTCACACTGGAGCCTTTTTGCTACAAATAAGACTGCAAGCCCAGTACCCCTTATTTTTTGAAGCAGGGCAAGGACTAAATTGGCTTGGATGTTAGATATGTTTTCTCTTCTGTGGATAGATAGACTCTCTATTCTTTCTGTAATTAAATTCAGAGAAAGACTGCTGCTTATCCTTGAAGTGCTTTGACAAAGAGTGATGTGTTTTCAGATTCTCTGGTCACTGCCAGTAAGGGCGTTCCCAGTACAAGTCAGGGAATTCGAACTCCCCCAAGCTGAGGTGCCAGTTTCCCAGTCAGGCCTTCTGCTCACCATACTTATTCCATATGTAAAAATGATTCTGTGCTTAGGCAGAGAGAGCTCATGTGCTGCCGCAGGCATTTTGCATGCTGGTGCTTCTCAGGCACATGCATGATTTGGGTCTGAGTTAATCCAAGGCTAAGGTACAAATATCAGCTGTTTCTGTCCACCATGACTTGTGGAGGGCAGGACTATGGCCTAGCACTGGTTAGCCTAGCTGTTTCTTAAAGGAATTGTGTAACACTCGAACTCCTTAGCACTTCATTTTATTATTGACAGACTTCCTTATCTCTGTTCAAGCCTGCTAGTTTGGCAGCTATTAGTTCTCTTATAAGATGGTTTTCTTAGTGACCATAATTTTTGCTCACGACTCAACTTCTGGCCCTTATTTGCAAGGAACCATATCTGGTCTTTCACAAGGACTGGATATTTCTTAAGAGTAAGTGTATTTGGTATCAGTTGTGATTTCAGAATTGTTCTTAAATTAGTTCATATATTTCTGTATTTTCAAGTGGAAAATCCATGGGAGAAAGAGTCTTTCACACCTTGGATTTGTACCTCCAGCTCAGGTTTTCATGAGACGAATACAAGAGTATATTGGAAGATAGAAAAACTTATCATCATCTTTGCAGTACATAGAGGCAGGTTTGCAGGAATATTGATATGTGCATATCATGTAAAGATAAGCAACATGATTTTGAAGTCTGTGGCTCAGATAAGAGTAGTAGGGATAGTTAAACTATATCTGATAACTGGAAATGAACAGTTGTATAAGACTGGGGCATAACAAAGAATGGTGGAGGTTTCAGACTAAGACAGAGTCGGTGAGAAAGTAAGTGAATTGAAGTAAATTGAAATACAGAGCTGTTTGTGAAGTTAAACATCCAGTGATGAAGACGAATATTGGACTGTAGCACAGAGCAAATGGTAGTACAGTGAGGAATTCACCTTAGGATAGATTTTGCCATTTGCCCACATATGCAAAGTCCACTTAACTTTAGAGTTAACGTGGTTATATAAAGAAAGAGTCCCTCATGCAAAGGCATTGTCTGCCCACGTGTTTTATTGGATAGAAATGTTACACACTAGAGAACACCAGCTGTCATTCCTCTATACAAGGAGGAGAGTGAGCAGACTAATTCAAGGAGCCATGCCTTATCCAGAAAAACTAAAACCAGTTACTATCCAGACCACTGCACATTTAGTTTACCAACCTGACTGTTCCCAGGATCACGCTGTTTTAGGTTAGGACTGCAAGTTGAACTCTTTGATTATTTAAGAAAAAGGGCTTTGTATTAGTATAGTACCTCACAGGCCAGTCTGTGCAGGAGTGGACATAGCCTCAGAGATTGACAGTCATGGTATGGAAACGGGCGTATCGGGGTACGGAAAAGATGCAAGATTGACAGTGTATTGTTTTTTTTCTTTGTTTTTTCAGGGGGCAAGCCCCCCTGCACCCCCTGCAAATTAAATGTACCAACTCCAAGATTGCACTACATTGAGGAAAAGGGTAAATTACGAATAGACAATAAGTATTCATGCTGCCATTTGTATGAAAATTACTTAACTTTTGTAACACTTCACCGATTGTTATATGGTGGGCTGGGTTTAGGCGGGACTTGCTACTGTGCATCCTGCGAGGTACTGTTCAAATACAAAGCCAGAAAAAGTGTATTTACCAAATTATTATAGTCTTTCTCTTTTTCTCTTGAAACAATGATTGCAGTGTTCTTTCAGTATTCTGCCATTCTTCACAAAGTTTTAAGCTAATGTACAGTACACTGCAGTAATCTTAATGTACACAGCTACCTGGAGTGGGCCTGCAGTCATGAATTGTTTGATCTGCATTCATATAGTAATCCTATTTAGTGTTTTGGTCTCTTAATTCTCCTTAAAGGAGCATCTATGTTTGTGGGTTGTTGGAGTCTTGGTTATAGTGTAGAGGTTCTGCTTGTCTGATGACACAGAACAGTTCCTGACTTGTAGCACTGGTGGTTTGCGTCAGCTGATATCCCAGGTGCTGGAGTGAGGGAGCTATGGGACTGATCCCTCTTGAGTGGAAGGTTTTGTTTTTTATAGTATGCAACAGACTCCTGGTGGAGGCTAAGGGGTCCAACACTTTCCAGCCTAGTAGGAAGAGACTGCCATATTTGCTGTATTGTGCTTGCTTCTGACATCTGTATCATTGTACATTTGGTGATGGCTATAAAAAGTAATACCAGGTGTGCCATTAAATTACAATACCCAGCACTGCAATATGGTAGTCCTGGGTATCTGCTGTACAGCCTGTCTCCCTAGAAGTAACAGTAGCATCTTGAATACCCTGGGCATAAGTTCTCTACTGAATAATCAGTTTGCACTATGTTTATTCAGTATACAGAAAGCGTTTAATCTAACATCACTGTATCCATGCTAAATATTAAAGTAAGACCGTCTTTTAGTAAGAGATTCATGCTAAATGTCAAAAATAAAATAAAATGGTGTTCTTTTTTGCAGAGAGACAAAACCCTCTTATGCCTCCCATACCAGAGATTACTCAACAGTGGCAGGAAAAGGCAAATTCTTGTGCAAACTCACACAGAACAAGTACAGCACCACAAACTGCTAGCAGTATACATAAATCAAACAAAATTTTGACACCTTCACACTGCTAAGACTAAACAAGTTGATCATGTTTAATCAACTGCATATATCAAAGCAATAAACTTCAATGTGATGCAGAAATCCCTGTTTTTGAACATGTGCAGCTCAGCTTAATTTATGACACCATATATACATTAGTGTATGTAAGTATATTAAAACTTTTGATTAAAGCAATAGTTCATCTGATTAAAGTGGTATTCTTTGACGTAACTCATTTGGAGTTATGGGTATACCCAGGCATCTGCCATGCAAGTCATGGCTTACAGCTTAATTTTTGATGTGGCAGCATATTCTGATGGTCTCCTAAGAAGAGATGAAAGTGCTTAATATTGTTTTTAAATATTTTCGGTTTTATTAATTGAAGCATTTTTACTTACCTGAAGGACAACCCAAGACTTCCATTTCATATGTATAATTGAAATAAAAAAGGTACAGCGAGCCATCAAAGAGGGTAAATATGTCCAAAATATCATCTGGTTAATAGCTTAGTATTTGCCCAATTAAACAAATAAGAATATTCTGATACAAGTACTTTAGCTATCATGCTTACAAAATAAATTATATGTGTATGTGCATATATAAAATGAGGGAGAAGTTACTTTTGTCAAACAGTTTTCATTGAATTGAATATTTTTTTTATTTACATTAGGTGAACATAAAGTTGGTGTGAGATTATTGGGTAGTGTGGATTCGTTTTTTTCCTCCATTTCCCCACTGTTGTGCAGTCTTAGAGTTGGTCTGTGCAAGTAGCAGTGAGTGTGGGAAATGCAGTAGAGCTTGCCATTCCAGCAAAAACAAAAGCAAGATGATTGTTTTCCCATTTTTGACTGTTTATGCAGCCGACTGAATAGGTTGATTTGTGATTCGTCATTTCCAAGGTAATTCTGTGTCTTTCTGTGTACATACGTCCGTGTCTAGGTCTGGCTGCGTGTGTGCGTGTCTGAGTCTGGCTGTATGCATGTATGCGTGTCTGTGTTTGGCTGTGGCTCATAAATGTTTACTTAAGCTAACAAGGGTCTTTTTAAGCCTAGCCATGCATTCCAAAATATCTGACAAGTTCAGGTACCCTTGATAAGTGTAAGCAGGGTTTGGGAGATGAAACATTTACAAGCAGTGACCTGGTAGATGAACCATTTACAGGCTTCCTGTGTCCATTAGAGACATAGGTGCCAAATCAGGAATGAATTTCCTGTTCCTCTTCAATTGAATTTCTTTAGGGAGTAGCTCTGCTTCACAAGGATGGGGAGCCTGTTCCGGAGAAGGGGTAGTCTCTGGGCTACATGCCTGTCTGTCCAGCAGTTTTAAGGCATTAGAATGGATAATTCTGGTGCTGTTTGATTTGCATATATTTGCATATATGCAGGAGGTCCATCATGGTGAGGTCTTGCAATGCCTAGTATGTCAGGCATAAATCTCCCTTAATAGCCTGTAGGAGATGAAATACAGGGATAGGACCTTGAGGTGGTTGCATAGGACATGTTACTTACACCCTTTTTTCTTTTGGTGAGGAACCCCTGTGGTCATTCCAATTGTTGAATATGCCTGGTTAGGTCCATACCAAAAGGGGCATTATACTCAATGATAAGTCTGATGAATGCTGTATACAGTGGAACAATGACTTCATTGGACTCAGATGCCATTCCTTTGTTTATAAATTGCACAACATAGAATGATTTCCTCACTGCTGTAGACATGTGATGGTCAACGGCTACATTACTGTCTGTGCGTCCTCAAGTCCCTGACTACTGTGTCAGCTCTTAGGGATGTGTTGCCAATAAGATAGTTAACAGGGTGGATGACTTCCAAAGGATGCTGTTATGCATGTCTTGGCATTTAATTTTAGTCTTTGACTCTGACACCAGTTATTTGTGTCAGCCCATCCTGGACAACATTTGTGTTGGGAGGATTCTATGACTGTTCATAATTTGCAGTTATCTGCAAATTTAGTCAGCCAGAGGCCATTGACACTGGCCTTGACTTCAGAGAAGTAACCACCAAAAAGGAAGAGTCACAGGACTGATCCCTGAGAGACACCGCTTGTGACTGGCCTCTTTGTAGTGGTGAACTTCCCATTTCTAATTCCTGGATCCTGTCTGTGAGCCAGCTGGATATCCACCAGGTGACCCAAGGATTTATATCTAATCTCTTGAGTTTGTAAGTAATGCCCAAGTGGGGTTTGATAGCCTCTCTACCCTGTGCCAGTAATCAAGGAGCCTCAATCCTCACCACAGACACCAGTGAGAGACCGTGACTAAAAATAGGAATGGATTTACACAGTATTTTTCAGATGCAGATCTCTGCATCAAGCACAGTTTCCACCAAGACCACATAGGGAACACGCTGCAGACCTGGGACTGGACTTTCAGTCTTTCCAGATCCCAAACAAGACTCACTTTTGAGCACTTTTTCCCCAGTTCTAAGTAGCTGACACACCCACAACTGGGTATTTGATTTTCATACACACAATCCTGGGAAAGGCTGGTACAGATTTGGTAGCTGTGTACTCCTCCTGAACAGAACAGACTATAAGATAACCACGCTCCCACCAGTCAACCACTCTTAGGCTCTTACAAGGGTATCCAATTATACTGAGTAAAATCAATACTAATATAAATACTAGAGTGTAACCAAAGCAACAATGCTTTTCAGAGTGGCTAAGACGTCACTAAAATATAAGCACAAGTACTCTCAAGATGTTAAATGTATTCCCTAAATGACCAGCCATAATGAAAGGTATAAAAATATTTAATAATAAGTACTAAAATAAAAAACATGAGAATAATAAACATCTAATACAGTAAACACCAGAGTTTCAATCACAGGAGAAATAAATATAACAGCTGGAAAATTTAAATATGCAGAAAAACAATACTTAACTAATCTTACTGTATTTCCTTATTTGCCTAAAGAATAAGTGTTCCCTAGCTAACGTAATACAGTAAAGCATGATTAGTTACTGAAATGCTTACTTCCTCAAGGCAAGGTGATGTGCTTCTAATAAACTGAACTGAACACAACTGTCTGTGATGACTGTCATAGATCTTTTTATATCAGGTTCCAAAGAAAACAAAACAAACTTCTGTGCGAGTTCCATCCTCTCAGTGCTGGTTATAGAATGACATCACATTTGATCACCTGACTGCCCTATTCTCCCTGGCACAGATGGCAATACCCCACATTGTTATTATTGGGTTTTGTATCAGGTGCCTTGACCAGGTCAAGTTATGCTGTGTGAACCATTTACCCTCATCCATTGCTTTGGTGACCTTCTCAAAGACGTGCGCCAGGTTAAGTAGGCATGACCTTATTTGACAAATCCAAATTGGGTTGGATCCCAGTGTCTGTAGGTTTCCTATGTCATTGCTGATCTTCTCTAAGATGATTTTTTTCCCTCAGCTTTGCATATAAGACTAGTGAAACTTATAGGGCTGTAGTTTCCAGGACCTGTAGATGGCCCATCTTTGTGCAGGAAGACTGTTGCTGTTCTGCATTCATAAAGCATGAAGCCTGTTTTGGAGGCTGCAGTTAAATAGCAATTCCAGAGGGCCTGATAGGTCATGTTTCATGCTCTTTAAAAGGCATCCTGTGATATTGTGTGGGCCCATTAATGCTGTGTTGTTGGCCTTAGAAGGGGCATTAGGGACCTGTTCCCTAGTGATAGCTGGGAAAGTTATATTTGATGGCATTTCCTAAAGAAGGTGGAAGGGAGGAGTAAACCTAGAGCCAAATGTGTCAGTCAGTAGGTTTGTTAACTCTTCTGTCTCAGTATAGGTGGCTCCATTACCAATAAGTTGTGCACACAATTGTGTATTGCCTTTGAGGATGTGGATATAGCTAAAGAATGCCTTGTGGTTGTCCTTGGCTTGGGAGACCTAATTTAACACAAATTTGGCTTTGGTAGACTTAATTAATCCCTGAGTTTTGTTTAGTTTGATGAGAGTCCTTTTATCCTGCTGGGTGTTGCACCTTCTAATTTTTGCCATGATTTTCTTCCTTCTGTTACACAGCCTATTGATGTGATTCCACCAAGGTGAATTTTTTTGTTCTGTACTTCTCCCTGGTGGGTATAGCTGACTGTATGTAGTTGTTAAAATACATGTGCAGGGTTTCTGTGAACAATTCCATGCTTGCAGCAGTGTTCTCAGGGTTTATGGGGACTTGAAACTTTGCCAAGTTATCACTTAATAGTAGGACTCTAGCCTTGAATATTCCAAGGTTACCTTGGGTTCCAGGTTTTGTTTTTACTTCAAAGGAAACAATTTTGTGGTCTGACTTTACCAGAGAAGACATTATACTATGGGGTTGATAGCACTCTCCCATATTAATGAGGGCCATATCCAACCCTTGGTTGGTGTATTGAAAATCTAGTCCAAGGAGTCTGTGTTTACATATTCCAGGAATCTATGTGCCTGTATGTTTGGTGTTGTATAGGATTCACAGTTAATGCTGAAGTAATTAAAGTCACCCGTGAATGTGGGTATTGGGTTGAAAGGTGAGTGTTTCCAATATGTTTAAATACACGTTATGGGTTTCCTGGGTTATAGAGGGGGATGTACAGCTTGAAAGGAAATGGTACAGGATTTTGCCTATTGTGATTTGAACATGCAAAGCTCAAGTGCATTGCCTGTTTGACCAGCTTTGAGGTAAATTTATTTTTAATGTAAATTGAGACATCTCTACCTTTATTCCATTTGTGTAGTAACTGGTCTAAATGTGTGGAAGGCATTATAGCCTTGCATTGCCAGTGTGCTCTTTGTGGCTGTAAATCATGTCTCAGTGACCGCACAGATGTCTGCATCTTCTAGGGTGAGGAGAGCTTGTAGGGGGTGGAACTTTTTGTTTAGACTCTTACCATTGAGCAGTAATGCCTTTAGATTTTCTTGGTTTTGATGATTTGTTACATCTGAAGTACTTTGTTTGGCATTATCTAAAACAGGCACTATGAGGGGCAGTGTTTTAGCTAATATTTGGGAGTCTAGATGGGGGAAGTGTAGACCATCCCTGGCAAAGCAGGGTGCTCTGACCATCCCCTTCCATGCTGACAAATATTGCACCCCCTTAGAATGCCACCAGAAAGTAAGCCAGTTCTGTTCCTATTGTGGAATCAGCCTTGGAGAAGCTAAAATGCTGCTCATTGGTAGGCTCATACCAACCTGGGACAAATATTCTGAGAGCTCCATGATATCTCTCTTCATACATTCTGCAGAGGTATGTTTTGGGTTGTTTATACTCACTTGAACTGTGACTGAGTCATACTGGTACTTGTGGTCCAGTGACCTGAGTGCGTGTTTAATGTGGTAGATCCTGGCCCATGTTAAACAACTGACCGTGATTTTCTCCATACTCAGCCTGGTAAAAGGAACATCAGTGTGTCTCACAATAGAATCTCCAGTAACTAGAATGTTTGGATTGTGTGGTGGCTTTCCTTATGGGCTTGGAAGTAGAGGCTCCATGAGATGTGACTGAATGTGTTGTTGTGGGTGTTTTGAAAGAGTGCTTTCAGGTCTGCTGAGGGTGCTTTTGTGTACTTCATCTAGGAGGTCTTTGGGATGTAGGAAGGCTACAATTAAAATTCCTTGGCATATGTGGATCTATGTGTCTGCTTTGCACTGTGTGTGATGGGTGCAGCATGAGTACTACTGACAACCTGATTGACATTAGGAGTGTTTTTATGTGGGAGTTTTGCCTCCAGTGACACTGTGCAAATACATCTCTCACACATACTGTATCACTTTGTTTGAGGATTAACTCTTTTGTCAGTAAACATGAAGCAGTTTCCAAATTGCCTCAGGATGCCCATATCCACCAAACTGGTTATAGAGATAATGGGAAAGTTCATATCCATGGCAACAGACCCTTTTTATTGATTAGACGGTTCAAGTGAAAATATAAAGTAATGTCAGGAATATCTAGTTTGCAGCTGTGGGGACATTGTCAATGAAAACTAGTTGCCCCATGTGCAAATAGGTATGGGTGAAATTTCAAGGATTATTTAAAGGAAAAATGTCAACTCAAGATGTCTGCATCTGTATAGGACACTTCTAAAAGTTTGAGGGAAAACTAATAAGTAGACCCTGGTGATTTATGGATGAAGTATTTTGGGAGATATTCTGAAGTTAGGTTAGACAGCAACAAATCAAGCAGTACTTATGGAAAAGAAAGACTTGGCTTTATCAAGAATGATGAAAAGAGGGCATTCGCCTTGATGGCTACTATTAGTGCTGGTCTCACCACAGCATCACACTGCTGGGATACAGTGCTTCTTTGTTTCTTCTCTCTCTCCAGAAGTAAAATAGTAGTAGCTTCAAGTCCAAGATGAGAAGCATGCCACAGGCTCTTAGGTTCTCAACAATTTTGTCCCAGATGAAGCAAGGGGCCTGCAGGCTTATCACCTTTTCCTGGTAAATGCCTTGAGTAGCAACCAGCCCAATCAGGAAGGTCAAAAACAGACACTCACTGCCCAATGCACCTATAAAACATTTATTAAGCTTTCCAGTGTTCAGCAGTCTCCTGGAAATGTTCCTATGCAACACTGAGGAGCAAAAGAGAAGCACTAATCACAAGATAACTACTGAGAAGCACAATGTTGTCTCTTCAGTAAAATTGGTGATCATTGGAGTAGATGTTGCAGATTTTAAAGGAAAGATGGAATATGGGTTAATATCCTAAGAGCTGCAGTGTGCACTAAGCAGTTCATATGAAAGAGGGAGTAACTTAAGCTGTAGCTATCTAAGTGGAGAGCTACTAATTTTAAAAGAACAAAATAGATTGGAAGAGGGTGGACATTATGTAGTCTGGCTGTATGGAATACAGTGTGATGGTAAATAAATTTAAATGGTTGAATGGGGCTGATATCACAAAATGATAATTTTGTGCTTACTCAAAATATTCAAAATAAGCGGAGAGGGAAAGAAATATGTGGCCAAATTAACATAAGGGGCAGGCAACTAGAAAGACTGTTAAGTTTAAGAACACAAGCACAGTGTAAAGAAACAGAAGAAAGCAATTAAGTAATACAAAATATAATAAAGCAAAAAAAAACTGTAGAATGTGAAAGTGAAGCAATACAAAACGAAATAAAACAAACTAACCTTTTCCTCACAGCAGCCTGTGGCTGAATGAGCTTTTCCAATAAAGCTTGGAAATATTTTGTTTTACCCCTTAAATAGAATGTTTAGTTCCTAAATCCACCCTCAGTTCACAGGTAATTAACCTTAACTGACCTGTTCTGATCTCTTTGTGACTCACAAGAGATGCAGCTGAGGTCTCTTTCCTAGTTTAAATATGCAATTAAAAGCAAAATACAAGTAAAACACAGTGTCAAGTAAATAAATCGCAATATACAAAATAGAAAGGGCGATGAAGTAGTACAAAATACAAAAAAGCAAAAACAAACTAACCTTCCCCTTGCAGCAAGTTGTGGCAGAGTCTGAGTGAGCTTTTCCAGTAAAGCTTTGAAATATATGTGTGTGTGTACACGTGTGTATGTCTGCATTTGGTTTTGTCTATGTCTGGCTGTGTACGTATCTGTGCTTGGCTCTGTGTGCATACAAATGTGCCTGGCTCTGCGTGCGTGTGTGTGTGTGTGTGTGTGTGTGTGTGTGTGTGTGTGCGCTCGCGCGCCAAAGAGCATTGGCTAAAGTAAGTGAGAGACACATTTTGTGATTTATGCTGAATTATTCTTATTTCTCCATGCTGTTTTTTTAATTGAGGCTGAACTAACTTATTTCCATAATTTTCTGTTCAGATTCACAGATTATCCTGACTGCCCATTCCTCGATGAATACTGACTCCGAGATTTGCTGGGTGCCTAAGCAGTATTCTGACGTACTGTCCAGTCATCAGTTTTCCTGCCTGTGCATGTTATATTAAAACTATTGTAGTAGATTAATCATGAAAAGAAAAAGAAAGCAGAATCTGTGTAACATTATTACTGCAAGAACACATCACATTAGTGGTATTTTAATACATTGGTAGCAAATTAAACGTATTGGAATATGCAGCCTTTAAATTGTGTGGCCATCTTTATGGGGGTGAAGTAAAAACATTTGTTTTTGTAAATATTGTCTTGTTTTAGAGAGAGCTTCCAGTGTCCATAGGTGTTATTTTCTTGCAGATTTATGCAGAATTCTCTGGAACCCATGCTAGTCTTGTACAGATCCTCATACTCAGCATTTATTTACATCTGTATTTATTTATTTAGCACTTTGCCATTTGATTGTGTACAGACTGCTTGTTTTAATAAATAACCCATTAAACCATAACCGAGAAACAGAGCAATGTTAATACAGCTGTTTGCAGCAAAATGCCAAAGATGGGTTTGATTAACAAAAAAAAAAAAAATAAAGTACTTGGGAGGTCTCTTGATAATGGTTACAGTGCAGCATAGACTAGGTAGGTACTAGGCTATCGGCCCAAGGGCGTAAGTAAGCCACGCCAACAAGATTCCCTGGCTTACTCCTCCCAAGAAAGTTAATTTTCTGTGCCCCTGTCGAGCAGAGCCATAGAAGTGATCCCCGGGGTTTATTTCCTATTTCCCATCCACTCAAGATGTTTCTTGAAGAGTGTTAATGAGGAACTTTGCTTGATATAGATGGGTAGCTTTTTCCAGAGTATAGGAAATCTCTGGTATTTAGTATGTAGGACATGAACATGTATCCTACAAAGTTACAGGTACATTTGTTATAATGACCTGATCATGTGCAGTATGACAGTACACACTGTCCAGACCTTATCTAAACAATTCTAGTGTTGGTGTGGAATTGATTAAGTAGTTGCCTGCAAAGAAAAGATTTATTTTGATTTATATTCTATTTTTTACCACTGTTTGTAGGAAGAAATGTATAGCTTATAGATGAAGATTTTTTATTAGCGTGTTGGTTTGAATTTGTTGATCTTTATGGTTAAAAACGGGTGCAACTGCTAACAATAATAAGCAGAAGCTACTGCTCGAGGTAAAGGAATTCCAGCTTTTGTGAGACTTTCACAACTGGTAAGGTCAGAGCAATGACTTTATGCTATTTAATTCAATATTTAGTTGTATATTGTTTGTGTGACTTTTTTCATACAAGTTGGTTTAAAATCTCTGAGAATTCTGTGGTAACTGATTGTGATTATCCTTTTCTTTTAGAATTCTTTATTCAATTGCAGCTGAAAATGTATTCTTTAAATGAGTATGTCATTAATGGTTTGCTAAAGCACAAGTACTTTGTGCAGTGTACTAAATGTTATGTAGAAAGGAAACACTGGTGATCTGTGATGTTCTTCGTGATTCACTGTTGCAGTCATCACACTTGGGTTATCTGCCTGCAGGTAGCCCTCAGTTGGTCCAAATACCAGAGTATTTCTGCATTGGTTGCTGTCGCTCCAGGACTGATATTAGGTCATCAGGGGTATAAAAACAGGCAGCCGATGCCATTACATCAGTCTTTCTTGCTGAGGATCCCTAAGCAGAAGCAATTCGCATGAGTGCCGGTCGGCCGCTACCTGAGTTTTCGTTTCTGAATTGAATCATCCTGAAGTCTTCTAAGTACCCCGTTGGGAATCCTTTTTTCTTGCTCTAACTGATGTCAGAAAAAGTTAACAATTGTCTCACTTGTGGAAAGCAAATACCACACCGAGATATCCATTCTTACTGCATCACCTGTTTAGGCCCAGATCATGACGTACCTCGCTGTCGGTTTTGTGCTTTGTTCAACGCCCGAACTATTCATCATTGGGCCCTTATTGTCACTAAATACTTTCGCTGTCGATCTCAGTATTCCAAAATGACTTCGATAAGCCATCCGACTACCTGATACTCGCTTCGATGGATTCGCAGGCCGCTACTGAGACCCATTTGGAGTCTGGTATGCCACAAGACTCTTCTTTGACTACAGAACCTGCGAATGTCTCTACCTTGGATGGGTCTGGAGCTACTGTGCAGGCACTGGCTTCCGAGGAAGTTGTTCGCACAACCGATTATTTGATACAAACCGACAACTTCTTTCACGTCTTCAGTTCTGTCTAAAACAACTGAGTTTCTAAGGCCAAGAGAACGAGCTACGCCTAAAAAATCAATGACCCAATCTCAAGCACCTGCTTCCTTGCCACAACATCAAATGCTTAAAATGGCAGAAAACCTGATTATGCTGATTAGGGGAAGCCAGCCTTCCCCTGCTAAGAGAAAAGGAGACCTGTCCCCAGCAGCTTTAACAGACCCAAGTCTTCAACGACTCTGAGGTTTCTGAATACAAAGACATGCCTTTATCTGCTTATGAGGATTCAGATGCAGAGGGAATCCTTTCCCTCTGCTTCACCTCCAGAGGATTGTTCTTTTGGTGAAACCCTACATACTTTGAGAGCATTTCCACTGGGAATGCCAAGACTATCCTCAGTCCAAATAGAGACTCAAGAGAATTTTTAGATTTGCACAGCATAGACCTTTAGCAATATCTCCAGTCCTGGATGTTGTGGATGATGTCTTTATGGAATCCAGCCTAACTCCTGATACTTTACCTCCTGCTCCTAGGAAACCAGACGGGTACTACAGAGTTCCTGACTCTCACAAATTTCTTTTCAAAAATCCTACTGTTGACCCAGAGGTCATCTCCCAGGGGCCTAAAGGTATAAAAGCAACTACAGCTAAGAATCCCATGCCTTTGGACAGGGATTCCAGAGCTTTAGACAGATGGGGTAAAAAAGCATACACCTGTGCAACTCTTGCCATTAGGGCATTGAATTGCCAGTTTCACATGCTGAAGTACCAGCAACATATTATGGAACTTATTAAGCAAAAATTAGCTACCTTTACAGACTGTGCAGAAAATAAAGAATTACAAGAGCTTATGCATTCTGCAAGTCAGTAAGCATACTTTGCATTGTGGCTTTGACGTCCTAGAAGCATCTTGCAAGGCAGCAGTCTCTGGTTCTGTACTGAGAAGGCATGCTTGGTGTGACGCCTGTGCCCTGGCCCAGCAATCAAGGAGCCTCAGTCCTCACCACTAACACCAGTGAAGGGTGTCTCATATAGGAGGAAAGGATAACAAATACACACAGTAAAGTGCAATTTCCCTTAAGAGCACACAGAGATCACAGTCAGTCCGGGGCTGGTCGCTCCCTTGCTTTCCAGGTCCCCAGTAAGACTCCCCACTGGTACAGCTATAGGGTTCAGATCTCAGCCTAGTGGGCAAGCTAAATCCTCTAGCATCCTCTCTGTCCCACCAGTGTTTCATGTCCCTGCCCAAGTAGCTGACACACACTCACACACTTTGAGAAGAGTTTATATACCCACACAGACACTCCTGGGGAAGGCTAGCACAGGTTCTTCAGCTGTGCCCCCTTTTTCCAGACTATATGGTAGTACCACTTGTCACCACCCACTAATCTTTCTCAGCTACTCAAAGGCCCTTAAAAGGGTGTCCAATTATTACTGTGCAAGATTATTATCCAATTGGTCCACGGTGGTGCAGCGGTAGCATTGTTGCCTCACAGCAAGAGGTTCTCCCATTTGATTCTTGGCTGGTGTGCGGGGAGTGCCTTCTGTGTGGAGTCTGCATGTCCTCCCCGTGGGTCGAGTGGCATTCTGAACGACATGCGTGAATGGGCTTGCATTTGTTGAAGGTTGGGTGTCGAGCTGGCAATTGGCACCGTGAAAATCTACTGCCAATCATTAGCGGACAAGAGTTCCGCTGTGGCGACCCCTAACCGGGAAAAGCCAAAAGACAAACAACAACAACATTATTATCCAATTGCTAGTATAACTAAACAGTCAAGGCTTATTAGAGTGACTTGATACAGGATCCTTATATACATGCAATGTACTCTTAGAGCATAACTTATCTCTACACAGAATAACAGAAACTACATTTACATTCTTAACACCTCCTTGTGTTATCTTGCAGCTGGGCAGGAAGAAGAGCAATAAAAATACATTTGCATGTTTAAATCTAGCAATTTAACTCTTGGTTAAAACAATAGAAAGAATGTCTTCATCTAGACAGGCTGGAGCCAACTTTAGATCAAAGGGTGACAATATGCTTTTACTTGGTCAGTAGAGAGCACTGTTGTGACATTTTTTGCAGTTCCACATCTAACAGAAGTTTTTCCATTTAAGACAACAAGCCTGTGCCTTACATTAATATTTACAAATTCTACAACAAGCCTGTGCCTTACATTAATATTTACAAATTCTATCTGGCTAGGCTGGCAACCTTCACCCATATCTTCACACTTGGCTTAAGGAGCAGACCTTGCCAGACCATGTCAAACCAAAATTACTAGGCGCTCCTTTGAATAAGAACAATCTGTTTGGCACCAAAGCAGAAGAGGTTCTAAAAAAGATGGAAGAAAAAGCTAAATCTATGCAGACAGTCAAAGATTTCTTGCAAGTGCAGCTTCCTAGATTCAGTAGGCATTGCCCCTCAAAACATTGGTCCTTTCCAGCCCTCAAGGTCATCTCAAACTAGACCGAGCAGAAACCGACCCCCCCCCCCCCAGACTACAGTCTCAGGGTATGCAGAAATCTAAGCAATGGAGTGCCTCCACTTCAAAAAAAAAAAAAAAAAAAGGGAGTGCTAAGCCACCCCCTTACGGAAATAATTCACAATGACTTCTCAACTTCACTCCTCACCTCTGCCCAACTGCTCGTGCCCTTAGGAGGAAAACTTGCCCATCATGCAAAATACCTGGACCTCCATCACCAAAGACCAATGGGTCCTCAACATTGTATCCCAGGGGTACGAATTTTACTTCCATTCACTGCCAACCCCAAAAGGGTTCCCAGACCTTCCTCCAAACCAGTGGGCTGAGGCACAAAACCAAGTTCAATCCCAGCTCTCCATAAGGGCAATTCAACCTGTTCCTGCAGAACAGATAGGTCAAGGGTTCTATTCCAGACTTCTCCTGGTACCCAGAAAAGAGGGCACTTGGTGCACAATCCTAGATCTTTCCATTCTAAATACCTCCCTGGTGGTACCAAAATTCAAAATATTCACCCTTCAGCAGCTTCTTCCTATGCTGTCCAAAGATGCCTGGTTAGCCACCCTAGACCTTAAAGAAGCCTATTTGCACATCCCTATCAGTGACTCAGGCAGGAAATACCTATGTGTCAGGGCAGGATCTATGCATTATTAGTTCTCTGCACTTCCCTTTGGCTTATCCTTTGCTCCCAGAGTTTTCCCACTCCAGCCATTGCCTATTGCACACAGAGAAAAAATCTAATTTACCCATACTTGGACTACTGCCTGATTCAGGCAGTCAGGAACAGCAGTTGCAGCACCTGAGATTTGGAAAGAACCTTCTAACCTCACTGGGGTACACTATCAACAAAAAGAAATCAAAACTTGCCCCCAGTCAAAAGATTGTATTCTGGGGAGCAAGCTTGGAAACAGCATCCCAGATGGCATTCCTTACTCAAAGAAAAACAAGCCTATCTGACAGGCTACTTCACTCAAATGGCCACCAGAACCCAGCTATCCACAAGGGAAATCCTGCAGGCCCCAGGGGTTCATGGCCTCTTGCATCCTACTAATTCCGTATGCCAGACTGCATATGAGAAAACTTCAGTGGTACTTAAAAAGTCTTTGGTGCCAACATTCTCAGGACCTGGAAACCATCATACCTATCATATCTTGTCTAAGGACAGAGTTGCTTTGGTGGGCAGCAGCATGCAACCACAACAAGAGACTTCCCTTTACTCAACCCCACGCCACCCAGACCCTAACCACAGACTCATCAGAGTATGCCTGGGGCCACACCTGGACAAGTGCATTCAGGCCACTGGAGCCCAAGTCAAATTCATCTGCACATCAACCAAAAAGAGATGCTAGCTGTTCAGCATGCTTTAACAGCTTTCAGATCCCTACTCTCACTAGGATCCCTGCTAATAAAAACAGACAACACCACAGTTGTGGTACATCAACAAGCAGGGGGGAACTCACTCTTACCCACTCTGCAGGCTAGCCTTGGCCCTCTGGAACACACCCTTAGACATGCATGTCCATCTGCAAGCACAATTCCTGCCAGGAAAACAAAACTCTCTGGCAGACAACTTAAGCAGAAACCTCCTAGACCCACAAGACTGGCAATTAGAACCCAGCACCTTCAGCCTTCTAATCCAGAAATGGGGATCCCCAGAAGTGGACCTCTTTGCCTCCCCCTCCAATCACCAGCTCAGCAAATTCTGTACCAGGACACCTCACAGCAGGGCCTGGAAAGTCGATGCCCTATCCTTCCAGTGGGAAAAGCCTCTCAATCTATGCATTCCCCTCTCTGCCTCTTCTCTCAAGAATATTACTCAAGATAAGATAGTACAGACCAAGGACAATCCCGATTGCCACAGACTGGCCATGCCAGCACTGGAATCCACTACTGTGCAACCTGTCACCGGTGCCACCCTGGCACCTACCCCAGATCCCAACCCTCTTCACTCAGCATGGAGGACAAATCTTGCATCCGCAACTGCAAACCCTGAATCTTGCAGCCTGGCTTTTTCCTTGAATCCTCCCCCAGTGACCAGCCTAAGCAAGCAGGTGCTGGACGTCATTCTTGAAACCAAAAGACCCAGTACAAGGAAATCCTATGCTAAGTGGAAAAGGTATTGCTTCTGGATTCAATCTAAAGGAGAGGACACAGCACTGCCCTCCTTACCTCTAATCCTGGATTACCTAGCAGATCTACTCCACAGAGGCCTAGCTTTCTCCATTAAGATCCATGCCTCTGCCATCTTGGCTCATTACAACACTGAACCACCTCTCTTGTCTCACCCTCTCATTAAACAGTTCCTGAGAGGGGCAAACACCTTAAGGCCACCAAGGAGAGAACCCACCCCTGCTTGGGACCTAAACTTTTACTAGAAAAGCTCACACTACCTCCCTTTGAACCTGCAGCATCAGCAGAGTTAAAATTCCTCTCTTGGAAAGCAGCCTTGCTTCTAGACATCACTTCAGCTAGAAGAGTGTCTGAGCTACAAGCACTTATGGCTGTGGAACCCTTTATTATTTTTTATGCTGACAGGATCTCTCCCAGGACTTAACCCTTCCTTTATGCCTAAAGTGGTGTCCAGTGTGGCTCTCAACCAGTCCATCCATTTGCCAACTTTCTTCCCTAATCCTCAAAATAAAGGGGAAAGGATCCTGCACTCCTTGGATGGGCACAGACAGCTCAGATTTTACCTGGATAGAACTAAGCCCTTCAGGAAATCTGACCAGTTACTACTCAGTTTTGCACCAGGGGCAGAGGGCAAGGCCATTTCAAAACAAACAACTTCCAAATGGATCACAGATTGTATCCATTTCTGCTACAAACACCATGGGAAACCAACCCTTCCGGAGGTCAGAACACATTCCACTAGGGCAACATCTACCTCTACAGCATTCCTCAGGGGAGTCCCTACCAGGGACATTCTGGAAGCTGCTACCTGGAGTTCTTTATACACCTTCACCAAGCATCACCACCTGCCTATCTTTTCCAAATCCAGGGTGGGTTTTGCAACAGCAGTCCTGCAGGGCATACTAGCCAGCCCCAACTCTTCTTGACTGCCTTCACCCTTTCTTCAGCTTTGGGAATCCACCCAAGTGTGATGACTGCAACAGTGAAACAAGAAGAACATAGTACAGTTGCGTACACTCGTACACTTACCATAAATGTAGATGTTCGAGTGTATTCACCGTTGCAGTCCTGGTTTCCCTCCCTCCAGCCCCCTTGTCTCTCTCTCTCTCTCTCTCCTCTCTGTCTATTACTCACCCCTTACAGGGGTATTCGTATTGGTATTTACTTTTTACTGGTGATGTTTTTCCCACCATAGCTTAGCTCCCTATTGGGGGGGCTCCTGACATTTGGGACAAGAAAAACTGATGTAATGGCATCTGCTACCTGTTTTTATACCCCTGAAGATCTGACGTCAGTCCTGGAGCAACATCAACCGATGCAGAAGTACTAAGTCTCTGGTATTTGGGCCGACTGAGGGCTACCTGCAGGCAGATAACCCAAGTGTGATGACTGCAACAGTGAATACACTTGAAGATCTACATTTATGGTGAGTGTACACAACTGTACTTTCCTCATGTCAAAAGCTGGTTGATTTGTTTACCATTATTAGTAGTAAATCTAGACTTATTGATGACAATTACACTTGTGCAATTGACACAGCTTGGAGAACTGTTAAATATATATGTTATATGTTACATATATAATGACAGGACTGATGAGATAAATAATGTTAGGCCAAGAGTAAATAGAACACATTTTGCAAAGTGTCTATTGTCAGTAAAGCTCACTCAGCTCGTATTGAACAAGATAATACCACTGGCAATTTGGAATTTTGGATACAAGTATTCCGCAATATTGAACATTCAGAGCATACAGAAGAAAAAAAAAGAAAGAGGAAAGAAGTTCACAACAAATAACAAGGAAGAAAAAGAAACTGATTGTCTATAAAAAGGACTTTGCTTTGTTATGAAACACACATTATTGGGAATGATAACATTGTTTCTACCAGAAAACCTTCAGGTTAAGAAGGAATTTTTCTTCTAACAACGTGAAAAGGAAGAAATCTAAATTGGATATGGAAAGATTGAAGAACAAGTGGTGAAAGACCGAAGTTGACGACATGGCTCAAGCTGTGGATGTACAAAGTCAGCTGGATGAGAACTGAATGCATTGCAAGTGTAATAAGCCATAAAAAACTGTGGGATTAATAAAACTAATAGTAATGAAGATCATTCCTTTCTAACAAATGATAGAGCAGATATTACTTAATTAGAAGATTAATCAGAACTGGTCATTAAAAAAATGTTCTTGTAATTGGAGAATCATTTGTTAGAGGAACTGATACTTACATTTGCAGAGAAGATAATGGCTATCAAATAGTCTTATGCTTGCCAGGAGCAAAAATAGAGGATGTGATAAAGACCTTAGAATGGCTTCATTTAAGGAAGTATGGATCTTTTTTTTTTAATTCATGTTGGTACAAATGATCCCAAAAGGACTCTCTGACTGTTAGTAGGAAATTAACAGCCTTCTTAGATAGCATAGCTTATAAGGGTGTTAGGACATATTTTTCACAAATCACATGTAGAAAGGAGAGTCAGGTCACTCTGAAAATATTTTTTGGGTAAATATCTACTGGAAAAATGTCAGTTTCTAAAAAATGGAAATGTATAGAGCACCTGAGCCTAATTTTGGGCACACCTGTGTTTATACAAGATGATGTGCAGTTGTCAATATCAGTTCGAAAATTTAACAGTTCACAAATAGCAACAGTTGTATCTGTGATGGTTGTTCATGCTAGGAGCATTAATATTTTTTAACTGGAAAATTTGCTACATTCCCATAAGATTGATGATATTGTTGTGAAACATAGTTAAAGAACAGTAACTGGAAACCAGTTCTGTCAAGGTATAAATGTTTTTACTTTAACCAGTATTCTAACAAAAAAATTGGGTGTAGGTGTTATGATAGGGATTAAAGATTGAGACCTGTGATTTTTGCATGTCCATTGATAATACCAATACTGTGGATTGTGTAACTGTGATAATAAAAACCCTGAAACATATAGCAATTGTTGAAGTGTATAGACCACCAAAGTAAAGTGCTGATGATGTAGAGGAATTCATGTGTGTGTTGCATGAAACACAGGAGGGAAGAATGGTGGTTGGGGACTTAAATTTACCAGAAGCAGACTAGAATAATATTGATTCAACAACATTAGTAAATACATTGACAATGTGTGTTCAGGAAAAGCAATTGCTTCATATTGTAAATAAGCTTACCAGGGAATGGAACATACTAGACATTGTATTCCTAAAGAAATTACTGTTACTTCATGTAAAGTTCTGCTTCTGTTGCTGTCTAGTGATCATGTGGTTATAAAGTTTGTCTTGTTAGATAATTCTGCCAATCTGAAATCAAAACCAGTGCACAGAAGATTAATAACAGATAATATGGAAGCAAAACAGCCAGTACGTAAAACTAATTGGAATGATGCATTCAGTGGAAAAACTGCAGAAGGAATGTGGAATGTTTGGAAAAAGAAATTGTTTTAATGCAAAAAACTGAAGTGTTTAATATCAGTATCTAAGCACACGTCAGGAGTATATAATTCCATAAGAACAAGATACTCGATTAAGGTGAGAGACAAAAAATATAAATTTGAAAACTGAAATAAGCTAGACAGACACATTAAACCCAGTGTGAGACATGATCAAGAAAAATTTGAAGAAAATGTATATAAATATATTGAACATAATAAGAAACTATTTTATAGGTACATAAGATGTGGCAGAGACATATAAATTGATAAACTGTGTAGATTCTAAAATGTATTCTCAGATCAACAAATATATTTACAAAATCTTATGCCGAGCAGTTTGGCTGCACAAAGGGGGTGATAAATTGTCCTAGTGACATCCAGATAACCTCAGATATTGAAATCACATTAGATTATACTGAAAAAGAACTATGGAAACTGGATATAAAAGCCCAGGGAGGAGATGGAATTAGTAATGATGACTTCAACACTTTGGCATGAACTTACAACATTATATCTGTTATTTATTAGATCTTATAAATATGGAGAGATTCCTCATGATTGAAGACATGCACTTGTTAACCCTGCCTTTAAGAGAAAGGGAAATGGGACAAGCCCATAGTCATATAGACGGATACGTTTACTTTCATGTTTACTTTCATGTTGTAGAAAAATAATGGAGTAGGTCTTATTGGATAAAATGTCAGAATTGAAAAGGTTGGACTTGAAACCATATGTCAGTATGCATATCTTGAAAATAGATCCATTACCACCTGTAACATGATGTTCTGTAACAATATATTAACAGATATGAATAAAAAAATTGTGCTGTGATGTTATTTATATAAATTTATCTTCAGCATTTCATAGGGTCATACACAAAATAATGATCAATAAATTAGAACTAAGCATTGGTATACCCTTGATAAGATGGGATAGAGGGTTGTCTTACAAATAAGACATAACAAGAGTTATACAGCAATTAGGTGAAATTCAAGGCTGCAGTTGGGGCTCTATCCTAGACCCATACTTGTTTAGATTGTATCTTTCAGATTTATCTTTTTCATCAGAGGTGTTCTACAGTCTGTACGCAACTGATTTAAAAATGGGTAAACTGATTGTGTGTTACAGATAGGACATGTCTGCAAAACAACTTGACTAAATTGACCATTTCGGCATTGGAAAATATGCCGATAAATATATCAAAAACTAAGCTTATGAGATTTGGGAGACATAAATTGAAAGGATACAACACACAGTAACTGAAATGGTAGATTCATTTAAGGACCTGGGTATGTGGGTACATCCAGCTTTCAGTTTATTTCTAATCATATCAACCAATTGGTTAATGATAGTTATAGAACCTGTATAAGAAGATAAAGTCTAGGAAATAAATGATGATGAAGTCTTTATGTTAGACCCAAACTTAGAGTATGGAGTAGCAATATGGAAACCCTGTAGAGTACAATGAAAATCTACCAAGGACATCCATGGATGTGAAAATTTAAGTTATGAAAGACTAAAATATCTCAATGTGTACAGTGTCACGTATAGATATTTAAGCAACCTTATTCAGGTATATAGGGCATTTAGAGACTACTACCTCTGGAATTGTTTATGGTTATCAAAAAGTAGAGTCATCAGACAACTTATGTAGAAGACTGTATAGGAATGACGTACACTAATTGGCCCTCTGAGAGAGTAGCTGATGCATTGACTAGACTACCAAGTTACATTAAAGGAAGCACTAGTTTAGATATGTTTAAAAACTGCCTGGACACTTATTATATGAAAAAATGTTTTGGTATATCAGCAGGCTAAAAAGGCATTATTGCCCATGCTTGGAATATTTGTATGCATATATTGGTACATTATCTAAAAAAATACAAAATTGAATCAGTCTGGAACTGTAGTGTGCTGTATCAGGGATCTCAAGCTTGCAGCCCATCTAGCTAGGTTATAGAAGCTGATATACTGCACTCCTAGATGTTCTTCGTCTCACATTGCTGCAGTCATGACCTGTGGGTAGTCGGGCTAGGCTGGCGCCGGTCACTGTCGCTTAGAGCTGACGCCAGTACGCAGTAGTACTAAGCGCATGACCGACGCCATATCCTCAGTCTTTGGCCGGCGTGGTCCTAAGCAGAAGCAGTGTTTGCTCTGAAATTTTCATTTACCGAAGTTTCAGACCAAGACCTAGAAGTCTGGGGAAATTATTGTTTTTTCTTGCCTCAGTTATCCGGTGATTGCTTTCTTCAGACAGGGAGGAATACAAATTTATCCTTATTTGGACGATTGCCTGATTCTTGCTCAAAACAAAGACAAATTACTACAGCATCTCCACTATGTAATGACAGTTTTAAGGTGCCTAAATAAAGTCCAGTCTAGTGCCCTCTCAGGACATGTGCTTTCTGGGTGTGAGACTGAATACAGCCTCTCAGATGGCATTTCTGACCCCGGACAAACAAAGAACTCTTCCTCTCTACTTCCAGCAGTTATCAGTAATGTCCAGGCTGACTGCAAGGACAGTCCTCCAAGCCTTGGGGTTCATGGCATCTTGCATTCTAGTACTTCCCAATGCCAAACTGCATATGAGGAAGCTACAATGGTATCTCAAAAGTGTGTGGGCTCAACACTGCCACAGTTTGGACACTGTCATTCGGATTATACCTTGCATCCAGAAAGAATTACTTTGGTGGGCTCAGGAATGTCACCTAAACAAGGGACTCTCTGTGTTCAGACCAGATGCGAGTCAGATCTTAACGACGGATGCCTCGGACTTGGCTTGGGGAGCACACTTCAATGGAAAATGGATACAAGACATGTGGCCTCCCAAACTACTACATTTGCATATCAACATGAAGGAGATGTTAGCAGTTCAATTTGCTTTGATGGCATTCAAGGAACTCCTTCAGCCAGGACAGGTGTTGATACAAACAGACAACACAACAGTCATGTGGTACATCAACAAGCAGGGGGGAACACATTCCTACCCTCTTTGCAGACAAGCGATGATTTTATGGGAGACTGCTCTGGGTTTAATCAATCTTTCTGCCAGGAGCACAGAACTCCCTAGCAGATATTTTGAGCAGACAAATGGTGGATCCCGTGGAAACTGGATCCTCAGATTTTCAAACAATTGACTGTGGCTTGGGGAACTCCAGACATAGATCTATTCGCTTCCCCACTGAATTTTCAACTTCCAAAATTTTGCACAAAGATGTTCCACCCAGATGCTTGGAAAGTGGATGCTCTGTCTTTCAGTTGGAACAACCTTCACGCTTATGCTTTTCCTCCTCTGCCTCTTCTCCCCAAGGTACTCTTGAAAGTCAGACGGACAAGCCTTGCATGATTCTAATAGCACCAGACTGGCCACGCCAACATTGGTATCCTCTGCTGAGGAGTTTAATGGAGCCTCCTTGGCCTCTGCCACAGATTCCTCATTTGTTGTCCCAGTCAAACAATCATTTTCTCAATGTTCAGGTGCAGTCCCTCCATCTGGCAGCCCCATGATTCTGTGATCGAGCCCGTGGGGTCTCAGCTTCCTCAACAGGTTTAAGATGTCATTTTGGATGCTAGGAGGCCTAGCACTAGATAAGTTTATGCTGATAAGTGGAAGAGATTTTTCTTTGGAGCACTGCAAAGGGTTTTGATGTTTCAGTGCCTAATTTGAGTTTTGCACTACAGTACCTTACTGAATTACTGGACAAGAGTTTGTCATTCTCTTCTGTGAAGGTTCATGCGCCATTTCTGCTCACTATGACTGTGACCCTCCTTTATTTTCCCATCCTTTGTTCAAACAATTTCTTAGAGGGGCAAAGAATATAAGACCAGAGCTCCTACTCCTTCCTGGGATCTCAATTTTGTTTTGGAGAAACTTACTTTACCTCCTTTTGAACCTGCAGCTACGCCTGAACTGAAGTTTTGTCTTGGAAGACTGCTTTTTTGTTGGCCATTACTTCTGCCAGGAGGGTATCTGAATTGCAGGCTCTCATGGCAGTTGAACCTTTTTTGATATTCCATAAGGATAGAGTTTCTTTGGACTAACCCTACTTTTATGCCTAAAGTGATTTCTAGTGTGGCCTTGAATCAGTCTATTCATTTGCCTACTTTTTATGCTGAACCCCAAAATAAAGGGGAAAAAGTCTTGCATTCTTTGGATATCCATAGGCAGTTACTACTTGAACAGAACTAAGGAGTTCAGACAGACTCAACAGTTATTTGTTTCTTTTGCTTTGAGTTCACAGGGGAAAGCTGTTTCTAAGCAGACTATTTCAAAGTGGATTGGTCATTGTATTGCCTTTGTTATTCTCATCATGGGAAGGATGTCCCTGCTGGGATCAGGCCTCATTCTACTAGGGCTACTGCCACTTCTACTGCTTTTTGAGGGTGTAGCTACTAAGGATATTTTGGAAGCAGCTACTTGGAGTTCTGTACACACTTTCACTAAGCATTACCATCTCCCTCTCTATTCCAAGTCCAGGGCTGGGTTTGCCACTGCAGTTTTACAGGGCATGTTAGCAGCCCCTAATTCTTTGTAATTTGCCAGCCTCCCTTTTCCTTTGCTTTGGGATTCTACCCACAGGTCATGACTGCAGCAATGTGAGACAAAGAACATAGTACAGTTTTGTACCTACCATAAATGTAGATTTTCGAGGATCTACATTGCTGCAGTCCAATTTTTCCTCCCTCCTTCCCCTCTATAGGTTGGAGTTGCTGGGTTTCGTTTGTAGATATTCTTTACTTACACACTGGGGGTTGTTGGGCTTTTCCTGTTTTTGGCTTTGGCCTTTACTTTTAGGCCTTCTGACATCTTGGTCAAGAAATACTGAGGATGGTCATGGACAGTGACCGATGCCAGCCTAGCCCTTTGGTATTCGGGCCGACCGAGGACAGCGGACTACCCACAGGTCATGACTGCAGCAATGCAGATCCTCGAACATCTACATTTATGGTAGGTACAAAACTGTACTTTGTACTGAATATATTTTATTTTGTTTTGGAGACTGTGGCCCTAGGCTGTGTGTACAGATTCTCATACAGCCATTGTTAGTGTACAACCATTATGCTAGATGAACAGCTCAGAATAAGTGGCTACAAAGGCAGGTGTAGATAGCTAAGAACAAAATAGACATGGAAGCATAGACTTTCCACCTTCCCTGGGTCCCTGCAGCTGTCTCCTTCTGAGAGAAATTGCAGCAGTCATGTCTGCATATATCCAGATTTTTTTGTATTCCCTATGTCTCTCTCTCTAACAAGAGCTGCTGTTAGTCTGTACTGTGCGTAATCCCATGTATCTCTAACATAAGCAGATAACTTAATCACATAACTCTACATAAGCTGGTAATGCAATCACACAACTCTACATAACTCTAAATCTGCACAACTATAAAATAAAGGCTGATGCACTATTTATATATATTTGCAAGTGCAAAAGCAAAATCATAATGTCAGTCATTATATAGATGGAAAGCTTTGTATGTGATGCTTTCTTTAGAGTAACCTGATCAGGTACAAATGGTTCATATCTCTGTAAATGAGACTTCAAACATGTTTACAAACCTTTAGGTACAGTATAAAATGAAGAGTATAAAAACCACACCAGGGAAGCCTACATTAATCTTCTAGGTTATAAAACCTTGCACTATATTCCTTCTCATACAGGCTTTCCTTGCCACATATTGGGTCATGCTGTACCTAATCTGCTTTACCTGATGAAGACCAGTGTTACCACAGACACTCTGACCAAATACCTTTACCTTTTCTGGTACATAAATAGTACCTGCTGCTATGATAGATTTCTAACCCAGTGTATCCTTTACTTATGGAAAGAATTGCCCTACATTAAAAAGAAAACTGCACATTAGCTACTTTTATGGCCACTGTCAACAATTAGGTGGGTGTTCGTAAATTCACCCCTGGGATATAGAGCATGGCTCTTCTTGATCAGGGCAGCTAATACTTAAGTATATTGAACATGGGCAGGCTTGGCTTCTTAGTAGTTATCTAAGCTGCATGTGTAGTGTGTACATATGAAACTATGAACTGTGCATATTGCCATAATGAAGTCTGCAAAGTTTTCTATAAACTGAAAGGCAAGTAGAACTTTTTTCCATTCCATCTGACCTCATCCAGTCGGCCTGGACCCCATTGTCCCAATTCCTCACTGAATGTACCTGCTAACCTTCCAACCCGGACTACTATGGCATTGCTGGGGCCAATCATGGATCCTAAGGGCATTCTGGGGGCACATCTCTATGCTTCCATCTGAGGGGTTCTTTTATATTCCCTACACAGTCCTTTTCTCTGCCCCCTCATGTTTTTTAGCTATGTCTGAGGGTATTTCCACTTTTTTGTACCGCACGTCCACTTAGGGAGTATAACTGAGCAACTCCCAGACAGGACAGGCATGCCCATCCCTCCCTGCCAGTCCAACAGTCACCTGAGAAAAGCAAGTAAGAGTGTTGTCAGATGGCCATCTTGGCCATGCCCCAGTATAGTACTGAGAACAGCAACTGATGAAAGCTAAAGCTCTGTGACTGAAAACTTTTCTCTAACAGAAAATATAATCAAAACATTAAACTTTGGAAATACTTGTTAGCTGCTTTTATTGACTAATAGAGAAAAGATTTATAGTTTCAAGTTCTTCAAAAGCTGTAATTTTTTTGTCAGAATTTCAGCTGTTTGGTTAAAAGAGGAGATGTCGGCAGGAGTCACTCAAAAAATGGTACTCAGGATTCTTGTGTTCAGAAAGACATCCCAGTCACTAATATCAAATATGCAGGATGCATTACTTAAAATAGGTAAACCAGATATGTAACTAGAAAGTTTCAAAGAAGAGATCAGAAAAAAGATGACCATTTACAAATTCTTATAAAACAACTAAGTACACAAATTGGGCAGTATGGAAGAAACTTTAAATGATCATAAATGAAGAGCAACTGAAGGTGAGTCTCAGACAGAATCTCTTTTAAACCAAAATAAATGGCTTATAGAAAAACAATGATTTAGAAAATAGACAAAATAACACGTTATGGCATGTCTGAAAACTATGAGGGAGACAATGTAATAAACTTCTTAACTACCTGGCTATATAAAACATTAAATCTACCTGTAACTTTACCTTTTGGAATTGAAAGGGCACATAGATCCATAAGAACACCTTCTAAGAAAGAAACCTAAACACTGCATTTAGTTATAGTTAAATTCTTGTCCAGCTCAGAAAAAAAGATCAAATATTGAAAACAGCATAGTCCAGTCCACCTATTAAAACAGGTGAACAGGTAATCAGATTTGACAGTGATTATTCCAGTAAAGTAATGAGTAAAAGAAAATCCTGTTTACCATTGATCAAGGAACTTAAGGAACAATATTAAAGGCATTTTGGTGTTCCCTTCAAGGATCAAATTATTTATTTCTGAAGAAACCAAAATATTTAACATGCTGGAGGAGGCATCTGCTTTTGTTAACAGCAATAAAATCCTTAATATTGAAGAAATGGAGTGGAACAGTATATCACTGAAGAGACAGAGTGAGCTGAATTCCTGGAAAACTGCTGCTATAACTGAAACACCTAAAAACAAGTGACTTTCATTCTCTGGTTGCAGGACTTTTATTTTCTGAAAAAGTAGATTTGCCCATTAAGTAAAAGGTATGTACATATGGATTTATATTTTAAGCTAAAATATTTTTTCATGATGAAGAATGTAAAGGGTTAGTTTTACTGTTTTACTATATTTACAGTGAAATACTTCATTTATTTCATTTAACTAAACTTTTAAGAGTGTTTCTAAATGTTAAACAAATACTTCCTGTGAGAGAATGTCATTAAATTATAAGCAACAGAATTGGTCACTTTAAGTCTATATAAGTGTTGTATTTTATTTTAGTTACAGTAAAAATGAAACAGAGGTAAGGCTCCAGGCTTCGAAAACGTTTATATCCAAGAACACAAAACACAAGCACTTTTACCAATTAGGCTTCTTCAGGTGTATCAACATGAGATACTTACATCTCTATTTATACTAATCACCATACAGCATTGCATAAAAATTTAAAGGCATATTATATTAAAATAAGATATACATAAATATAAAAAATATATAAAACAAATACAAAGAACATAAATCACATTTAAAAGTATGTTTATAAAAACTATTAATTCATTTATGTAAAGGTTTATTTTTTAGGTTGGGTCTTAAGGGAATGTATTGATTTAAACCATGTTCCTTTGTTGCCCTTAATCTAATTATCCATCTTGCTTCTAAACCTTCAGTTTGTGTCTTAATATCTCCTCCTCTTATACTTTCAAATATCCTTCCTATAGCCCTAAAAGAAAATATATTTTACATACTAGTATCCTTGATATGTCTAGCAAGGGCATTAAATGAACTACCTTTTCTTATATGATACAGATGCTCCCTAATTCTGTCTCTAAAGAGTCTATCAGTTTTGCCTATGTAGAACTTTCTACAAGTTTTACATGTGGCAAGGTAGACTATATGTTGGGAATCACATCTAGCATTAATATTAAAAGTGTATGCCTCACTGGTATCAGGGTACTGAAAATATAAACAGGTATCAATAGAACTAAAGAAATTGCACTTACCACAAGGTCTAGTACCTTTAGTAGAGCTTAACATGGTCTGTTCCTTGGGATAACATAACTGTCTCCGTAGTGACTTTTGATTCTTAAAAGTAAACTGTGGACATGCTCCTATGTGTTTATTAATCTGCATATCAGAAGTCAAAATGCTCCAATTCTTATTGATGATGTCAGTATAGTGCTTTATATTCCTAGAATAACTGAAACAAATTCTCAAGGGTTGCAGATTCTGAACATATTTCATACTCTTATTATCTGCCATTTGTTTAGAAAAATAAGGCTTAGCTTTACTTTGTCTTAATTTTGTTACAGTTTGCAGACCTTGGTTAATCAAGTAAGGTTCATAACCTCTTTCATTCAGCTCATCTTGTGTCTTATTGAGCTGTGTAGTAAAATCATCTACATTAGCATTTAATCTGGATGCTCTAAAAAATTGGTTTTGTGCTACATTCTTAAAAATAAATTGGGGGTGCATGCTGTCTCTTCTAAGTAAGTTATTAACGCAACATTCCTTCCTAAACAACTTAACACTCAAACAACCATTTAAATCTTGTAGCACAGTAACATCCAGAAAATTTACTTCCATGTATGAATAATTCACAGTAAAATTCAAAAAATTAGTGGTAATGTTAATATATTCTACAAAAGTTTGAAGTTCATCAACTGAGCCCCCCCCAAACCAAAAAAAGGTCATCCACAAATCTACAAAAAAAATATTATCTTTGAATTCGTTTCTCTCCAGTATAACTTTTTCCCATCACAACATTTGCATAGCTGTTGGCGCAAGATGTTCCCATGGCAATGCCTTGACATTGCCAATAAAATTTATCTTTAAAAACAAAGATATTATTTTCCAATACCAGCCTTAGTAATAAACTTATAGATTCTATGAAATTACTGTCATACTTTCCACTTTCAACCATCAATTCAGTAACACTATTAATACCATAATCATTCGGTATAACTGTAAATAGAGAAGTTACATCTAGTGTTACTAGCAACAGTGGCATACTTATAGCTTGTGCTCTATCATGTTTACATGTATATAAATCTTTAACAAACTGCTCAGTATCTTTTAATATATGACTGGTTTGGTTAATAAGAGCCCTTAGTGTTTTTTCTAAAAAAATAGAAACTGATTCAGTGCACCAATTTCTACCAGCTACTATGGGTCTCATGGGAGGATCTACTAGACTTTTATGCACCTTTGCTAGACCTTGAATAGTTGGTATAGTGGGCTAGAAATCAAGAAATAGTTGTAAAGGTTTTCATCTATTAAATGTACTGTAACCATCTCTTTTAGCTGTTTGTGCACACAATTTATCATTCTATATACATGCACTTTACTTATAACTTTATAGAATGTGTTGTCACTTAACATTAATAACATTTTATTAACATAATCTTCCTTATCTAGAATAACAATAGGCCCACCTTTATCGACAGGGCATATCATAATTGTAGGATTCGTCTGCAAACTCTTTAAAGCCAAGCTTTCATATCTATCTAGATTATGCAATTTCTTTATATTACTCTTGGTATTTTGTTTATAAAAAACTTTGTATGCATCATCAATGCACAATTTCTCAAAGGCAGATAATAATGGATTCAATTTAGAGGTAAAAACACTAGGCTTCTTAAAAACAGTATTGTTATTATTTGCACTACAGTCAAATAAATTTTTCAGCATTAAATTTCTAGTAAACAATTTTGCATCAAGTACAATGTCTGCAATATTAGAGTCCATAGCAGGAATAAATGAAAGTACTTTGGCTAAAAACATTATATTCAGCTGTAGAAAGTTCGTATTTAGATAAATTTACCACTAGCTTTTGCTATTGAGGAAGGCTTTCTTTATATTGTACGGACTCACCATGCTGTCCATCGGTTTTCATTTTCCTCGTACTTCTTCCCCTTATCTCTGTCTGGTTTGTTCATCCTCTGCCTCAGCTTACAGACCTGCTCCTCGTTGGTAGTGGAAATTGCAGTCCCATGGAACATGGTCTGCCTAAAAAAATAGGTGATGTCGGTTGTAGCTCCTCTTTTCCCTTCTATATACTTCCATTATTTTCACGATGGACCTGAGCTTTGGTAACTAAAACCTTCTTCTTAGGGATCACCATATCATTTGCTAGATGATCGCAAACTAACTCAGTGGTTGCAGGACTCCTCCCATCTGATTCTTCCCATGTGTTCTCTACAATAGTATTCATTGTAACAGTTAAGGCACTCATACTATTGGTCTCCTCAGAATTAGCCACAGTTTGACTTGTCAGTTCAGTTCCATGGCAAACGGTATTCCTATTAGAACCAACATCAGGGACTACTCTCTGCCACATAAATACATGTCCGGTTGAAAAGTCCAGTCTGTCCCTTTGCAGCTTCTTCAGCTTAATTTGTGTTAGCCTACGACCGTAGGCAAGCACATTGTCCAGCATATCATTAAAAGGTTTAGTTAACACTTTAGATTCATATTTGGCGAAAATATCTATATACTTAGATTTAACTGCAGACAACAGATTATGCTCTTCTTTTTCTGCCGATTCAATTAATAATTTCATATAACCAAGACTGGTTTGAATATTAAGTTTCTGCCAAGCGGAAAGTAAAATTGGGTCACAATCAACCTGTGCAGGCATCTTAAGGATTCTTAAGCCCCTAGGAACAATACCTTCTGCTACACAAGTTTGCTGGTGGTACTTTTCAAATTGAGTCCTTTTTAACTTTAAAAGGTCTTTCTCAAGTGCAAATAATTCACTTTTCAGTGCCACAAAGTCGACATTAGTAATCTCTTCATTCTCTAATGATATAGTACCAGATAGCAGGGGATTATTCATTTCGCTCACCTTCAACATAAACTGACTTAGCGTATTATTTGTCCCTAAACTAATCACATTGGGAGGATAGTCCAACTCTATATCCTCTGTATTAGTAGTAATACCCATTGCCATAGTCCTGGCTCCGTTGGAACAGCAAAAGCACAAATAAATAAACAGCAGGAAAGTTCCAACAATGACCAGGTACCTCAAAACAAAGGTAGAACTTGTAAATACAGCAAAAATGAAACAGAGGTAAGGCTTCAGGCTTCGAAGACGTTTATATCCAAGAACACAAAACGCAAGCGCTTTCACCAATTAGACTTCTTCAGGTGTATCAACATGAGATACTTACATCTCTATTTATACTAATCACCATACAGCATTGCATAAAAATTTAAAGGCATATTATATTAAAATAAGATATACATAAATATAAAAAAATATAAAACAAATACAAAGAACATAAATCACATTTAAAAGTATGTTTATAAAAACTATTAATTCATTTACATAAAGGTTTATTTTTTAGGGTGGGTCTTAAGGGAATGTATTGATTTAAACCATGTCCCTTTGTTGCCCTTAATCTAATTATCCATCTTGCTTCTAAACCTTCAATTTGTGTCTTAATATCTCCTCCTCTTATACTTTCAAATATCCTTCCTATAGCCCTAAAAGAAAGTATATGTTGCATGCTAGTATCCTTGATATGTCTAGCAAGGGCATTAAACAAACTACCTTTTCTTATATGATACAGATGTTCCCTAATTCTGTCTCTAAAGAGTCTATCAGTTTTGCCTACGTAGAACTTTCTACAAGTTTTACATGTGGAAAGGTAGACTATATGTTGGGAATCACATCTAGCATTAATATTAAAAGTGTATGTCTCACTAGTATCAGGATGCTGAAAATATAAGCAAGTATCAATAGAACTGCAGAAATTGCACTTACCACAAGGTCTAGTACCTTTTGTAGAGCTATTTATTTATTTGTGCTTTTGCTGTTCCAACGGAGCCAGGACTATGGCAACGGGTATTACTACTAATACAGAGGATATAGAGTTGGACTATACTCCCAATGTGAATGGTTTATGGACAAATAATACTGTAAGTGAGTTTATGTTGAAGGTGAGCGAAATGAGTAATCCCCTGCTATGTGGTACTATATCTTTAGAGAATGAAGAGATTACTAATGTTGACTTTGTGGCACTGAAAAGTGAGTTATTTGCACTTGAGAAAGACCTTTTAAAGTTAAAAAGGACTCAGTTTGAAAAGTACCACCTGCAAACTTGTGTAGCGAAAGGTATTGTTCCTAGGGGCTTAAGATTCCTTAAGATGCCTGCACAGGTTGATCGTGACCCTATTTTACGTTCCACTTGGCAGAAACTTAATATTCAGACCAGTCTTGGTTATATGAAATTATTAATTGAATCGGCAGAAAAAGAAGAGCATAATCTGTTGTCTGCAGTTAAATCTAAGTATATAGATATTTTCGCCAAATTTGAATCTAAAGTGTTAACTAAACATTTTAATGATATGCTAGACAATGTGCTTGCCTACGGTCATAGGCTAACACAAATTAAGCTGAAGAAGCTGCAAAGGGACAGACTGGACTTTTCAACCGGATATGTATTTATGTGGCTGAGAGTAGTCCCTGATGTTAGTTCTAACAGGAATACCATTTGCCATGGAACTGAACTGACAAGTCAAACTGTGGCTAATTCTGAAGAGACCAATAGTATGAGTGCCTTAACTGTTGCAATGAATCCTTTTGTAGAGAACACATGGGAAGAATCAGATGGGAGGAGTCCTGCAACCACTGAGTTAGTTTGCGATCATCTAGCAAATGATACGGTGATCCCTAAGAAGAAGGTTTTAGTTACCAAAGCTCAGGTCCATCATGAAAATAATGAAAGTATACAGAAGGGGAATGAGGAACTACAACTGACATCACCTATTTTTTTAGGCAGCCCATGTTCCATGGGACTGCAATTTCCACTACCAATGAGGAGCAGGTCTGTAAGCTGAGGCAGAGGATGAACAAACCAGACAGAGATAAGGGGAAGAAGTACAACGATGAAGAAATGAAAACAGTTGGACAGCATGATGAGTCCATACAATATAAAGAAAGCCTTCCTCAATATCAAAAGCTAGTGGTAAATTTATCTAAATACAAACTTTCTACAACTGAATATAATGTTTTAGCCAAAGGACTTTCATTTATTCCTGCTATGGACTCTAATATTGCAGACATTGTACTTGATATAAAATTGTTTACTAGAAATTTAATGCTGAAATTTTTATTTGAATGGTAGTTCAAATAATAACAATACTGTTTGTAAGAAGCCTAGTGTTTTTACCCCTAAATTGAATCCATTATTATCTGCCTTTGAGAAATTGTGCATTGATGATGCATACAAAGTTTTTTATGAACAAAATACCAAGAGTAATCTAAAGAAATGGCATAATCTAGATAGATATGAAAGCTTGGCTTTAAAGAGTTTGCAGACGAATCCTACAATTATGATACGCCCTGCCGATAAATGAGGGCCTATTGTTATTCTAGATAAGGAAGATTATGTTAATAAAATGTTATTAATGTTAAGTGACAGCACATTCTATAAAGTTATAAGTAAAGTGCATGTATATAGAATGATAAATTGTGTGCACAAACAGCTAAAAGAGATGGTTACAGTAAATTTAATAGATGAAAACCTTTACAACGATTTCTTGATTTCTAGCCCCACTATACCAACTATTCAAGGTCTACCAAAGGTGCATAAAAGTCTAGTAGATCCTCCCATGAGACCCATAGTAGCTGGTAGAAATTGGTGCACTGAATCCGTTTCTATTTTTTTTTGAAAAAACACTAAGGGCTCTTATTAACCAAACCAGTCATATATTAAAAGATACTGAGCAGTTTGTTAAAGATTTCTATACATGTACACATGATAGAGCACAAGCTATAAGTATGCCACTGTTGCTAGTAACACTAGATGTAACTTCTCTATTTACAGTTATACCAAATTATTATGGTATTAATAGTGTTACTGAATTGATGGTTGAAAGTGGAAAGTATGATATCGATTTTATAGAATCTATAAGTTTATTACTAAGGCTGGTATTGGAAAATAATATATTTGTTTTTAAAGATAAATTTTATTGGCAATGTCAAGGCATTGCCATGGGAACATCTTGCGCCAACAGCTATTCAAATGTGATGTTAGGATGGGAAAAAGTTATACTGGAGAGAAACGAATTCAAAGATAAGATAAGATTTTTTCGTAGATTTGTGGATGACCTTTGTTTGGTTTAGGGGGGCTCAGTTGATGAACTTCAAACTTTTGTAGAATATATTAACATTACCACTAATTGTTTGAATTTTACTGTGAATTATTCCTACAGGGAAGTAAATTTTCTGGATGTCACTGTGCTACAACATTTAAATGGTTGTTTGAGTGTTAAGTTGTTTAGGAAGGAATGTCGTGTTAATAACTTACTTAGAAGAGACAGCATGCACCCCCAATTTATTTTTAAGAATGTAGCACAAAACCAATTTTTTAGAGCATCCAGATTAAATGCTAATGTAGATGATTTTACTACACAGCTCAATAAGACCCAAGATGAGCTGAATGAAAGAGGTTATGAACTTTACTTGATTAACCAAGGTCTGCAAACTGTAACAAAATTAAGACAAAGTAAAGCTAAGCCTTATTTTTCTAAACAAATGGCAGATAATAAGAGTATGAAATATGTTCAGAATCCGCAACCCCTCAGAATGTGTTTTAGTTATTCCAGGAATATAAAGCACTATACTTACATCATCAATAAGAACTGGAGCATTTTAACTTCTGATATGCAGATTAATAATGTCCACAGTTTACTTTTAAGAATCAAAAGTCACTACGTAGACAGTTATGTTATCCCAAGGAACAGACCATATTAAGCTCTACTAAAGGTACTAGACCTTGTGCTAAGTGCAATTTCTGCAGTTCTATTGATACTTGTTTATATTTTCAGCACCCTGATACTAGTGAGACATACACTTTTAATATTAATGCTAGATGTGAGTCCCAACATATAGTCTACCTTGCCACATGTAAAACTTGTAGAAAGTTCTACGTAGGCAAAGCTGATAGAATTAGGGAACATCTGTATCATATAAGAAAAGATAGTTCATTTAATTCCCTTGCTAGACATATCAAGGATACTGGTATGCAACATATATTTTCTTTTAGGGCTATAGGAAGGATATTTGAAAGTATAAGAGGAGGAGATATTAAGACACAAACTGAAGGTTTAGAAGCAAGATGGATAATTAGATTAAGGGCAACAAAGGGACATGGTTTAAATGAATACATTAAAACAACCAACAATAGTCCAAAAGAGACTGAAGAATAGCAAGAAACAACACAAATTCTCCATGAAACAAATTTAATATGTCTTAGCGCCTCGGCCACAACAGCCTTCCTAGAGTACACAAAGAATAATAAATACAAACTCCCTTTTATACCAGTCAAAATTGGATAATAATAGTCAAGTACTCAGTTAATGAATCAATTTGAAGCAGCAATACATAAAAAAACGATAAATATATATATATATAGCATGAAAAAACAGTATATATTTCAATATGAAAATAGTTTCTTTAAATAATAAAATATTTTTCAACAATCTATCATCTCCTTTTCTAACAAAAACTTTTTCTAAAATAGTACACTCCAAAACATTCACGTTACTATTATGTTGTTCTATAAAATGTGAAGCTACTTAAATGAATACATTCCATTAAGACCCACCCTAAAAAATAAACCTTTACGTAAATGAATTAATAGTTTTTATAAACATACTTTTAAATGTGATTTATGTTCTTTGTATGTGTTTTATATATTTTTTATATTTATGTATATCTTTTTTTAATATAATATGCCTTTAAATTTTTATGCAATGCTCTATGGTGATTAGTATAAATAGAGATGTAAGTATCTCATGTTGATACACCTGAAGAAGCCTAATTGGTGAAAGCGCTTGTGTTTTGTGTTCTTGGATATAAACGTCTTTGAAGCCTGGAGCCTTACCTGTGTTTCATTTTTGCTGTATTTACAAGTTCTACCTTCATTTTGAGGTATCTGGTCATTGTTGGAACTTTCCTGCTGTTTATTTTATTTTATTTTAGTTGTTCAACTTTGCCTAGTGTGTGCATTGTTGGGTTAACTGAATGTCAGGTCTAAGTAACATGTTAATTAGAAGTGTTAAAGTGCTAGTGATTTTGTTTTCTTTGTTCCTGAGTAACACATTCCTTTCACATGTCATTTATGAAGCAGCTGACACTTAGAGAAAGCTTGAGATCAAAATAATGTTCCTTTCTGTCAAAATGCTGGATTCTTCCACATTGAGTTGTCCTGAAGAAAGTATAGGTCAAATTTATTAATTGTCTGTGGAAAAAAAAACTTATTTTAAAGTATATATCTGAGAAAACTGCTCAAAATAACGCCATTTTTCTTTTCATAGGAGTGAAGAATTGGTAAGACAAAAACTATAGTAATGTTTTACACTGAAACATAATATAATTTGCTTACATTTTGCATGTTAATAGCTTATGCTATAGTGTTAATAACTCTGTACATATTAACTGTATATATTAATTGAAAGAAGTAAAGTTAGATGTCAGTTTTTAAGCTGTTCTAATCAATAACAAAGAGGAATGAGAAACTTGTGTGCTGTGAGTTGTCATTTTTCACATGGTGTAGTCAAATTCTGATGTCACTATGTGAAACATAGATCAGAGCAGTAGTTCATAATGGCTAAAATGCATATTCAAATTAAACGAACAGGAATTCTTTTATGTATAGTCAATAATTATAATAGAATTAAGAGTAATCATGTTATGAATACTATGCATATATACAAGGAATGCAATATCTACTATGTAAGATTAATAAAAGAGCATTATCAGTAGATTAATAAAAAAGCAGTATCAGTAAGTTATTATGTACACATACTATAATCTTTAATAGCATACTGATAGTTAAACAGCTCTTTTGATGGGAGATTTTAGGAATCTAAGATATGTATGTATATATATATATATATATATATATATATATATATATACGTGTGTATATAGATTAAGGTAGAATAATAGTGGGAAAATAAGATAGAAAATGTATTTGAGTAAACAGCTTTTAAGAAACATATCTATTACATATACCTGCATATGGCACAAATGTGAATGTGCAAGATCTCATACAATTTACATAAAAGTCATAAAAATATTTGAAAATCTAAAATTTGAAGCTTGAGCATGTGAGCATTGAAGCTTTTTACATGTTTTATGTTATTAGATTCACTAAGACTACCCAAAATAACTCATTTTGTGAGTCAAAGCTGAAATTTGAGTGTTTATTGCTGAATCAGTGCATCCATTTTGATAGAAATTAAAGTAGAGTTTTCAATATGTTTGACTCCCTGAAGGGAGAATGGGATTTGAATTGAACACTTTGTAACTTTTGAATAGAATATAGACTACAATTTTTACTCCATAGAAATAGCAAGATACTCTCTTTGATCTCAGTAATGTACATATTTTATGAAGTACTTTATTAAGCTTAAAGGATTTTTAAATATTTTGATATTTGGCGTGTTGAGTGTTACACAAATTTGAGATATAGACACTTGTACTTAAAAATAATTCAGAGCTTTTGTTAGATCTATAAAATGTGTGTGCTTTTTAGCATGAAAAATACATATGCGCATTGATTTCCCTTTTGCATTATAGTTTAGTATGATAAGATTACCTGTCACTTTTAAGTTTACAGATGTCTTTATCTCTTCATGTCCCACTCTGTTGTACTTAAATTAGAGATCTAATTAAAACAATGTTGAATGAGTGAAAAATTTAGGAATATTTAATGGGTAATTTGTATTACTATTACATTCGTGTATAATATACTGTTTGGTGGATTATTTAATATTTGTGATTAACAGGAGAGGAATATTAAACTTATGTAGTAATGGGGGGCATAGGGCAGCTGCGGTGGTGCAGCAGTTAGCGTTGCTGCCTCACAGCAAGAGGTTCTCTGGTTCGATCCTTGGCTGGGGTGCCTTCTGTGTGGAGTCTACATGTCCTCCCTGTGGTCGTGTGGGTTTCCTCCTGGTGCTCTGGTTTCCACCCACATCCCAAAGACATGCTGTAGGTGGATTGGACACTCTAAATTGGCCCTAGGCTTAAGTGCGCCTTCTGTGGAAGGTTGGGCGCCGGGCTGGCAACTCGACACCGTAAAACTCCACTGTCAATCATGAGCAGACAGGTGATCTACTGTGGCGACCCCCAACTGGGAAAAGGCAAAAGAAGTAGTAATGTGGGGCATCGTTCTAAATGGCAAAATATGTAACTAAATTAATAGTATCATTATTTTCAATCTACAATATGTATAGTATTGTATTAATTATTTGTAAGTCACTGGAGCTTTTGACTATTTTTTTTCTTTTTAAACAAGAAACATCTTTATTAAATTATCACATATGACACGGGCAATCTTACAGTTGCAGACATTATGCATTACAAAACATGTTGACATAACTGTAGTTGCAAACATTGTACATAATTTAGAATCTATCCAGTCAGTCAAACATTACATAATTCATGTATTGTTCCCACAATTCCCATTTTTCCTATGTAATTTGCTTCTACCCTTTTCTAAAGATCCCATTACCAGTTGTTTTATTTCTGATACTATACTTGCTACTTCTAGTAAAGTTGGTTTAGACTTATTTGCATTTTCTAGTAATTGCTTTTTTGGCAGTCACCATAATTAGACTCGGCAAGCTTTACTGTGTGTAGGCAATTCTGATTCTGTGTCGTAGCTCAAAAAATCATTTCCTTAATTACACCATTTTGCTCACATGTTATCTCTGACAGAGAAGTCTGCAGGGAATCTTTAAAGTCTGCCAACTCATTACACTCCCAGAAAATATGTTCCCAGTTACCTCTTTCTTCTCCATCCCACCTTCAACATTTGCTGTCTACTTTAGGTATAAAATTATCTATGTAAACATTTCCAAGCAAAGATCCAAAATCTTTTAGACTTTGTTGCATATCTGGGAGTTATAGATATATACCCCCCATTGTTTCGTTGTGAGTTGCTTATCCAGTCTCTTTCCAATCCTTTCTAACCTCCTCTAATCGATTCTTAGTTATCATGCAGTATTTTATATCCTGTACTAATTATTCCTTTTTTAAAAGCAGCTTCTGTTCTAGTGTCTATTAAAAACTACCACTACTGGTCTTTCATTTAGGACTCCATTATTTCTTTATCTTTGGCTATACTCTGATGTCAGTCCTCGATAGGGAAGGTAATCTGTAACATGCAGCTCAAATAAATTCTTGGCATCTTCCTATTCTATTATGATTCCCTAACTATCTATTAGCTCAAGATACCTTGGTTCTTTGGCAGCTTTCTCCAATAAATTCTAGATCCCTCTTGCCTATTGTTTGTATCCCTAATTGCAGTTATCCCTTTTGGAAGAACCTTCTTTCTGCATTCCCTTGTTGGCTTTGTTCTTCTTTCTGCTACTTGATGGATATAACATTATGTATGATTATTGTTATTCACCTTAAAGGTCTGCATCTAAAATCCCAGTCTCCTTGTTTCTTGAGCTTCCCTCCTGTTTCGTCATCATCCCTGTCAACTTTGAATTATAATTTTCTGCTTGTACTGTGTATAGGAACCTTAACTCCTTCAAGTTGGGTAATGCCAGTCCACTTTGTTCTATTGGAAGAATCAACTTGTCCCATTTGACTCTTGCTGTCTTCCCCTCCCGGATAAAATCCTTCAGCTCTTTATTGCTATCCGCAACTTCTCCTCTGGTTGATAAAAATATGCCTCCCCTGTGTATAAGACTAAAGGGACTAAAATGTTTTAACTGCTTGTATCTTACTATCCATATAACACAGCCTACATTTTCTCAGTTTTTGTAATATCTTTTGTTTAGTCTCTTCCCACATATTCGTAGCTGCCACACCAAAATCATTTTATCATGCCCCCATAAATATGGATATTGCTGAACCAATTTGTGTGTGGGTACATAATTTACTGCTATTGTCTTTTTCAGCTTCATTTATTTTGTATCCTGAAAAGATTTGAAACTATCTCAAAATGTTCCACAGCACTGTAATGTCCACTTCTGGTTTTGTCAGGTATAAAATATCATCTGCATATAGAGACAGCTTTTCTTGACTACCATACTAATTATATCCTTGAATTTTTGAGTCCCTCATTTTCTTTGCCAATGGTTCTAAGTATAATGCAAATAACATAGGGGAAAGAGGCCACCCCTGCCTGGTTTCTCTGCTCAAGCAGAAAGTATGAGAGAACCCCACCCATGTTTAATTTTCACCATTGATTCCTTGTTTATCCTCCTAATCAACCTTATAATTTTATCAGGGAATTCAAATGCGTCCATTGCCTTGCTTATAAACTCCCAGCTTACTCTGCCAAATGCTTTCTCAGCATCAAGACCCACCAACAACAGTGGTATTTTCTTACATTCTGCTTCCCTGTGGATCATCAGTGATGTCCTCCTCTTCACTGTTGCAGTATTCTTTACATTCGGGATCTCCTGCCAAGGGTGGCCCAACATCCAGCCAGTATACCAAATCCTTTAGGTTGCTTTAAGGTAAACAATGTGTCACAAATATGTTCCTGCATAGCTTAGGGCATAGAGGCGATGTCCCAATATACCATCCTCAGAACTTCTTACCCACCAGTCCAAATGCCATTGCTTGATTGTCTGTCTGAATTCCCATTCTGTCGCTGCTTCGCCAAGCCATTTTATATTCTATAGGGTGTCTGAGGACTGTAAATTTTGTACAAGTATTTTGCTGCTCACCCCTCGGTGGTGTCTCTAGCTTCTGACAAGCCCGCTCAATTGCTTCCTTCTCCATAGTTATTGTCCTCTGATAAAGATAGCAGGACCATAGAAAGACTAGGCAAGAATGTTTACACCTCTGCTACCTTGGCTTTTAGGGCTGTTAATTATCAGACCCATATGTCCATGTACTTGTTGGTTGTCTTATCCCAGGCTTGTCAGGTGATTTCTGATCTTCCAGACTCTCAGGGTGAAACTTCTGCTGTTTCCCTGTTGTGGACTTCCTCCCAGGTGGCTCGTCATTCCATCAAATGTAGGTATGATGCAGCAGATGCTTCCTCTAGGGCTGCTACGTTTGGGTTAGTGATGAAGAGGTATTCTTCACTTCAGCTTCAACCCTTGCCTGCTGATATTAAGGCTCAGTTGATGGATGCCACTCTTCATAATAAACATTTGTTTGGTGAAGCTGCTGTCAATATGTTTAAGTCCCTTAGGATAAAGGCATTCTTTAAAGGAATTTAAACATGTTTGTTTCTCGTGTGCCTAAATTTCAGAGAAATGACCCCAATAAGCCAGCTTTTGTGTGCAGGCAATCTTGCCCTCCTCTTAAGGGGAGAAAGAATGTAAAGCAGGCTCCTTCTGCTAAGGCTACTCAGACTTCAATGCCTCAGAAGTCTCTTTTTCCAGATAAACCAGGTGCTGTCTGATTATCCTATTCATCCTAACTATGTTTTTCTTTCTCTCTGTCTCCCCCTGCTTGACTTCAGATTATTCAAGATTCCTGGGTCCTGTCCATTATTCGCCAGGGGTATTTCATAGTGTGGAAATCCTTTTACCCTTTTATGGGTTTTCCTCAGCCCCCTCAGGAACAACTCTCCTTTTTTCTAGAGGCCCTTTGGGACCTTTTGACTCTGGGTACTATTTAAGAGGTCTCTTTGTCCCAAAGGGGGAGGGGTTTTTAATTCCAGGATGTTTCTAGTACCTGGAAAAGAGGGTACTTTGAAACTGAAGGTGCCCTTCTTTCGATTGTTCTCCCTTCAGACTTTGTTCCTCATTTTGCTTCCTCAGACTTGTATGGTGTCTATGGCTTTCAAGGATGCTTACCTCCATATTCTTATCCATCCCTTTTAAGGATGTTTTTATGTTTCTTTGTTGCTTCCTGGCATTTTCAGTTTCTGCTTTGCCGTTTAGCTTTTCTACTACCCCAAGAGTATTCACTGAATGCTTCACTCCTGTGATTGCTTTTTGCAGGATTCAGGGGATCCAAGTATTTCCTTACTCTGGTGACCTGTTTCAGGCATCCTCTCTAAAGATTCTTTTGCAAAATCTTCATTTTGCCATTTCCCTTCTGCACAGCCTGGGGTTCACAATAAACTTTAAAAAGTCTTTTCTGACTCCTCCTCAGCACCATGTTTTTCTGGGGTGCAAAATTCAGACAGTGCCTATATTGGCATCTCTGCCTCCTCCCAAGGTCATGAAACTCATTTCCTTCTTTCAAAATCTTCTTCCTCTGGCCTCTATTACAGCCATGGACCTTCTAAGAGCTGTGAGATTCATGGCATCCACCATCCCTATGATCCCGCTGCCAAACTCCACATGAAAAAGTTTCAGTAGTTTCTGAAGTCAAGTTTGGATTCAACATGCACACCCTCTAGAATATGTCATTTCTCTCCTACCTTGTCTGAAGAAGGAGCTTTTCTGGTGTATCCAGCCGTTGTCTCTAAATCCATGTCTCCCTTTCCCTCCCCTCTTCCATTTCGGGAGCTGTTCTCAGGTGCTACAGACATGGGATGGGAAGCATTTGGCTCCCTAAAGGTGTAGTGGATGTGTTCTCCTCTTCACAGAAAGATCACATCAATGTCAAAGAGATGAGAGCTCTTCTGCTGGCACTGCAGGCTTTGCATCTTTTTTTGTACCTAGGACATCTCAAGGTATTTACAGACAATACCACAGTGATGTGGAATGTAAGTAAACAGGGTGGAACACGATCATATTTTCTTTGCCAGTTGGCACTTCTGGTGTGGGATCTTGCTGTTCAGTATCAAGTTACTCTTCAGGCAGTTTACATTCCCTCATGTCAAAACATTATGGCAGACACTCTGAGCAGGTCCTTTAACTCAATCCCATGAGTGGATGCTTCACAGGGATGTGTATCTGGACATTGTCCACCACTGGAGTACTCCTCAGATAGATCTATTTGCCTCTACTCTGAACAGACAACTTCCTCTATTTTGTGCCAGAGTCCCAGGCCATCTGGTTTGGAAGATGGGCGCCCTATCTTTTTCTGTGAAGGGAATGTTTCTTTATGCGCCCCCTCTTCATTCCAAAAGTCCTGTTCAAAATTCAACAGGATACTCCCAAAACCTTGTTGGTAACTTCCTTTTTGCCGAGACAGCATTGGTTCCCTCTTCTTTCGCAGTTAGCCATGGGCAATCATCACAACTTACCTCAAAGGGGTACACCTACTGACACAGAACAAGGAATCTCTTTCATCTGTCCCCACCTGTCCACTCTTCAGCTGACACTGTGGGTGATAGGATTTTGATTCCACATAGACTCCTTTTTTCTGAGGATGTGCTTAGTGTCCCACAAGAGGCCAGGAAACCCAATACTAGGAAATCGTATTTATCCAAATGGAAGAAGATTTCTGTTTGGTGTCTTTCTCAAAAGCTGCATCTGCTTTCTGTGAATATTCCTTTGGTTTCCCTTATCGATGTGAATTGCTCAGTGCTGGGTTGGCTTATTCTGTTAAGTCCCGTTTATGAGCTATATTTCCTTGTCTGACTTTCGCTTCCTTTAGCTTGTAGATTTGAGGCTAAACAATTCCTAAGAGGCAGCCTTCATATTAGGCCTCCCAGGAAGCCTGTTCCTCCTCCCTGGGATCTTAATTTTGTTTTGGAAAAATTGACTCTGTTTCCTTTTGAGCCTGCAGCTTCAGCTTTCTTGCAACATTGCTCTTGGAAGACTGTGCTTTTGTTAGCCCTTACTTCTGCCAGACAGGTGTCTGAGCATCAAGCTCTTATGGCTTGGCCTCTTTTTTTGTTCTTTTTCATAAGGACAGGGTGTCCTTGTGTACTAATCCTTCTTTTTATGCTCAAGGTGGTGAATTTAGTTGTCCCTTAATCAGTCTATTCATTTGCCCACCTTTTTCCATTCTCCACAATCTGCCAGTGAGAAAGTGCTGCACACGTTGGATGTGCACTGACAACTCAGATTTATTTGGATATGACCAAGTCTAGTAGGAAATCTGATCAGCTCTGTATCCTTTCATCCTAGGGCCTTAGGATTAGCTGTGTCCAAGCAAAATATTTCTTCTTGGATCTCAAAAGCTATTTCATTTTGTCTTTCCTTTCATGGTAAAAGCTTTCCTTATTCTGTTAAGGCTTATTCTACTATGGCTGTGGTTTCTTATGGTGCTTTTTTCAAGGGTTTGGATACTAACTCTATTCTTGAAGCAGCTACCTACACTTCTGTGCATACATTTACCAAATACTACAAGTTGGACAGAATCTCCAGAGCTAGAGCTGGTTTTGCTAGGGCCGTCCTTCATGGCTTCATAGATGGCTCTGCTGCTCCTTCCTCCCCCAAGTTTCTTTCTGAACTTTGGCATTCTCCATAATGTAGAGAATATTGCAACAGTGAAATTGAAGGGGCATAGTACAGTTGTGTAAAATCTTACCATAGTGGTAGATGTCCTTCTCTTCACTGTTGCAGTATTCAGTCCCTCCCACCACCCCTTGGGCCATTTTTCTTTTGGATGTACTGGTTACCTCTCTTTTTTTTGAACTGGCATTACTATTGGGGGCTGAGTTCTGAGGATGGTATGTCCAGACATCACCTTTATGGCCTATGCCATGCAAGGAACATGCATGTGATGTACAGCATACCTTAAGGTAACCTAAAGGCTTTAGTATACTGAAAGAGGCCTCTGTGCATCACTAAGAAAGTTTCTTTAATATATTCATTTGTGGATTCATATTTCTCAGCTTTGGTATACTGGCCAGACGTTGGGCCTCCCTTGGCAGGGGATCCCTAATGTAAAGAATACTGCAACAGTGTAGAGAAGATCTACTGTTATGGTAAGATTTTACACAAGTGTACTTTCTGTTAATGTTGTCAAATCCTTGCCTCCCCTACGCAAAACCACATTGATCCATATCTATCAATTTTGGCATCACTTTTGCCATTCTTTTAGCCATTATAGACATAAACATTTTATAATCTTGGATTAGTATTGAAGTGTGCCTGTATGAAGCTGGATCTGAAGGATCTTTGCCCTCTTTAGGTATTACAGCTACCAATGCTTTCTTCCAGGATATTCAAACTTCTCTTCCTCTTAAAACACTTTTAAAATAAAACCTTCCAGATCTTTCAGTTTTTCACTCCTAGCTTCCAAACTTCCACAGGAATACTATGTAATCCTGGGAACTTTCGTGCAGCTTGGTTATACATCATCATTTTTATCTCATATCCTCCTGTCCTGTTAGTAATTAAGCCTCATCTACCTCTATCCTTGGCATATTTAATTCTTCCATAAATATTTCCATTTGTACCTTTTCTTGATTTCCATATTTTTCTGCTTTACACAGACTTTCATAGAATTTCTGAAATATTTCTAATACTTCTACAGGATTTCTTGTTATATCTTATTCTTATGTGGTCCCTAAGCTTGATGACAGCCATTACTACTTTCTATTGCCCAAGTCATTGTGCTACGTTTTTGTGCTCTGGCATTATTATCGAAAAAAAAAAAAAAACAGTTGCTTAACAGCAATCTTTCTAAACTCATGCATATTATTGAGGTTATTTCTTATTTTCTGGTTAGCATTCTGCAGTTGTTCCTCCTCTTGTACTGTGGGATTCCCCCTATTTTGCAAGTCCCGCTAAATAATTCTTGTTACTTCATAACCATATCTCCCTTTATTTCCACTCTATTTTTAAACTCCACTGTAATTTTATCCCTCTCCCCAAATATATTTTCAGATGAAATTTCTATTTTCTCTAATAGCTCCTGGTAAAGTTCCATTATTCCTCTCTTTTCAACAGATAGATGGGAATGCACCCGTGTCTCGTTTTTATTTCATTTCCTTGTGTTTTTATCTTAGTTATTATTGGCACGTGATCTGAAATAGTTATTGGGTGCATATCAAGACCTTCAGTTAAATGCATATGATCTAATGTTATCCTAGTCACCATTCATCACATATGTGACTGGGATCCAAGATCGGATCCGGGCCGGCACACTTAGACAACAGCTTAGCTCAAGCTCATCCCCTCCCATAATGCTTTGCTGCCCTCTAACCCCTCAGATCTTGTTTGCCACATTTAACAGACAGACACAGATTGCTCAACTCCTCAGGAATTTAGTAGTTCTTTCTTTTGGGTTTTCGTCATTATTTCTGCTTTATCTTAATATTTTACTATCTTAGGCATTCTGTTAGTGAACCGCTATTTTCTTTCCATCCCCTATCCTTCATTTGGCTTTTGACATCCTTTTCGGATTGTTAGTGTAGTTAAAGAAAACCTTTTTCTTCTGGGAATTTGTTTTCTTGTCTTGTTGTCATTTATCCTAGTTTTCAGTGTGTTTGTGTGTAGGACAGACTTAGCATTTAGGACTTTTGCGTGGCTGTTTGACTCCTCTACTGCTTGTCCCTCCAGATTGGGTTGTTTCTGTTTTGGTGCTATGTCAGAGAAACCTGTAGGGTTTAAGAGGTGCACTCTGTGCAGTCAGAACATGCCTGTATCCAACTCGCATGAGGAGTGCCTCTATTGTCTTGGCGCCGGCCACCTTGAGGTTGAATGCAGCATTTGTGCCACATTTAACCCCAGGACCCTGGTCGAGCACCAAAATAAGCTGCTCCTAAAAGGTATGGTTCGGGGGGGGCCCCTTGGTTCAAGGAACCTTCCACCAAGTTGGACCCCTCTGACCACAAAAGAAAGGCTACCTCTTCCTCCTCCCCCGGGGAGGTATCAGGTAAGAAAGCTAGTCTGTCTGATCCCAGATCCCTGGATCCAACTCCAGCCTTAGTGGTGTCGGATCTGAGGGTCTTGGATCCGAGGACCTCTAGGGCATCAACACTCGGATCCAGGGCCTCCAGTCCCAGGTCTTCGGATCCGAGTGTCCTGGAGTCAACTCCCAGATCCAAGGCCTCTGGACAGAGGTCTTCGGATCTGAGCTGGAGCAGACCTGTCAGAGATCCGATCCCTTCAGATCTGAGGGATCTGAAACCCATGTTGGATCCTATTGTTGTTGAGGAGCTTCCCTCAGATCATTTGATCACCCTCCACTTTGGACCTGTTCCCTAGACCATCAGAGAAAGCCCTCAGGGTCCCAACACAGGTCTCCAGCTAGGTCTTCTATTTCCTCCCAATCCTCCAGGAGCATCCTTCTTTCTGACATGGACAATATGATGAGGTCCTGTTTGAAATTTCAAATTGACTTGGGACTTTTGGCTTCCCCAGCCCACAGGATTAGGGAACCTTCTCCTACTGCTGAGAAACATTTTAAAAAACTTTAATTAAACGTTTTAAATGCTTAAAAATAAAGATAACATTTTTCGTCCTATTTGAATACAAGACTTCTTCAGAAAACTCACACAGGTGTGAGTTTTCTGAAGAAGTCTTGTATTCAAACAGGACGAAAAATGTTATCTTTATTTTTAAGCATTTAAAACGTTTAATTAAAGTTTTTTAAAATGTTTCTCAGCAGTCCGGCCGTGGCATCTTTTTCTTTCATTCGTTTGGAGATAATAGTGATTTTGAACCTTCTCCTACTCCCCAATTACTTTCTCCTCATCTGACCTCACAGGGATTGGACTTAAGGGAGCCAGTGCACAACATGGAGGTGGTGGGGGTTTCTGGGACTCCTCTTGTCCCCTACCCTGTCAGAGTCTATGGCCAGTTCTGTTCCCCTTCCCCCAGGGCAGGTGGGGCCACCAGAGTTGACGGCCCTCAGTCTGTGGGGGCAGGTTCAGGTCCGGGCCTTTTGGACCACTGTCTGCCCCTCGGTGCTTTGACACTTGAGAATTCCAGTCCAGCCTTCTCTGGAGGGTTGGAGGTGCTGGCAGGGTCTGATCCTTCCTCCTTTTTGGTATTGTCCATGGGGGAGGGAGAGGGGGGGGCTTCATCCAGTCCATCCACATTTTGGGTGGTGGAAAGATCTCTCTGCTGCCAGAGTAGCCTCCCCTGCTCACCAGGCTCTATTCCAGCCTCACATTTTGAGTGGACCCACTCTTCCTGCTCCTGGTCAACCCATTTGACCTAGCCTCCAAGGGGGAGTTACCCCTATCGGGGTGCCCACCTCTTCCAAGTCTTCTCCTGAGCCTCCCACACAGGAAGTTCCTAGAAAAAGGACATGTAAGAGGAGACATCTTGACTCTCCGATGGAGTCTATTTTGGAGGACACGGACATCGATGAAGGGGACGGATCCTCAAGGTCACCGCCCGATGACTCCTTTGGGGACATTCTGGAGATTCCTAAGGCCAAGGCTGGTTGGTCTGCCCCACCCTCTTTGGAAGTCATGTTTCTGGAGGCTTTCAGTATTGGCCCATCAGCCTCTTGGGTGCCCCCCCCCCGCTTGACCCCCTGATCAACATCATGGAAGGAACCTGATACAGTGGAGCCAGTCCCAAAGAGAGCAGACAAGTTTTTAAGTCCCCCTTCTGACAAAGCTTTTTGGTCCAAGACAGTTCCATTTGATGTGATTGTGGTAGCTGCTGCCACCAAGAAAGAACTGGTGGAACAGAGTTCAATCTGTCCATCTTCTCAATCGAGAGTTGAGAGTGATTGACAGATTGGAAAATCAGGTGTTCACATCAGCTTCTTATCAGCCTGCGAGCTTTAAACTACCTGATGCATTTCACCCGTCGTCAGAGCGATTTGATAAAGGAGCTTACCACTTCCCTCTCAGAGTCCATGCCTGCAGAGGACTTTAAGGCTGTTTCTCCATAGCTGGCCACTCTCACATCCATAGCTAATTCATCCATGAGGTTGATATCCAATGCTGCAGATGGTACCTCACGGGTGGTGGGTACAGACATTGCCATCAGGAGTCATGCCAGGCTTTGTTTATGCGGGTTTGTAGGGGCCTTTAAGGCATCGTTTACCAATGCTCCCTTCGATGGTTCAACCCTCTTTGGACCAAGTGTTAAGGAAACTTTGACCTGCAGTGAGCAAGAGGAGAAGGCACTGTCAGATGAAAAGATGAAATTCTGTACCCCCAAAGGTCCTTTTCCAAAACCCAACAGTGGAGCAAGAAGATGTGCTTCTGTAAGTCACAGTCTTCCTTTCAGGAGGGTCAAGAAGATTCCTCTTCCAGGGGATGGGGAGAGGTTTCAGTGGTCGATGCCACTGTAGGGGCAAAGGAGGTCCACAAAATCAGGAATCCAGGGAGCCTTTCTCTGAGAAGCTCTTTTAGTGCCCCTGAGGCATTGTCCAACTATCCCTCTCGATCAATAGGTGCTACAAATTATATCCAGGGGCTACTGTAGTCCCTTTTCCAACCCACCCCCACTGAAACACAGAATTCTTCCCAATGTGCCACCTCAGACAGAGAGCCAGTCTAGAGGTTACCAACCTCATTCTAAAAAGAGCCATCCAAAAAGTCCCCACAGGACAGAGAGGAACCGGAACTTACTCCCGCTTCTTTTTGGTACTCAAGAAAACAGGGGACCTGCGTCTAATTCTGGACCTCAGTCAATTAAATCTATCAGTCAAGAAGTCGAAGTTTCAGATGGTCAGTGTACAGTCCATTGTGCCCCTTCTGCACAAGAACCACTGGATGTGCTCTGTCAATCTCCAGGATGTGTACTATCATATCAAAATTAACAGGAGGTCCAGGAGATATCTCTGCTTTCACATAGGAGCCAATCACTTCCAGTTCGGAGCCCTGCCCTTTGGACTCACCACAGCCCCCTGGGTGTTCACCAAGTGTATGGCAGTGGTGGAAGCTCATGTCACGGTGCAAGGATTCCAGGTGTTTCCCTATCTCGACAATTGACTCCTCACAACTCCCACACAGCATCAACTGGTGGAGATCACACGCTTTCTTCTTCATCTTTTCAATCCATTGGGGATAACAGGGAATCTTGCCAAGTCTTTCTTGACCCCGTCTCAACAGCTGGAATTCATAGGCACTCAGTTGGACACTACCTTGGACATTGCAGCTCTTCCCCTCCAACGCATGCTTCTTATCAGGGCTCATGTACAATCTCTTCTGGAGCAAACTCATCCTCCAGTATCACCTATTCTAAGGAATCTAGGTTCTATGGCAGCAGCCATTTATCAGGTTCTGCTGGCCAGGTATTACATGAGAGTTCTGCAGTGAACCCTGGCGGTTCAGTGATATGCTCTTTCTCATCCTCTGTCAGTCCCTGTGTGGCTCACTCCAGTATGCAGAAGACATCTGCCATGGTGGATGCACTCTCCAGACCTCCTTGTGGGCAGATCTTTTTCTCCACCAGTTCCAATGGCCACTGTGACCACAGATGCTTCTTTCCTAGGGTGGGGGGGGGGCACTTCCAGGGGAAGACTGTCCAAGGGATGTGGTCCCAGTCAGGGATCAAACTGCACATAAATGTCCTGGAGACGAGAACAGTCCTCCTTATTTTAGGACTGCCTTCTTCTATGGACACTAGCAGTTCACATGGACAAACATGCTTGTGCGGTACTTAAACAAGCAAGGGGGCACATGTTCTTATCTGCTTTGTTGCAAGGCCATGAGAGTTTGGTAGTGGGCGATGTCTTCACAGTGCTTTCTCCTTGCAAAGCACATTCCCAGAACATCCAATGTGCTGGCAGACAATCTGAGTGGAGCTAGTCTGACCTCTCATGAGTGGTCCCTGAATCCGCTGTTGGCGAAGCAGATCTTCCATCGGTGGGGCCAACCAAACTGCAATCTGTTTGCTTCCCCCTCTCAACTACAAATGCAGCAGCTACTTTGCCCTGATCCCCCCAGAGGGGGAGCCCTCAGGGACGCTCTGACACACGATTAGCCTGCAGGTCTCCTTTATGCCTTTCCTACATTGCTATTGATACCAAGAGTACCCAGAAAGCAAGATGCCTCAGGCCACAATTAATCCTCACTGCCCCCTTCTGGCCTTAGTAGGTGTGGTTCCCTCTTCTATGGTCTCATCTGAAGCACCCCCTTGGGTGCTGGATCTGATCTCCCATCCATTGCTCTGTCTACTTCCAAATATGTACAATACTCCACTCATCACTGCTTAGCACTCAGAAAACTGAACTGGTCAGAATTCCCCCATAACTTCCTCCTCTCTCAGCTTCACATAATTCATCCTATTATATACCAGCCCACTTTCTGCCCCAGCATCACAGCTATCTCCCCCTAGCCTCCAGCTAGAACACTCTAGAGCCCTGAATAACATATCCTGACTATTCACAAAACCAAGATCAACACAGGAAAAACCTTTATAGCTGTTACCCTACTGAGAACTGAAATAAACTACCACTAGATAACTGACACATTAGACCCAAATCCCAATTCAGAAAGGCAGTAAAAACTCACTTAAAGAAAAACAAACTGTCTGTGCAATCTCCCGCCTGACTGACCCAACTCTCTAAGGTATCCTATTCTCTCATTTTGCTACTACTTCAATGAAACCCTAATTTTTTCATAATCTCTTTATTGCAGCACTGCTACCCACCTTTCCTACCTCTCTGCTTCTAACCTACACCCTTAAAATATTCTTTTTGCACTTCACCATCTTTTCTCCCATTCACAGCCAGTCTAATTTGTTCTGGTATGTAACTTTTCAATAGTTAAATGACTCTCTGTATTATTTATTGTACTCTCCTCTGTACCTCCTCATGCTGAAATGTGGATTCTAATTGCCATGTATGTTAACTTGTTATTGATTGTCTATGTGATATTTTCTATTATAAGTCAATTCAATTTGAATGTATTTACTGTGGTGCTTTTCTCCCCAGGTCTCCACTTAAAAAGGCTCTGTCCCAGTTGGACTAACCCAGTCAACAAATGTCAAATAAGTAAATAATCTGTAGACCCTCCATCTCACAGCTTGGTTTGTCCAATTCCAGTGATTCTTGCTAAGTCCAGGCTTGCTTCCCCCTGTGAAAGACATTATCCTTGCTCCTCAAAAATCTTCTTCCAAAAGAGTTTACAGAAGTAAGTGGAAGAGATTTTACCCTTGGTCAAAAGTTAGAAATCTGGATCCATTTTTTGCACTTTTTCCTGACATTCTGCTTTTCCTAGCTTCCTTTTTTCAGGAGAGCACTAGTCTGTCTATGATCAAAGTCCAGCTGGCAACGATTTCTAATTTTCATCTCAGTAGTGAATCTTCCTTCTCTTCTCACCTCTGCAAAGCCTTCTTGAAAAGTGTCTTTTTGCTGTGTCCTCCAATCAAGGATCGTTCTCCACCATGGGATCTTGCTCTGGTGCTGCAATCTCTAATTGGGCCCTCTTTGTAGCCTGCTGCATCCTGTGACCTCAAATTTCTTTCTTGGAAGAATTTCTGGTGGCGATAACTTCAGCAAAAAGAGTATCAGAACTGCAGGCTCTTACCATCAAGCCTCCTTATTTGATATTCCATAAATATAGAGTGGCCTTGAGACCCAATCCTTCCTTTATGCCAAAAGTGACCACTGAAGCAAACCTCAATCAGTCTATCCAACTTCCAGTGTTCTTTCCTAATTATGCGAACAAGGGGGAATATATTTTGCATACCTTAGGTGTTCATAGACAGCTTTGTTTTTATTTGCACAGAACTAAGTCTTTTCATCTCTCAGACCAACTGTTTGTGGCCTCTTCCATCAACAGGAGGGGCCGAGCTGTTTCAAAAGTTACCATTTCCCATTGGATTTCCCAGTGCACCTCTTACATCTACTACTCCTATGGTGCTCCTTTACCTGGACCAGTTAGGACTCATTCTACCAAGTCAGTGGCTACATAAGTTGCCTTCTCATCTTGTCATACCTGAGATGACATTTGTGCAGCAGTAACTTGATCTTCCCCTCATACCTTTATTTCTCATTACAAGCTTGACCTAGATTCTAGGGGAAGGGTTTCCTTTGGCTCCACTGTTCTTCAGCATATCCTTCCATGAGGCCACCTGAGAATGTTGGGGACTCTGACCCATACATGATGAATGGTGACTAGGATAACATCAAATTAATACTTATGTACTTACCATAACTTGGTATCTGTGTTGTGCGTAGTCACCATTCATCACAATCCCACCCTCCTTTCCCCCTTCCTGAGGGATTGGCAGGATATTAGCTGGATCTTTTCTGGTGGCAAGGCTACTCTGTCTGTCTTCTTTCTCCAGGGCAAACTCGATCTGAGGGATTAGAGGGCAGCAGAGCATTATGGAAGGGGAGGAGCTTGAGCTAAGCTGTTTAAGTGTGCTGGCTCGGATCCAATGTCAAATCCTAGACCCATACATGATGAATGGTGACTACGGATAACACAGATGCCAAATTGTAGTAAGTATATATTATTCCTGTGAAATGTAAATTCTATATAACCTAGCTTTTGTATCTTGGGGAATATGTAAATTTACTCTGATCTCCTTATATTGAATTCACATCTTCCATGCCAAATATTTTCATAAATTTCTTGAAAAATCTACCATCCTTTGTTGTATTTTCCCTTCTGGGCCCCTCCAGACAAATTTTCATTGTTGCAAATCAAATTCCAGGCCTTACCAATCAGTAATACTCCTTGCTGAAAGCTGACTATTCACCCAGAATTTTCTTAAGCTCCATTAAAACAGTTTTCAGTAGAATATAAATACATGCCAGTGTAATCCTCCTCCCTTGCAAGTAGCTTCTTAGTGCTACAACTCTACCATTGTCTTTTTTATTATCTTCTATCACTACTGGAGCTCCTTTTGCAATTAATACAAGTACTTCATATTTTGTGCCAGGTATTCCACTAAATAACCATCCTGAAAACCTTTCTTTATCAAATTCCCATGTTTAGTTCCTTGCAAGTGTGTCTCCTGTAACATAGCTATTTGCACTCTACATTTTTAATATAGTTCACTACTGTTTCTTTTTTGTATTTATCTGTGAGACCTCTAGCATTTAAAGACATTACAGAAAGCATCATATCGACCTTTTATGTATAACATTTTTTGTTAAATGTCTAGTTCCAGGTTTTGTTACATGCATATACAGTTTGGCAGGTTCATTTTTTATACAGTAAGTTCCTGTCATATTCATTTAAGGCCTCCTGTGTCACAGCTTACAAAACTTTGTCTGATCTTTGTAGCACTCTTAGCTGGGAAAATATTTTAATGCTTTCAGAAAATGTTTTCTCCAAGCCATTTCTCTTTTATCAGATTTTGTACTAGAAACATCTTGACACAAAACTGCCAATCTTACATTTGTTTACTAGAAAAAGCCTTATAATCAATGTAGCAACTGCCTCACGTACACCGACAGCCCTCTCCTCTTACCTTCCAACACTCAGACTTGCGAGAGGTATTTTGATGATAGCTGGCTACAGCACTTTGAATCTCATGCCTGCTTCTCGAAATTACCTGAATAATGAATAACTTTACTCCTCTTCTGCAGTTGTACAGTGAGTAGTCATTCTTCACAAATAAAATTAAATCTAACCCAGAAGCACAATGATAAAAGATAAATCTCCATGCAGCAGAGATATAAAATAATGAAAACCAATTACCACAACAGACAGGCTAAAAAGTGTATTCGGTTAGCACTTTCATATGTAAAGCACTTCTTCAGACCATTCTCCACAGACACTGCTGCCTCCCACTTTTAGTACTTTGTCCTTCTGCCACAGTTTTGCCAGAATCAACTCCTTCTGCTGGTAAGATTGCATCTTTACTATTGAAGGTCTGGGGTGCTTTCTCATAGCCAAGTTTGGAGCATTCACATGATGTGCCCTTGGCTTTGCTTTGGTTTGTGGAATGTTAAGATGGTGTTGGATGAATGCATTAGAATCTTAGATATAATTAAATTAATATGGTGGATAAATGTGTGATATCTTTTTACTAGAAATATTTTTGAAATACGCAGTATTGCTAGTTTTAATCTATTATCTATTAATGTAAATAAATTAAATGTAAATAGGACATTATAATCTTGCAAGAGATTCACTTGATAGACAAGTTATTTAAATATTGTATATCTTTAGGTTATGAAATGTTATCTGCTTTTAACAAAAAGAGAGGAACTGCTATACTTTAGAGAAAGTCTAGTGTAATGCCTAAGGTCATGGAATTCATTAATGATCCCAAAGGAATGTATAGATTTGTAATAATAAAATATGATGGCAAACTGTATACACTAGCTAATATTTTACTGGATCACTGAAATAGGTGCAGGAATAGCTAAATAAAGGTCACTTCAACTTACTAGAAAGCCATTGGAAGGGTGTTTGATTTTAACAGGGGATTTTAACTGCATACTTAGTACAGAAGATACAAGTGAACAGAAGAAAGCTAAAATACTGGCATCAGCTAAAGCACTAAACAGATAGATTAGTGATACTAATTTAATTGATTTACTAGTAAAACCAGAAGATAAGTCATTGTTCAGTCATTCTTATGCACATGGGATGCAAACTAGAATTGATAGGATTTATGCCTTCATAGATGTACTTCATAAAGTGAATTGTTTTAAAACTATTCCTTGTCCTTTATCTGCTTATAATGCACTAAATGTTAATGCAGTAATGGATATAAGAAAACTTCAGATGATTTATAGAATCCCAGTATATATGATGATATTAAGAGTTTGAGTTACCTTAAGGAACAAATTGAGAATTTTTATCTTTGAATGATAATTTTCAAGTTTATAAACTCATACTATCTGATTCCTTAAAATACATATTAAAGCTAGAATGGGAAGAAGGGCTAAAAATAAAATGGAAGAGTGGGATAAAGAGTTGTTAGAAATACAAGATGAAGTACACAGAGTAAGGTTTGAACAACAAATTATATTATACTGAAGTCATTAAAATATTATGGCAAAATATCAAAAAGTTTTAATGCACAAATTGCAGATAGCTTTAGAAAAAAATAAAATTCAACAGTTACACAGTGACTTCAAAAAATCTACATAGATTAGCTAATAGAAGTAATATAGTAAGCAAAAAGACATATGTCAATACTACCTGAAATCCTCACACTAATAAGCTTACTTCAAACATAGAGAAAATGAGTAATATTTTTAAAAACATTCCATGAGGATCTTGATAAATAAAAATAATCCTGATGATTACAAGAGTGACAATTTAAAGAAAAATGTTACTGATAAATTTAATGACCAACAAATATCTCTGTTGAATAAGCCTATTACCATGATAGAAGTTAAAGAAACTTTAAAAAAGGGAAAATGGTAAGGCTGCAGGTTTAGATGGTTTAAGTATGGAATTGTATAGTCTGCTTCCTTTAAATATTTTAGAATTACTGACTGATGTTTTCAGGATAATTCAGAATGACAAAATTCCTCCCTCATGGAAATTTTCTGTAATCCCACCTGTATTTAAACAAGGAAAAGATAAGTTAGTTTCCTCATATAGACCCATTTCATTGTTAAATGTAGACTAGAAAATATTTACTTCCATTTTTGCTACAAGATTAAGAGATATAGTAGAAAAAATAAGTAATAAAGATCAAACAGGATTTATAGTCAGTAATGAAGCCGTGGTGGTAGCGTTGTTGCCTCACAGCAAGAGGTTCTCCCGTTCAATTGTTGGCTGGAGCACCTTCTGTGTGGAGTCTGCATGTCCTCCCCACAGTCGAGTGGTGTTCGAAAGACATGCGTGAATGGGCGTGCCTTCGTTAAAGGCTGGGCGTCGGGCTGGCACCTCAGCACCATAAAAATCTACTGCCAATCATTAGCAGACCAAAGTTCCGCTGTGGCGACCCCTAACCGGGAAAAGCTGAAAGAAGAACAGATTAACATACAGTAATATAAAAAAAATGTAGTAACCATCTTAGAATTAATAAAAGGAATGAAGAAGAAATTGGCCATAATTAGCTTAGATATCAAGAGAGCTTTTCATTCTGTAGATTGGAGCTACTTGTTTAAAACTTTAGAAGCATTTGCATTTCCAGAACAGTTTATTGAAATATTAAAAAAACTGCATAGAGACTCCAAAGCATATGTTAACATTGGATCTTGCATTTCTCAAGGATTCATTTTAAACAAGGGCCCAAAGCAAGGGTATCCCTTGTCCCATGTACTGTTTGCATTAGTTATCAAACCCTTATCTAATAGTGTAAGAAGATTGTCAACCTAAAATACAGCTTTTTGCAGATATTTTAGTAAATGTAAGAGATTTTAATCTGTTTCTTCAGACGAATAATTTAAAAGTTTCAAGAAGTATCACTGCTGAAATTTAATAATAAAACAAACTTTAGTATTAAATTATTTTCTAGATGGTAAGTTTCAAGATAAATATAATCGGGAAGGAAAATAATTAAAATATTTAGGAATAAAGCATATCAAGATGTGAGCAAGATTATTAATTTTGAGAAAGTAATTGAAGAGTTACTTATTAAAAAATGAGATTAATTTTTTTTTACTTTCGAGGATAGGTTAGTACTTAGTAAAATTATTATTTTACTTTGATATATATATATATATATATATATATATATATATATATATATATATACGTATATATATATATATATATTGCATTCAATAGCTTTAATACCTGTCAAAAAACTTTTAAAGAAAATGGAAAAATGTTAACTTCATTCTTATGGCATCCTAAGAAGCCTAGAATTGCTTATAGAAATTATATAATATTATGAGAGTATGATGGTATTAGCTTCCCAGATGTAGAATCTTATTCTGTTGCTGCAAGTTTTAACTCTATTATACTCTGGATAGACTCAACATAAAAATAAAAACGTAGATAGAAAACCATCCAGGAGCAGATTATACTAAATTCTCACAAGTTTATTAAATATGATAAATTAGAAATATATAATAATCCTTTCATCTGGTTAACAAAATTTACATTAAAAGGAAATTCATTTTAATCTTTACACTTTGTATATATGAAATCTGTTCTTAAAACAGTTAAGAAATATGTTTTTAAAACTCCATTAATATCAAAATTTAAAATGTGCTTTCCCATTGCACACACTTCTAAATTTAAGGAGACCCAGAACAATGTTAAAATTAATTTACTAAAAATGAATGGCTTAATATCATGGTCTGATTGACTTAAAAAGTGAAGTCCACAGAATATTTAATGAAAGAATATAAGTTAGATGAATCTGCCAACCAATTAATGTTATCCATCATTAAGAAATTAAATTAATTTATGGATAATATGAGTGAAGAGGAACATAACACTATTGCCCCATTATGTAAATATATGAATGCTGTTATTGAAGGTAGCTTGACCTACAAAGGAAGTTTGTCTAAGTTATACAAGTTAATTATAAATGATAATTTTGATGTAAAATTCTGGAACTTTTTCAATAGAAGATTTGAGTGACTCAGTAGATAGTAAGAATAAAAACTTTGTTTAGCGCTTTCTTCCACTTTAATTTAAATGTGAACTTCTTCAGAAAAGACACGAGCCCTCTCAAACTCGTGTCTTTTATAAAACACATACAGGATATGATATCATAATTGGTGTGATTTGATTCCTGTTAATTATTCAATTATGACAAATCTTTTCTTTAATAAAACATTCTAAATACTGTCTAAATACTGTTGATGTAAATAAGTGTTATCCATAAATTTTTCAAAAGGAAGAACAAATCTTATAACTTTCAAAGTCCTTACTTCAAGTGAACTATCACTTTTAATAATAACTTAATTTATGTCGCCATAGCGATCTCAATTTGAACATGAATGTTAATATCAATATGAATATGTGCACTCCTAGGCCAGTGCACATCTCCGTGATGTGCACTTTACATCAACTAACGATCATTTGATCAAAAAATCGTTTTATATTCTCTATTGGCTGCACGCACTTGAAAAGAAATGATGAATGTCCAAAACACTCGCATCCACATGCGGTGAACCTGTAAATGTGTGCACTCATGCCTGCCAGTGTGCGTGTGAACTGACATACTGACACACACATACGTGTACACACACACTCTCACACACACACACACTTGCGATTCCACAACTCACACATGTACACACACACACACACTCACACTCACACACACAAGTGCCCACACACTCTCATTCACTCACACACCCACACACCAACCCATACTCACTAGAGAAACACAATTGATGCATTCACACATACCTGCTCGGACTCATTCACACAGTAACACAAACACACACATGTGCACGCACATACATACACGCACACACACTCTCACACCCCCACACTGCACTACAGACACTCTCTTTAACTGATGCACCAACACCACTTCCACGCACCCACTGTGGCAGACTGAATGTCACACTTGTATGTGTCACCATGATCTATTCATGTGTTTTCCCCAAAATGAGGATGACCATAAAATACTAAAAATACGCTAATAAATTCATAATCCTATCTGTGTGTCTAGTGACACTATCATGTTTTACACGTAACAATACTTTCAAAGTACTTAAAAACATCAAATAGTTTTAAACTACGAATTGTTTGTCTTGATGGCAACAAATATATAAAAATAAACTAAAAAGTTTAAAACTTAAACACCATAAAGATAATACATGTCTGCATTTCTATTCGTATATAAGATTGTAATAACATTCCAAGTAATGAACTACTGTCATACTAACTTACAAACATTTGTGTGACACTACCTATATGTTAAAAAACATTTTATATTTATAACCTCATTTAATCCCGGCGGGGAATCTGCCCCTAGAATTAATTGCCATAATGTTTCTTTTTGCTCTAATTTATTGTTAAGATCTCCCACAAAAAGGCCTTTTTCCACATGATCCAAAACAAAAAATTCAAACTTTTTGAATTCACTGCAAACGAGGGCGTGTCTTGCTAGAGAATTGTTTTTGTCCTTATTTTTAATTGCTAGTGTGTGTTCATATATTCTACGCTTCAAAACCCTAACAGTTTTGCCTACGTAGTAACTATCACATGACATACAAGAGGCCAGATAAACCACGTGATCACTGTGACAGTTAAAGTATTTTCGTGCCCAAAAAGTCCTTTTCATGTGTTTTAAAGTTACAAATGAAGTGTTACTGATGAACCTACACTGTCTGCAATCCTTACAAGAAAAAGTGCCCTTTTTGGTGCTGATGTCCCTGACCTGATTATGTGCCTTCTTATCAGTAATCTCAAGAATCTGCTTAATATTAGTCACTGCTTTATATGTGAACTTTGGTCTTATCCCCACGATGTTGACCAAATCTCTATTGCCTATAATGATTTTCCAATTTCTCTCTCTGATATTTTTGATACTCCAAATTTCATTGGTAATTGGTAGTGGAAATGCTGTATAAAAATCACTTTGTTTGTTTTCGTGATTGTCTACTGTATCCACCGGGGGTCCTATTAAAATCTCTGTAGACATCAAAATAGGCTTAGCTACATTCTCCCTAAGTTTAGTGACCTCATGTTCAAGTTTTTTTATCAGATTTGTCTTGTAACCTCTTTGGACAAACATCTTTCTCAGTGTAACCAGTTCTTCCTTATAGATATTGTCATCTAATGTCATCCTACTCAACCTAATCATCTGACCTTTGATCATACTTTTTTTCATATGTTGTGGGTGGAGGCTGTCCTTGTGCAATTATTGATTAGCAAAGCAGTATTTTCTATAAGTCCTACTTTGAATTGTTCCGCTACTAGAATCTATCCTTAAAATTAAGTCTAGATAATTGATCTCTTTACCATATCCACTGGGCTTGAAATGTAAAAAGTCAGTAGTGTTGTTCAAATCATTTGTCATGTCTTCAAACTCACTTTTCTCAACAGCCCAAATGATAAACAAATCATCTATGTATCTGACATATAGTTTTATTTTAGTAAAACCAGGATGTCTTTTTAAACATCTTTGTTCCCAGTTAGCCATTACTATATTTGCAAAGGCCGGTGCCACCCTAGCCCCCATTGCTACACCTGATGTCTGTTTGTATAATACTTTGTCGAAGGAAAATAAATTGTTATCAAGCACAATTTCCATTAGTGCACATAAGGTGTTAACTCTGTCTGCCGTTAGATCCGTATTGTGTACTAAATAGTCTCTCATAAATTCAACACCTTCTTCCTGTTTGATGCACGTATAAAGACTGCGTACATCCAAAGTAACAAAGTTGACTTCTTCCCAACTAATATCAGTTCTACCTAGAATTTCCAACAGATGCCAAGAATCTCTGAGAAAAAAATCAGCCCTCTGTGCTAAAGGGTTTAAAATGCTATCTAACCAAATACAGATGTTTTCAGTTTTGGATTGTCTAGCCGATACAATAGGCCTAAAGGATAAAACCTCTGAATTTGTTTGTAACTTAGGTATTCCAAAGAAATTGGCCATTTTTGGGTAATCAATTAATAGGAAATCATAATCCCTCTTCTCTATCTCCCCCTGGCAAAACATATCAAACAATACTGTGTCTATTCCTCTGAAACTAGTTTTTATAAACACTGAAGTGACCTTCCTGTAATTGCAAGTGTCACTTAACATGTTTGTTATGGCAGAATCATAATCTTGTGTGTTCATGACTACGATCTTGCCACCTTTGTCTGCCTTCATTATTCTGACTTCTGGAGTGTGTGTGAACTGCACCAAAGCTCTATTTTCTTCCTCAGACAAATTGTTTTTTCCATTAATGGCCCCAATCCCCTTATTGTTTTTTCCATTAATGGCCCCAATCCCCTTAAATTCTGTTTCACACATACTTTGAAACACTTGTAGTGTGTTGATTAAAGGGGGATTGTAAGTACTTGGTCTACCAGGTAATTTTTCTACATGTCTGTTGTCATTATGAACATCTTTTAAAATATACTTTTAGATTTAATTTACGTAGAAACAACCTGAAATCTATCAGTAATTTGCCAAGTTCAACTTTGTTAGATGGAATGAAAGTGAAACCTTTCAACAAAACTTTCTTAGCATCATCGGATATACAAACATCACTAAAATTAATGACGTTCAATGAAAATTCATTGTCCAAAACAGGTGAAATCACCACCTCTTTTTGTTTTTCCCTTTTACTTTCCCCTTCTGTTGGGTTGAATTGAACCACCTGGTAGTCCTTTTCCACTGTGATTTCCGCTGGTGAAAAGGAACATTTTCCTGTTCATTTGTGTGACTCGCCACCTCTGCATAACTAAAATTTGTCACACTCCCTTTGTTGATGACACCATTAATTGTTTTCTTTGAAACAGTGTGTCCATTAGTGTTGTCAGCTTCTTGTTGCACATTTAAACCTGAGTCAGAATGTGAGGAGGACTCCCCGTTGTTTCCAATTGACTCACTAGCTGGTGAATTAGTTAATTCATTAACCGAATTCATGCTAGGTTGTATTTGAACTGTATCATTATTCTCTGTTGTTATATATGCTGTGTTGGTGTTGTACACCCTCATGTCCCTCCTAAGCTTGTTTTGTTTTCTGCTGATAATAGTGGCTTGATGCCTATCCGCCTTGGCTTCTATGCTATTGTACAGAGTCAACAAATCCTTAAAACACACAGAACTTTTGATATTGTCATCAAGTTCAAGTTTTTTTATCTCTTGTCTTAATTTGTCAGCTTCCATTTTGTAATGGTTGACTAAAATTTTCATCATCGCTATGCCAGTATCATTATACAACTTGATCAACACTTTACTCAAATCATCCCCTGGAATGACACAATTAGGGAATTTGGCTGTTCTTAAGCCTTGCGGTACGATGTTGCGTTGTATACATTCCGTTAGATATTGTACTTCAAGGCAGAGTGTAACGTGCCTGAAGACTAGTTAGGCTAGTTAGACTAGACTAGACTAGGCAACCTATGATTAGGTTGAGTAGGTTGACATCATATGACAATATCTATAAGGAAGAACTGGTTACACTGAGAAAGATGTTTATCCAAAGAGGTTACAAGACAAATCTGATAAAAAAACCTGAACATGAGGTCACTAAACTTAGGGAGAATGTAGCTAAGCCTATTTTGATGTCTACGGAGATTTTAATAGGACCCCCGGTGGATACAGTAGACAATCACGAAAACAAAGTGATTTTTATACAGCATTTCCACTACCAATTACCAATGAAATTTGGAGTATCAACAACATCATAGAGAGAAATTGGAAAATCATTATAGGCAATAGAGATTTGGTCAACATCGTGGGGATAAGACCAAAGTTCACATATAAAGCAGTGACTAATATTAAGCAGATTCTTGAGATTACTGATAAGAAGGCACATAATCAGTTCAGGGACATCAGCACCAAAAAGGGCACTTTTTCTTGTAAGGATTGCCGACAGTGTAGGTTCATCAGTAACACTTCATTTGTAACTTTAAAACACATGAAAAGGACTTTTTGGGCACGAAAATACTTTAACTGTCACAGTGACCACGTGGTTTATCTGGCCTCTTGTATGTCATGTGATAGTTACTACGTAGGCAAAACTGTTAGGGTTTTGAAGCGTAGAATATATGAACACACACTAGCAATTAAAAATAAGGACAAAAACAATTCTCTAGCAAGACACGCCTGCTTGCAGTGAATTCAAAAAGTTTGAATTTTTTGTTTTGGATCATGTGGAAAAAGGCCTTTTTGTGGGAGATCTTAACAATAAATTAGAGCAAAAAGAAACATTATGGCAATTAATTCTAGGGGCAGATTCCCCGCCGGGATTAAATGAGGTTATAAATATAAAATGTTTTTTAACATATAGGTAGTGTCACACAAATGTTTGTAAGTTAGTATGACAGTAGTTCATTACTTGGAATGTTATTACAATCTTATATACGAATAGAAATGCAGACATGTATTATCTTTATGGTGTTTAAGTTTTAAACTTTTTAGTTTATTTTTATATATTTGTCGCCATCAAGACAAACAATTCGTAGTTTAAAACTATTTGATGTTTTTAAGTACTTTGAAAGTATTGTTACGTGTACAACATGATAGTGTCACTAGACACACAGATAGGATTATGAATTTATTCGCATATTTTTAGTATTTTATGGTCATCCTCATTTTGGGGAAAACACATGAATAGATCATGGTGACACATACAAGTGTGACATTCAGTCTGCCACAGTGGGTGCGTGGAAGTGGTGTTGGTGCATCAGTTAAAGTGAGTATCTGTAGTGCAGTATGGGGGTGTGAGAGTCTGTGTGCGTGTATGTATGTGCATGCACATGTGTGTTTTGTGTTACTGTGTGAATGAGTCCGAGCGGGTATGTGTGAGTGCATCAGTTGTGTTTCTCTAGTGAGTATGGGTTGGTGTGTGGGTGTGTGAGTGAATGAGAGTGTGTGGGCACTTGTGTGTGTGTGTGTGAGTGTGAGTGTGTGTGTACATGTGTGAGTTGTGGAATCGCACGTATGTGTGTGTGTGTGTGTGTGTGTGCACGTATGTGTGTGTCAGTATGTCAGTTCACACGCACACTGGCAGGCATGAGTGCACACATTTACAGGTTCACCGCATGTGGATGCGAGTGTTTTGGACATTCATCATTTCTTTTCAAGTGCGTGCAGCCAATAGAGAATATAAAACGATTTTTTGATCAAATGATCGTTAGTTGATGTAAAGTGCACATCACGGAGATGTGCACTGGCCTAGGAGTGCACATATTCATATTGATATTAACATTCACGTTCAAATTGAGATCGCTATGGCGACATAAATTAAGTTTTAAAAGTGATAGTTCACTTGAAGTAAGGACTTTGAAAGTTATAAGATTTGTTCTTCCTTTTGAAAAATTTATGGATAACTCTTATTTACATCAACAGTATTTAGACAGTATTTAGAATGTTTTATTAAAGAAAAGATTTGTCATAATTGAATAATTAACAGGAATCAAATCACACCAATTATGATATCATATCCTGTATGTGTTTTATAAAAGACACGAGTTTGAGAGGGCTCGTGTCTTTTCTGAAGAAGTTCACATTTAAATTAAAGTGGAAGAAAGCGCTAAACATGTATTTGTGCCTTTTTGTGGCTATAACTCAGTTCGCTATTGTTGTTTTACAAGTTTACAAGTTCATCGGCTCAGTCCGTTGTTGCAGTTTTTTTTAAGAATAAAAACTTTGACAAGTCAATTAGTCATACTACTTCAGGCTTATACTAGAACGTTTGTATGTAGAAATATATATATATATATATATATATATATATATATATATATATATATATATATATATATATATATATAATGTTTCTTACTCCCTATAAAATGTCTAAGTTAAGTAAAATGACTTATTCAGTTTGTTGGAGATGTAAAAGTTGAGTGGATACAAGTTTATGGATTGTGAAAAATGAAATGTATATTGAGAAGAGATAAGAATGTTAGGGGGTTATGGTCTGATATAGTTCTTCATCTAAATCAGTAATACTAATGAATCTTCCACTTCCTCTATTTATAAAATTCAGAGAGAAAAAAATGTTTTGGGCTCTCTTAGCAGTTGCTTGAAAAATTATTACAAAAAATGGAAATTGAACTCAGATTTTTAAATTTAAAAGCAATAGCATGTACAACTGAAAAAAGTGATTAGAATAAGCTCTGTAAATCATACCTTGAAATGTTGCTATTGAAATACCAAGACTCTTAATGTGTTGATTGTATCATATTACCTTGATGACTCAGTGTATTCCTATCATTGTATAACAATATGTGATGTTGAATGTCTCCCTTTCTGTGTATATGCCACTACCACTAACATATCAAACTGTTGTGTTATCTTTGTTAATAGCCCTGTTTTCAACACACTAGTAAATGTTCACCACCTCTCCCACAAACCAACATTGATATTTTCTTGTAACTTTACCAAGCACTAAGCTAATCACGCGGTTATAATAAATACAAATTATAATCATGACTAAGTATAGATATTGACCCCATGTATAAAAATGGGAAAAGGTTGTGGATGGATTAGCTAGTTAGAGGACTATGCACTCTGATCCTTTTCCTCCTCTGGCAAAACCACTAAAAACGCTTGTTTCTATATTTGGGGTATCCGTCTTGTGTTAAATGCTTACACCAAATTGGGAACACTTTGTATCCATTTTGTCTCAAGACTTCCATTGTTAAGCTTTTACTTCCTGAGTTTTTACCTTGCACCTGCCTCTTATTACATTGCAGATTTCCTCCAGAGCCTAATTCAGTGGACTTACCTATTCTTGTTTTACTATTAGCACATATGTCTCCATATCCTCCCAATTAAGTCTCTGCAGTATATAAACCTTAATATTGTTTCCTAAATACTGCCACTATCACTATTACCTCTAGTAAGAGGTCATGGGTCATAACTCAGCAATAGCTCTTTGTGACTATTGTCACAGTCGCAACAGTAATGCTTTTTGTTATTCTGAGGAATTATGAAAAAATATTTAAGAAACTCTCATGAAAATGGTATTTCTAATATAATATATCCTTTATCTCTTGCCTAATCCCCTCAGTTTCACTTTGGACTGTTTAAGGCACCTTGACTTAAACTTTTAAATGCAGCTTTATAACCCTTGCAGCTCTTTACTGTTTTCTGAGGGATTTGCCTTGTATAGCTTTGCCACTACCTGTTTAATCTTCCTCCAGGAAACCATTAATTCTTACATAACCGCAGTCAACTTTCACTCTCTCTTTTGTAAGGGGCACAGTCTTGATAAAGGAGGGCTACTCCCCTTTACCTAACTCCTTTAAAAGAACAATCTGTACCCCTCATGTATAAATCCTTGATTAATGTTTTGTGCTTTTTGTCATCGGGATACAACTTTAGTAATTACATACATGTGTGTCAGTATTCTACCTTTCCTAGCCAAGATGGTAAATCCAATAATCTGTATGAACAGCCTCTTCCAACACCTACATATTAATCATGTTTCTCAGCCTTCCTATTAGTGCCTACAAGTTTACCCTTGATGTTAAGACACTAATATCCTCCAAGAAGGCCTGACGTAAAACTGGTGTCAGAGCCACAGTTTAAAACTCATTGCCAGAAAATGCATAGTAGTATCCTTTGGGAATCTGCTACCTCTGGAAGGCTCCACACACATAATACACCCCTATGAGTAGGCCTAGTAGACAGGGATTTAGGAACACATATAGACAGCAACCTGGTCTTTGACCATGTGTCTGTAGTACAGTAGTAAGGAAATCCATTTTAAGTTGTGCAACTTATAAGCTACAGTATGGCATATAGATCAATGGATGTCATTGTTCCACTGTACTCTGCCCTCATCAGACCAATAATAGGGTACATCATATTGTGGAGTCTTCCATTATAAACCAGCACAAATGTTCAGTTGGAGTTGCACAGCAAGGGAAGGAATAGGAAACTGTGGCAACTCTAAGTCAGTCAATGTTGTAGAGTGATAGGGCAATGAGTTCCCATATGAAAAAGCAATGGATGACACAGGATGAAACTGAAGAGAGTGTAGCACAGGAAGATGCTCTGCAAATTTCTCCCCTGGTTTAAACAGGAATGTTACCATTAAACCAGTTTTAAAGGTGAAACATAATAACATGGTATAATATTTCTTTTAAGCAATATTTCAGACCGTTTGTATTTTCATTTTTATTTTTATTGATGTTATAAATGGCTTTCAAATGTAAACTACTTTGCACCAATGCAATAAAGCACTTTATGTACAGTATATGCTATTTTCCAATGCTTCTATACTAGGTCTGTTTAAGTGTATGTTATTTTAAATCTACTGATCACATGATTTTAATTAATTAATTGAGATGTGTATTTAAATGCTTTGTTCTCCTTGACTCGCCATTTGCTTGAAAAAGCCCACTTGGTGAAAGTTTTTAAACTAGTGGTAATAAGTTAATTACATTTTTGTTTTATCGAGTGCCATGGTGCCCAGTTTTACTTTTTCTTTTACATTTATTTCAAACTGAGTACAACTGGCTTTATCTGTGAGGCGGAACATTTTAGTTTTAAACTTTCTGTAGAATGCCCAGAGGAAATGGAGAACAAAGAACGTGCCCTCAGTTTGGAAGAAAATAATTTAAGAGAAGAGTTGCTTGATTTAATAGAGATGGAAAGGCATATTAAGATCAGTGAAAGAAATAGAATACAGAAAGTCAATAAAACCCAAAAAGTTAGAAGTTTGATAAAACAAATGAATGCAGTAATTAGGATTGTCCATAGTTATTCATGCAATATAACGGAAATAAACAGGATATATTATTGTACAGCTAAATTAATAACAGTCTTACCACAAAAACACAGGGTAGTAAGAGAAAGGAAGGGGAGAAATCAAATGCCATTGTGCAAGTATCAAACAGAGAAAACTATAGAGCAATTAAGGCAAGACGCATCACTGTTAAGTATAGAAGAGGGAACAGATCAACAAAAATACTCCAAGACGTGATAAAAGCAACAGGCAGTATCAGAACAGATCAGGAAAATAATAAACTAAAAATAGCACAGGTGGAAAAATGTAAATATAAAGGAAGAGTACAAAATAAGCAATTTATTTATGACCCAAAAAAGTTTTGTAGAGAATTGGGAAACAAGGCAAAAGGAATTTAAACACCAACAAAAAAACAAAGACATATATACATTTGGAGAAATATCCATAAAGATCCTGTGGAACATGGCAAAGATGTCAAATGGATATAAGGAGTAAAAGAAAGAATAAGAAGTTCAAATGTATACAGAATATGAAATGGGATGAAGTAACAGCCAAAGAGACTGAAAGTTAAGAGAAGCTCCTAATTGGAAAACCCCAGGCCCAGATGCAGTACCTATCTTCTGGCTAAAAGTATTAACATCTTTACATAAGATTTAACCATAAATAAAAACCATTTGTATGCACAACCTGAACAGACACCAACCTTGTTAACAACAGGAAAAACAAATCCTACTTGAGTGAACCTGCAAGCTATCCTAAAAACTATAGACCAATAACTTGCCTTCTAATGACGTATAAACTGTACACTGGAATTGATGCCAACAGAGTTTATAGTCATTTAGAAGAAAACTAAATCATGGCAATAGAACAAAAAAAGGGTACAAAAAAGGTAATAAAAGAAAGTTAGGACTAAAAAAGGCATTATTTCCACAGCCCCTGTGAACGGGTTGCTCAGAAATCCCCCTCCTACTGGTCCATGGCAGTTTTTACCTGCTCTAGCAACTTCTTAAACCTGGCCACTAAACAACACAAGGAAACGATCACCCTGAAAGAAAAAGGACAAAAAAAGGGCATTATTTCCACAGCCCTTGCAAAGGGGTTGCTAAGTCGTCCCCCTCCAACTGGTCCACGGCAGTTTTTAACCTGCTCTAGCAACTTCATGAACCTGGCCACTAAACAATAAAAGGAAACAATCATCCTGAAAGAAAAAGGACTAAAAAAGGTATTTCCACACCCCTGCAAATGGGTTGCTCAGCCGTCCACCTCCTACTGGTCCACGGCAGTTTTTACCTGCTCTAGCAACTTCATGAACCTGACCACTAAGCAGTAAAAGAAAACAATCATCCTGAAAGAAAAAGGACTAAAAAAGGTATTTCCACACCCCTGCAAATGGGTTGCTCAGCCGTCCACCTCCTACTGGTCCACGGCAGTTTTTACCTGCTCTAGCAACTTCATGAACCTGACCACTAAGCAGTAAAAGAAAACAATCATCCTGAAAGAAAAAGGACTAAAAAGGCATTATTTCCACAGTCCCTTCAAACGGGTTGCTCAGCCGTCCCCCACAGTTTTTACCTGCTCTAGCAACTTCATGAACCTGGCCACTAAATATTAAAAAGAAACAATCATTCTGAAAGAAAAAGGACTAAAAATGGCATTGTAGGTGCACCTGAATTCCACAATATTTTGGGCTTATCCTTGCATTAAGTGTACATTAACTGTAGGCCGGGGATGACAGCTGCCCACCCACCCCACTCACAAGCTAGCATTTCTTGTAATCTTTAATTGCAAAAATCCTTAATATACAGTCACATACCCTTTTAGTAGTTGTTCCTGACTCCCAGCTAAGCCAAATGTACTAAAGTTAACATAAGTACAAATACACAGCACAAGGTTTCTGAATTGGCTAAACAGCATATTGTAGGCAATAAAGATATTACTTTTGTTCTGTAAGGTCCTGCATATATTCAAAAGAAAATAGAAACTAACAGAAAGGCAAGGAACCTTTTCTCCAAACAGACATACCTACAGCCAGTCTGTGGATTGAGTGATTGTTTTTTGTCTGACTCACTCCTACCCGAGGCCAGCCCCTACTCCCATTAGTCATTACACTTTACAACCCCCCCTCCCCCCACATCCAATATGGTCTCAGCAAAGGTGATTTAAACTTCCCCCCTCCCACCCTCCTCTAATATGGTCTCAGCAAAGGGGATTTAAACCCGTGGTGCCATCTTGGCTTCCCAAAGTAGCTGTCTGTACCCCTCCAGCCTTCAGTACACCTTGAAGCAAGTGCTTATTCTTTCTGAAACAACAGTTGCAAACTTATTGTAAATACTTCAAGTTTTTCTAATATCCTGTCTCTACTGTTTCTCCTATAACAGAAAGTGCAGTTTATTTGAGACAATTTAATATGAAAGTGCAGTTTATTTGAGACAATTGTTTAATATTTTGCACTATGATGTTTTGTTTTTACAGCCTGATAGTTTTTGCTTAGCATTCCAGTGTAATATCTAGTGGTGTGGCCCTAAGCAATCTGTCTCTACTGTACTATGTCTGTGTTGCTCTAACATGTATTTTGTAGCGATTCCTGTAACATAAATGTGACTTTAGTGGAGTCTTGCAGGAAGCTATCTGTATTTTGCTTATTTATAACTGTGATCTTATGAAAAGCCACTTTAAGTCTGCTTCATTGAAAATAGTTTGCTGTTTATGATTCAAGCAATGTGTTTTTAAGCCTATGTTTGGAGGGCTAAGGTTTCTAGGCTTGCAAGGCCTTTAAAACTGTATTAACGCATAGAACACTGTCTAGCAAACTACCGGAAGTATTTCCTTTCTCCTCCTGTTTCGCTAATATGCGGCTGGTGACTCCTGTACTGTTTTCTTAGACCTGCATGCTATATTCTATATACCATGTGCACATACTAATGTTAATATAGCTTATGTGGGCGGTTTATCACATATTAGTATTGCTCTGGTCCATTTGTGCTGCATTTATTCATTGGTATGCTTTCAACTTCTGCTAAATGTTAGAATTGCACTCTACCCTGATACTAATGTTTTGGTTTCATATTTCATGCTTGCATTTTTCAGTTATGCTATTCTGTCTCTCCTGTACATCCCTCCAGCTTCTTCAGCGATCCTACTAACTGCAGCTGTTTCTTACTCTCCATTCCTATTTTTAGATTTCCACAGCCCTTGTGAATGGGTTGCTCAGCCGTCCCTGTCCTACTGATCCAGAGCAGTTTTTACCCGCTCTAGCAACTTCGTGAACCTGGCCACTAAACAATAAAATGAAACAATCATCCTGAAAGAAAAAGGACTAAAAAAAGACATTGTAGGTGCACCTGAATTCTACAATATTTTGGGCTTATCCATGTATTAAGTGCATAGTGTACTTTAACTGTAGGCCAGGGATTGAGCTGACCCCCTCCCATTCACAGGCTAGCATTTCTTGTAATCTTTAATTGCAAAAATCCTTAATATACAGTTACATACCCTTTTAGTACTTGTTCCTGACTCCCAGCTAAGCCAAACCCACTAAAGTTAACATAAGTACAAATACACAGCACAAGGTTTCTGAATTGGCTAAACTGCACATTGTAGGTAATATATTACTTTTGTTCTGTAAGGTCTTGCATATATTCAAAAGAAAACAAAAACTAACAAAGGCAAGGTACCTTTTCTCCAAACAGACATACCTACAACCAGTCTGTGGATTGAGTGATTTTTTTTTTGTCTAACTCGCTCCTACCGGCAGGGGCGGCTCGTGGCATCGGGCTGCCGGACTGCAGCCCCCTCAGCTAGACAGCTGAGTATTTAGTTTATTTTATTTTTAATGTTAAAAAAAAAAATTAAAATCTGTTCTTTAAAACTTTTTTTTTTTTTTTAATTCTTGCTGCAATGTTTTGATTGCAGCCCGGGGGAGCAAAGAAGGCATCATTCTGATGCCCAGAACTCCCCAGAAGTCTATGCGGTTGAGACACAAACCGCATAGACATGGAAGGGGCTCGGACTGCGACGTCCGCAGGCACGTCATGACGTGCTTGCTGGGCAAATGCTGCTGATTGGTTGTCGCTCTCTTCCCGGGCTTTATGTACTGGGAAAAGAGCGAGAATCAAACAGTAAGTCAGTTGTGGGTTGATTCATGACTGAGTCAGTACTCGGTCACACGGGAAGGATTTACCGAACCTTTGTACTTGGCAATACTTGCCATTGGATTTTTATTATTTTTTTTTTTGGGTGGCTCAGAAGAACAGAAGAAGAACTGAAGAAAGAAGTAGTAGAAGAAAGAAGTTAGAAGACGAAGAACAGAGTGAAGGTGCAGAAGTATATCAGGTAAGTAGGAAGGCCCGGGTAAGCTAAACAGCAGGGAAACCGGCATATATAGATTGTGACTTAGTATTTTCTCTCACAGCTACTTGTTCAGATCCTATGCCATTTTAGCAACCTTCACCTACAAAATCTGCCATTCCCATTACTATATCTTAATGTTAATCAGACATTTAATCTTGCATTTTCTTTTATATTTCTGGCTTTAATAAAGAACTCTGTTAACATTTATAATCTCACTGAGAAGTAAATATAGAATTAGTATATGTTTTCATGGTTATTTTCCAAAACATTAATATTCAGACATTTTTGCTATGCATTTTTTCCTTTGGATTTAGTGCTATGTCTTATTTGCTGTTGAAGTCATAAATATTGTAAGTGTAGCCTCCAGAGTTCGTGCTGCTAAATGAAACATGGCAATATATGTAAGGATGATGTATTCCTTCAAACAGCATGACTTACCAAGCAAGTATCCATGTTAAAGGATGCATGCTAAGGAATGTGCTTGTAAATGTGCATTGCATTAATGAAATGTAAATCCAGCTTCTTATCATTTGTTCTTTTTGCTTCACTAAGTTTCCAGAGTGCATTCCTATTTATTTTGGGTTAGCAGCACATTCTGTAATATGCAAAGATAGAAGTGAAGGAGGAAGAAGCATTAGTGTATTTGAGTGCAGATAGTTGATGAAAGGCCTGGACAACTAAGCACAGCAAACTGTCTGTTCCTGGTTGTGGGACACTGCTAGTTATGTGGAGCTTCTGCTAAGCATGCAGAGTACAGTAATAACCTTGACTTTCTTTATATCTGATGCAAAAATATTTTTTATTATTCTTAAGGATCGGGATTGTCTTTGTCCCAGGATGTATAGTCCCTCAACAAAGTTTAGACTACTGTACATAATAATGAAGTGTATGAAAACAATGGTAATGGTCTATTCCCCAGCTAATATCACCAGCGAAACACATTTCAGAGATGACGCCATACCATATTCTTGTGAGAAAAGTGCTCTCTTGTTTCATATGCTTGTATAGTTTTGGCCTTTTATTGGTATGTACAATTAACAGACTTGTATAGCCATATAGTTACTCTGTTTGTCATTTGGTTCTCAAAACTTTTTACATTTGTTATATTTTTAGGCAGACCAACTCAATGTATCTAACTGAAATAATAAGCATGTGTTTATAACTTAATAACATATGTGATTATGGCCACAGTTGCTAACATTATTGTGGCAATTACAATTAGCTTCTGCATACTTGGATGTGCCGCATCGAAATAGACAATCATTTTTAAGACATAAACAGTCTACTTACTTCTTGATGATCTTGTTCTCCAAAGACTAATTTATTTTACCTTAATTTGTATTCTGATTCTGATACCCAAGGATGACAACTCCACCTCCAAACTGGTTCTACAACTATAGTATACCATAACTAAGCCTTTGTAGTTTAACTGGAGTTCATGGTCTGTATGTGTTCCAGTTTACAGGAATGTAATGTTAAAGCTCACTGTAGCTTGGGGGGGCTGGTCCAGCCTTTCACCATTCTTTCCATGAAATAGGAACTTCACATTCAGGGGGGGCTCTCGCCATATGGTATGGCCTACTTTATGCAACTTTTTTAAAACCGATTTGTAATGCATAACATAACCCCTGTTAAATGCTAGTGCTACGATTATTTAAGTCCTGTTCTTTACTTTCTTATGTCATGTTATCATGCCGTTTGTCATTAATAACTACAAGATGATATTTTTACATTGTCTTTACTCAGTTTCTGCAGCCCTCCTCTGAACTGTGTATGTGTGCCTGTGTGTGTGTGTATATTATGCTTCATATAGGTTCTTTTGTTTTACTGCCAGCATAGCTACATATCTACAGGTTGCTCAGCTATTATAATTGGTTAATAAATGTGTTGTCATTTAGTGCAAGTAAGTGATCATAGGCGAGTGGTTACTGTAGCCTGCAAATCACTTTTCTAGCTCATTAGTCTGTTGTGATGCTTTGATCTGCTGTATATGCCAAAATGCACTTTATATTTTCACTTCCTGACTTTAAACTGAATTGACACCCAAATATGAAATTTTCAGTGATTTACTTGATTGCCATTTGTTTAGTTTGCCATATATGCATTCCATCTTTCTTGTCTGTGTCAGTGAGCATTACCAATTATAACATACATTTGGTTTTATTACAGTATAATCTAGAAGTGCATGTGTATTTGTTGTGGCATAGTTCACTTCTGCTTTTTTACCATGATGAACTTAGTTTCGGCCTAACCTTAACTGAAAATGAATAGAGCTGTTGTAGCTGTATAAGCAGAAAATATTGCTGAAGACTCACCTTAAAAAGACAAGATTAAAGGGAATGTGCAATTGTTTAATAAGTATGCTGGCTACTTGCACAACTTGAGGTATTTTACAGCAGCTGGAACTCATTTCCTTATTTTTTATTGCTGTACTGTCACTATACTTTCAAGTTTTATTTATTCAGTTGTTTCTTTTGATGAAACCATATTTATGATGATTTATGCATTTCAGTTAGGATATTTATTTTAAACTGGGCATTGTAGATTTTGGAATGGAAATAAAATGGTTAAAGACCGGAACTGTGTGGCAGCAAACTGTTACTGTAGCCCATTCCTCCTACTCCTCTGCAGCAGGTGGAATACCCCTCCAGCACAGTTACAGACATCATACATCACATACATTCATCTGTACAACTATCAAAGTGGAACATGCAAAATGTCTGAACCTGCCATACTGATAGAATGTTTGCATTCTTCCCCAGTTACAAAACTTCGTACTACGTCTCTTTCTTGGCATTTTTCTCATCATTGGTTCCCACATGTAGAGTTGAAGACATTTTGTCATCATTTTTCAGTAGGGTGATGGTTTCTGAGATGTCATTAATCTTGCCCAAGACAGGCACATGAGGATTGTTTTGATACTGATGACCACTGAATTTAATTATAGAAATCTCTGCTGCTGTTCTAACTTCTCCTGCAAGCGTCTGCACAATCTGTATCGGCAGTGCTTATGTCTAATGTTTAAGGCATATGTTTTAGCTTGTTTCTTTTGTTACACCACTGTTTTATTTGTCTGTTTAATTAAATCTAACCAGCTGATCAACACTGAGCTCAGCATTTTACTCTGTCAATGTATTGTCATAAATGATTACTGAATGGCATATTGAATGTTTAACTGTGCTGTCAGTTGCACTTGTAAGTTTTTTCTCTAGTTTGAGGATGTGTTAAATAGGATCATAGGAGGTTACTAGGCTAATGCCCCTGGGGCCCCTTACAAGCCTAGCCAAGAGTTTATCCCCAAAAAGAAACCTCAGTCAGAACTTCTTGCCACTGTCAATGAGGAATACTGGTGGAAGTTGGAAAGCAATGTACATGACTGTTAAGTGACATAAGGGAAATCATTAAAGACTGAAGTTAGAAACTAATTACAGACGTAGTTTCAGACTTCACCCTTCAGAAAAAGTCATGCTAATGCAAAACCTGTTGTTCTATCAACTTTCTAAGTTTGTAAGAAGAGACATATTTAAAAATTGTCCCAATTTTGGTCCTTTGTCCCACTTTTATACATGGTTTTGTCCAGATTTCTTACTCTAAGAGGTTGAGAGGTATGCTGCAAGATGTATATTGTTGAATCTGACCTAGGCTAAAATCTGCTCATCATAAGTAACATTAAATAAATGCCACAAGCCTGAGAGATGTTTTATGCTGGCTAATACAGCTTGAGATACATAGAAGGTGTAACTGGGCTAGGTATACATACAAACATACAGAATGAAACTCTGTGTATTGTAGACTGCATATGTGTGCATTGTAAGTAAATGTATGGCAATGTAGATTTTATTTTACTCCTTTTACCTTAGCAGATATGTTTGTTATCTCAGTATACTGTTATGTATCTATATCTTTGTTAGTTGGATCTTTTCTCCCCGGGCCTCATTGAAAAGGGGTTTTATTGCTCACTCGGATTTTCCCAGTAATCAAATGCAATAAATTAAATTTCCATATAACAGTTACCTACACTATATGTTGTCACAGCTTACTCATGTCTTGGAGAGGAATAAAAATGCTAAACAGACCTTGAGCTAGGATGGAATCTTAAAACTGTCCAATGGAAAGGAATGGCAAACTACAATGTGTAGCTGACCATGCTATACTGTAAGTAGGCAATATGAGACAGAGAATAGTTGGAGTTTTTTGAGTCTGTCCATATAGGACAAGTGTTTAAGGCCTAGGGTCTTCTTTGTGAGGCTCTCTAGTTGTTTTATGTACCCTATCTTCTGTCTGCTCCTTTTGCACTGCCTTCTCAGTTCTACAAGAAACAGCTTCTTCATCAAGGTTAATTGTAAACTGTTTTATTGATGCTTAACCCCATCTGTACTAGTTAGCAGTAGCACTGAATATTAAGCTAGTCCCAGTAATGCTGGCATAACAAGGAATATGTGTCCATTTTGTTGGGTCAATTAAGTGATATCAAGTTAGTCATCCACAGTATTTGTATGCCAGTGAGGCAAGATTAGGTTGGTTTGGACATGTGCTGAGGAAGGGATACTGGGTGTATTGAGAAATGTATGATAAGGATGAAGCTGCCAGGTAAGAGAAAAAGAGGAAGGCCTAAGATAAGGTTTATGGATGTGGTGAGAGAGGACATGCAGGTGGTTGGTGTGACAGAAAAAGATGCAGAGGACAGGAAGAAATTGCAAACGTATCCGCTGTGGCAACCCCTAACATGAACAGCCGAAAGAGGAGACTACAAGCACTTACTTGGAACCAGGTGGGGTCACGTGAATAGTGTTTGCTTGGGAAACTTTAAAACTGTCCCTTTTGAGCCTCCATGAAAAAGGGGGGGGGAGAAATCCAGTATGATCTGTGTTCCAGACCAGACTACAGATCAGGCGCAGAAACCGAGTATGAAGTACTGTTTGCAGCATACCGCAGAGGTAAGTCTTCAACCTGTATATACATGTAACAATGTGTGCTGTGTAGTGTATTTAGCATGTGCCATACTGACTTGAGCATTTATTTCATATAAATTAGTAAGCATGTCCAGCATTGATCCCACTGCACCATAGCTCCACCCCTTTTTAGTTGGACACACCCCTTCCCATTGGCCCCACCCATTCAGCTGTCTCCTGCAGCCCCCCTTTGATTTGAAGTCACCAGCCGCCACTGCCTACCGGAGACTAGCCCTTTCTGTTCCCCTACCCTACCCCATTCCCACCCAGCCCTATCTCATTTCCTTTATACCTAAGCTAACCACACACACTGCACAATTCTGTAATCTACTTCCCTCCCACCTCAACTAACCACACCCTTCTAACTTCAACTCTTATACACAACTTCCTCCCCACTAACCCCACCTAGACTCAGCCTCTCACAATACCATACTACACTCTACTTTCCTATACCTCACATCCTAATTCCACACCCACTCTCCAATCAGAATGAAAGGCCAAAACTGCTTGCTGTACAACACTCTATTGTCAGGCATCCTCCTCCTTGCTTACTGTGCTACCAACCCCCATAACTTCACACTCACCAAGCACCCATCCCCAACACTCATATATACCTCACCACATCTCCCATGCAAACTTTATCATTAGATCATCACCAAGACTTACCCTAGATTTAATATTAATGTTCTCCCTTTAAGACATATACAACACACCAACACTCAGTTGTCCTTCTACAGACATAACCAAAACTGAAGCACCTAATTGAGTACTCTCTAACAAAGATAAAACTCCAGTCAGATATCCATCCCAATCCTGGGCCCATATGTACCTCTCATGTAACCTACCCATTACCCCCCAAGCTCCTGTTCCTCCACATCCACCCAGAATCTCACAGACGCCACTATCTATACATATTTACCTATTACCAGTAACTCTGACCTTCTCATTGCATGTGTTAATCTCAGAAGCCTTGCAAACAAATTACCTGAATTCCATGAGAACCTTGCCTCCTACTCCCCAGACATTGCAGTCATAGCTGAAACCTGGTTAAAGCCCCACATCAAGGACTCTGAAATTACTACAAATGGTTACAGTGTTATAAGCCAGGACAGGATAAACAAATGTGGTGGGGGTGTAGTAATTATATTTAAAGAATCACTTAATCTAGAAAAACTAAACTGTTCCCCACCAGACATCTCTCATGCTGAACTCCTTATCACTCACCTCAAATTAATCCTCACAAATCCATTAACATCATAGCCATCTGCCTACCACCAGATAACAGCCTACACAACATAGAATCCCTCCTATCCTAGTCATCTTTTTCTCTTTCCCAAGAAACCATCATTCTAGGTGATTTCAACCTAGACTCGTTCTCCTGCTCCTCTGACTCCCCTATCTAATTTATAAACATATACAACTTCACCCAAATTATTAACTACTCCACCTGCATTGACAAGCACTCCAATAAAAAAAAAAAATCACTTCTAGACTGGATTTTAACAAACAAACCAAACCACAGGTACCAAGCAAGCTGTCTACCAGTCATGCTAAGTGACCATGCCCCTACATTTTTAGTTAAGAAAAAAGCACATATCCAAACCAGCATCTCCTATAAATACACCCGCAGAAAAAAATATTTCTCCTTTGACACCTTCAATTTATTACTACAAAACCATGATTGGTCCCCATTAAAAAAACATGCAGCTAGACCTAGCTGTAGAATACTTCAATAACAAATTCCTTGAAATGTTAAATAATCTTGCCTCCTTCAAAAAAATTTGCCAAAAAAACAAACAACTACCATGGCTTTCTAAAGAAACAAAACAACTAATGAAACGGAGAGATAAGGCCTGGTTACTATGTCATATGACCAAAAATAACAACGATCCTACCGTTTACAACTTAGAAACCATGCTAAGAAACACATCATCAAGGATAAAAAAACCTTTTTCCTCACCTGCCAACAAAAATACAAGCACAATCCACATTTCTGGCAGAATATCAACCACTTCCTTAACCCAGTCAAGCCCTTACCGCTGCCCCCCTCACTGCTAACTCCTCTGTGCCCTTAGTCTCACAATTCATTTCTCATGTCATCAACTCTATCACTTCACTCCTAAACAACAAATCAATCCCACCACTCACTGTCCCCTCCCCTACCTCTAATGATGCAAACTCCTCGTTTATTCCCATTCCAACTTCCTACATAATAAAACTCCTATGTAAATTAAAACCCTGCTGCTTAGATTCTGACCAACTTATAAATGAATACCTAAAACAAGCTGCCTCATCCATCGCCTACCCCATATCATTACTAATAAAGCACTCTTATCTCTGAACAGTACATTCCCACATTATGAAAAATCTCTCGTATCATACCACTTCATAAGGGCACCCCATCTACAGACGTAACTAACTACCATCCCATCACCATTCTATCTCCCCTTGCCAAAATTCTAAAGTAATGTATCCACCAGCAACTGTTGAATCACCTCACTACCAACAACCTACTCTCCAGCACCCAGCATGGCTTCAGGCCTAAACATAGTACTAAATTAGCACTCATAACCTTTACAGAGACCATTCACCACCTCAAAAATGAAGGACAACTAGTCCCAGCCATTTTCATAGATATGTCAAAAGCATTTGACACAGTGTCCCATCAGCTGCTCCTCAACAAACTTGCCATGTACAATCTCAGTACCACACCCCTAACATAGTTTCACAGTTATTTATACGACCACCAACAGGCCACTAAATGGGCAAACAGCCTTTCCCCACTATTACCAGTCACCACAGGAGTACCACAAGGCTCCATACTTGGGCCCCTCCTCTTCATAATATTTACCAACAACCTATATACTGCCACCGCCATCCAATATGCAGATGACTCCTCCCTTATCTGGTCAGCCCACTCCCCACAAAAACTCCAACATAAAATGCAATCATCATTCCAAGACATTGAAAAGAACCTCACATACCAGCAACTCAACCAAAATCCAAATAAGACCATACTCATATTTTTTTCTAATAAATCTTCCAAACCCAGTACCAAATCCCTCTCCATATTGTCTAACAACGGTACAAAAATCTAACCCACCAATCAGACCAAGCTGCTAGGGGTAACCATAGATGGTTCACTAAAATTTGATAAACACATCTATCTGACCATCAAAAAAAATCCACTCTGAACTAGGCACTGTATACAAGGTTAAACCTTACCTTACTCAACAAGCTAGACTGGCCACTGCAAGATCCCACTTGCTATCCACCCTCCTGTACTGCTCTGAGGTCTTTACTAACCTATCAAAAACTGACTTAAATAAACTAGACTCCTGCTATAACAGAATAGCTATGTTTGTCACCAACCAACCCCACAGAACACACCACTGCACTGCTGTCTGACAGTTCGACTGGCTAGAACTTCCCAACCTATTATTACTAAAACAACTTTCATTTGCCCATAAAATTATATTCAACCCTACCAACTGCCCAGCTCTATCAAACCTAGTCTAGCCAAACACAAACTGTAGACTCCTCAGGTCATCCAACAAACTAATGCTAAATGTAACCCAGTCTCACAATATTATGAGACTCCCTCTACTCCCATAAAATAGCCAAAGACTGGAACACCCTTCCTCAACAGATAACTAAAAACTCCAACCTGTCCACATTTAAAACTACCCTGAAAGACTATTTAAATAATTGCCTATGCCCCTGTATTGTTCCCAACTAATATTCTTCCTATTTTTTTCCCACTCATCTCACACATGTTAGCCCAAATAGTGCTCATCCCACATAGGGCTATCCCACTCTCTGTCTTATCTTTATTAATCTCTGTTCCTTCAGATGACCTAACTTGTAAAACTACATGACCAATTTTGGTCTTTCAGAAGTGACTCATCTTGTAAAGCTACATGACTTATGTACCTCATATATGTTGTAAAAAATAGTATTCCTGTATGCCTGAAACATGCATCTTTATATTGTATTCTATAATATTTTGCTATAACATTTTTGTTAGCTCATTTATATATTGTTAGCAATGTGCTGCTTTAAGTTTACTGCTTGTACTTTAATAATGTTCTTTTTGTTGTGGAGCTTTTCTCCCCTGGTCTCCTATGAAAATGTTTTTTTTTTCCAACCCAGTCGGACACTACCCAGTTAACAAATGTAAATAAATAAATAAAATTCTATGGAACAAAGGATCATTTGTTGTTAAATAAATAATAGAGAATTGTAAAAAGGGGAAGAATCTTAGTATGCATGGATAGACTACAAAAAAGCATTTGACAGTATCCCACATTCATGGATAAAAGAACGCTTAAAAGTGGATAAAATACACCCTACACTGATCAATTACATTACAGCGAGCATGAAACAATGGCAAACCACTTTGTAGTTAAGCCATGATCAAGGACTAATTATTATTCCAGGGTGCCTCTCTGTCACCACTGCTATTTTGTCTTGCCCTTAACCCATTAAGTTGTCTACTTAACAAATTAGGTCATGGCTACAATTTGGCTCCCAGAAAAACAACACAGTGTAAAGACTTCTCATCTTCTTTTTGTAGATGATTTAAAACTGTATAGTTCTTCAGATGAGGAACTGAAAGCACAACTGCAAGTGGTCAAAACTTTTTTCAGTTGATATAAGAATGTAATTTGGTCTTGATAAATTAGCAAAAGCAACCTTTAAAGCATGAAAGCTGCAGCACCAAGAAAACATCAGTTTGGGACATGAATGTGATGTAAAAGAGGAAATTTATTAAATATTTAGGAATTGATGAAGGATCAACAGTAAGACATGAACAAATGAGAATAAAACGTGGTAAGGAATATTTTAGAAGACTTAATGCTGAAAACAGCATTGACATCTAGGAACGAAGTCCAAGCTATAAACCAGCTTGCTTTTCCTGTTCTGAGTTAGTTTTGGAGTGACTGGCCTCAAAAGGTGTTGGATAGGTTAAACAGGAAAACAAGGATACTTCATGCTCCTCAAATGAATTTTAAAAATCAGTGCCTGCTAAGATCAAAATCAATTCCATCCATAGCTCTGCAGTCATGGGGTTGCATATGTATCTGCTGACCTCACAAGACCTAAATGTAGTGAAAGTTTCGAAACATGAGGAGAATAAGTCAAAGATGACTTCCCTGCTTAGTCCATACAATTTGCAGGAGTTATTACTGGGCACATTGTAGGTGCTGCGAAGACCACTTCTAGCAAACATCAAAGATTGAAATAATAGTAATTTCATGAACTTTAATCATGCTTTGACTTAGGAATGAGGTCCATTCCCATCATGGTATTAGAAACACAAAAGACATGGAGAAATTAAAGACAGATACAACCCATATTTTGATATGTATCTGAATAGGCACATGCAATCACTGGAGTGTCCACAGAGGTTCCTCACAAAAGGAATGCAGGGCATAGACAACATGTCCTACAAAGATCACCTCAAAGCCCAATCCTGTATGTCTCTTACAGATTGTAGAGGGGGATCTATGACTGGCATCTGAGGCATCCTCATATCCCACACTGAAGGACCTACTGCATATCAACAAAACAAATAGCATCAGAATGACCTGATGTAGGGACCTGAACCTCATCTGCAACATAAATAGAACATGAAGGAGGGACAGATATGTGTCTCAGAGAATACCCCTTCTCTGGAACAGGCTTCCCATCCATGTGAAGCAGAGTCATTCCATAACCCAGTTCAAGTGTAACTTGGACCAATGGATGGGGAATCGATAATTTACCCCTGTCTGGTATCTATATCTCTAATAGACAGTGGCAACATGTAAATACTTGAAATCCCAAGCCTACATACACCTCTTAAGTTTGACACCCTAAGGTTTTGCCAGATATATTTGGGAAGCAAGGCTAAGCTTAAAAAGGGCCCTGGGGTTGCTAGTCTAGTATATGCCTATACACCTATTCCTATATGTCCCATTGTTGCAATAGCTATTACAATATGGAACATATAATGCCAAGGATACCATATACCTGGCGCTAATCTGCAAAGCTTCAAGATCTTTACTCGTGCCATATGTCTCTCCTTAACATGAGAAGACATGCTGGAATAAGAGGGATTGCAGATGTGCTAAAATTCAGAAATTTCTTGCTGTTGTATGTTCATGCATTAGTATGCTCAAGCAGATTTACATCAGCTTTGTCTCTCATGGTACTTGGCAGTTGGCTTTAGCTGCTTAGACGTCAAACAGGTAAAACACCACAGTAACTTTAGCTAGAGTGAAGTGTTTTTTATTGCAGGGAACTCAGGCTCTTCATTTCAATAATTGCATATAAATTTGCACATTTTTCATTTTCATCAAGGTACTTATTCTATTTCTGTATCTCCTCTCAAATTTTCTCATCTCTTCCTGTGATCAGACTCCACTATAATAATAGGAGTGTTTTTTTTAATCCGTGAGATTGAGATTTGGAATAAGATGCCAGAGAATATATAATTCCTATTTAAGCTTGCTAAATTTAGAGCTAGTATTAAGTAACAGCTTAAAGCGCAGCATGCAAAGGTCCAAGGAACATGGCTTCAGAGTAATGCTCTCACTGATTTCTCTAATATTTGTTTGCTAAACAGCTGTGTAAATGTTTTATCTTATGGAACATATTATTGCATTGTGTGTTGTATTTACACTGTGAAAATGTGGTATGTACATTTTTTCTTTGACTCATTGTGCTTCAAATTCATATCTGAAAAAAAGATGGAGTTTACCTATATGACCAAAAGAACAAACTAGTGAATGAATGAATGAAGCAATAAGCAAACACAGAAATAAATAACTTAAATGTCTTCTAGGTCTAGGGCAGCCACGGTGGTGCAGCGGTTAGCATTGCCACCTCACAACAAGAGGTTCTGCAGTTCGATTCTCAGCTGGGGTGCCTTCTGTGAGGAGTCTGCATGTCCTCCCTGTGGTCGTGTAGGTTTCTTCCGGGTGCTCTGGTTTCCTCCCACATCTCAAAGACATGCTGTAGGTGGATTGGACATACTAAATTGGCCATAGGCATGAGTGCGTGCATGTGTATGCTTTTCTGGCAACTCAAAACTGTAAAACTCCACTGCCAATCATGAGCAGACGGTGATCCACTGCGGTGACCCCTAACCTGGAAAAGCCGAAAGAAGAAGAAATGTCTTCCAGGTCCTGTTATTTTAGGGTGAAACTGTGCAAACAATATAACTGAGGGTCTTTTTAGAAGTATCAGTGGACATTTGAGGATTTATGCCATGCTTGGTAATTCTGAGAGGGAAAAATGACCTCTTGTCATTCAGCTTTATTCTGTCAGTAATACAGTTTTTATTAAAGACAGTCCTTGTGATTCAGAAACAGGGCATCTATGATCGTTCTGAGTCAGCTACTGTGTACAATGTGCTGTGGCCGTAAGCTTATTAATCATTAACATAGAGAAATATCTGTGTGAAAACAGCAGCTAATTAAAAACAAAAAACTTAGCCACAGCAGGGCTGATGAGAGCATGCATTCCTCAGCAAAGACCAAGTAAAGCAATGACAAAAATCTCAGGATCATCACAGATATACACTTACCAATGCAGCTTACTGCATGCATGCATGCAATGAAATGGCAGGCCTTAAAGGGCACACTGCACTTCCTTCATCTGTCTTTTTGTTTATATACTAAAAGGGTGACAATGAGAGTAAAAGGAATATTGAAAAGATGAAAGCAAGCAGAGGGAAGCACATGAGGTGCTACTATGGAACAAATAGGATGGGGAGGGGACCGTAGGGTAATGCTTTTGGGTGGCAGATGATCATTTTCTGTATAGCAAGAAGGTAAAGTGGTGAAGGAAGGGAAGTTAAAGGAATGGTAAGTGGGCTAGAGTAGGTAGCCTGCTTGCACAAGCATAGAAGATGGACAAGATAGGGGTTACTGGCACATTGATGGAGGGGGGAGCACAGTGAATAGGACATCAGATGTAAGATGGTTGTAATGGGGAAGATTAGACAACATACAAGGGAAGGAGGGCATAGCCGTAACAGGGAGGGGAACAATGGAGTGGAGTATAGGGTGAATATGACTCTCAGTGCCATCCTGCCTGTACTAGATCCAGTGGGAATTTAGACACCCTTTTGTGCACCCTCAGCGTTGGGTTCTGGCTCAGATGAAGCAGCTAGTGACAGGCAAGAAAGTAACTCTGCAAGACACAAGAGAAGTCTATATAGGTGACAATGCAGGTATCAAGATGCCAGTTCCGTACCTCTTTTGCTAGATGGCTGTGTCTTATAAAGGAATCGGTGTCCCTAGCAGAGACCCAGTGAGAACAGCACTCCTAACCAGTGAATCCTTGCCAGGGACAGGGCTAGAGGGTCTATCAGTTTCTGCTGCAGATAGTTTTGGGGAGGAGGCCATGGCACGCTGAGTGGCTGATAGTCTAGGTGGGGGCGGACTTTGGGAGTTAATGGTCTGCAGCATAGCCACAGGTACTGCTGTGGGCACTGCTGTATAACAAAAGGAAGATAAATGAAGAGAAACAGCATAACCCAGAATCAAATTAATTGAACAGAAAGGATAGGGGCAAAGAGGTTGGGGGGCATAAATGCAAATATACTATGAAATACAATAGTACATAAATAGGGTAACATTTTAGGTCAATAACTACAGTTGTCTCATAAGAAAACAATATTGAGAATAACAGGGTTCAACTACAATTGTAGTCATAAGTAACCTGATATGTGCAACCTCTTTGAAATGAACCACTTGTGTTTGCAACAGTATACTAAGTACACTGGCTGTCATTGTCCAGTTAAGTTGTCTGCTGTAAGGATTAAAAACAGCAATGCCTCTTCATGGGAATGGTTAGACTTGTTTTCCCTTATGCACTAAAGCCATCCTGTCCTTTTTATTCATATAGGTATGCATCTTTTGATGAGCATTAAATTCCAGTAGATCAGTGGGATCTTATCAGGTAAGTTACCCTACCTTCACCTTCTTCAATTATTCGAACCACAACTGGAATTCAAATGCTTTCTTTACTGCTTTGTAAAATAAATAAAGACCACATAGTAAAAAACAGAAATAATTTATTCTAGCGCCTCGGTGTTACCACCTTCATGGAATAAAAAACTACAAAAAAATTTACCTTTTATACTCTACCATTATTTACATTTCATTAACCAATTAAACAATAAACAACAATTATCTCATTAAAGCAGACATTTCCAATCCAGTTCATTATTTAAACCTTTAGGAATAAATGTATTATATTTTAGAATATAAATGCTTTCCTTAAACAACAATCTTCGTTTTAATATATCATCTGTAACATCTATGCATTCTATCTGTTCCAAAATAGTACCATATAATAAAGTAGCATCACTTTCATGAAACATTTTAAAATGTAAAGCAGTAACTTTATCTTCCCTGCAATTTTTTATTTCCTTTAAATGTTCCATGAACCTTATATGGAACTCTCTGTTTCACCTATATAATATAGGTGACATGGACATCTCAGGGTATATATTACCCCTTTACTCTTACAAGAAAAATTGTCCCTAGGTTCAAACTTAATATTCATGCTGTGAAATGTGCTTACAATGTGTGAACATATATTGCACTTGCCAGATTTCAAAGTTCCTTTAACTAATGGTGCCCTTATTATCTCCATGGCAGGCATGATAAACATACCATGCACTACCATGTCTTTCAAATTTCCCCCTAGTATATGAGAAAAAAGGTTTCCATGGAAAAATACTTGCCAAGAATTTATCCTGTATTAAGTACTTCCAATAGTACTCTATAAACTCCACTATTTCCTTGCTTTTGATGTTATAAACTGATACAAAATATATAGGGTCCACCAAACCCTTTTTATCTCTTTCATTTCTTCTGTCTGTAAATATTAATCTGTTACTCCCCCTTTCCTTATTTGTTCCTCTTAGTCATTCCAAACTTTACTCTTGTATATCATTAGTATTATAACCTCTTGCTAGTAACATTTTTATGGTTTCATTCATTTCTTGTGCCAACAAAACTTTATCATTTTTCTATGCATTTGAACAAGATTAATGCATGTAACAGTAATGTATCATTATTTAACAGTGATTCGGATGTTAGCTTTTTTCTTGCTGTGAAGATGAGGGGGGATATTTGATAATGAAAGTGAGAATGAGGTGGAAACCTTGAATGCATGTTGTAAAATAGATGCAGCCACTATTCCAACTGTAAGTAAATATAGTCTCCCTTTTGATAATGCCCATATATCACATTTTAGCTCAAAAGCTTAACTTTTCTACTTAAAATACAGTAAAAAATAATCAACACAATTTATCAGCCCAAAAAGGTAATTTAAACACTGTTTCTCTACAGAAAAAAATTAAAATGTTTAAACTTTTAAACTGTCAGAATCAAAATTGCACTCCTGTTTAAAAGTACAGTAAAGTCATGTGACAATAAAAACACATTTCTAGCTTAAATAGCATTTACTAAAGAGGAGAGTGAGATTAATCAACAAAAATAATATGGGAAAGTTTATGTCCCCCAGAGTGAATCTATCTGCCTAGCAATGGAGCAAGCAGTCAATCCTCAGAAAGCCTGCAGAGGAGCACGTACTTCAGTTGCAGGAAAGTTCTGAAGGTCTTGGTGCAGAAACATGACCTTTAGTAAGCTCAGCTTGAGCTGTCTGTTTGGGCATGTGTCAAAGTCAAAGTGAACTTTGTCATTCAGACTACACAGCATTGCAACTGAATGAAATTGCTTTACTTCTAACTCAATCTGCATACAACATATACTGATATTAATATTAATACAATAGTAACACATATACTAACGCTAATCCAACAATAACAACAGTAAGACATTTATGTAGTGCAGTAACAAGTGCAATAACATGCACCGACTATTCCACTTACATGTCTTTGTCCATGCCCAAAATATTGCACAGATAAAATATTTCACAGATTAGAATCAGACAGATTCAAATTGCACGGAATGCTAACTTGGCATATTGCACAGAATGTTAATTTGGCGTCATTAATACTGCATATAAAGTATAAGATTGTACTTTCATAGAATTGTTGCACATTTCTGTAAATTACTTCAGCATTGTAACTCCAGACTTCGATGACCAGCATGGTGTATGTTCATGGTGTATGTTATTAATGGAGTTCAGAAGTCTGATGGCTTGTGGAAAAAAACTGCTATTACATCTAGTGGTTTTACAATGTAAGCTACAGTATCTCCTGCCTGAAAACAAACACGAGAACAGATCATGGGCAGGATGAGTGCATTCTTCGACTATTTTCATGGCTCTGCTGAGACACTGAGCAGAGTGCAAGTCCTGGATAGATGGGAACGTGGACCTGATAATTCCCTCTGGCACTTTCACCACCCTTTGGAGAGATTTGTGATCTGAAACTGTGTAGTTTCCAAACCACATCGAGAGATTACTAGTCAGGATGCTTTCGATGGTACCCCTGTAGAAGGTTGTGAGAACTGAAGGTGGTAGTTTGCTCTGCTCAGCCTTCTTAGAAAGTGTAGACAATGTTGCACCTTCTTAACAATGTAATTAATGTTTATTGACCAAGACAAGTCTTCTGCAATATGCACCCCCAGTGGTCTTCACCTTTTCCACTGTTTCTGTTTTGATTATGAGTGGAGAATGAGCCTTGCATCTCTTCTTAAAGTCTACTATTATCTCCTTTGTTTTAGTCACATTGAAAGCCAGGTGATTGTTGTCACTCCAGCCAATCATTTGGTTCACCTTCCTTCTAAAGGCTTTTTTGTCACCATTGCTGATGAGATCCACCACTGTAGTTTCATCTGCAAACTTGTAGCTGCAGATGTGGAAGTGGAAGGTACCGTGAAGATTTGGAAGCTGGCCAACTGTTATATCCTCTACAGGATGTAACCCATGTGTAGCTTAGGCTACTATAGCAGTGCTCAATATATTGAACATCACAGACAATTGGGAATAGACTGGGGTGCTGATGAGGGAGTTAGTTGGAAGATGGTTCAGGATGGAAGCACCTGCACTAGGTGTGGCAGTAGCAGCCGTACCATATTGCACAGGTATCACCAACAGTACTCCCTGCAGTATGGAGGCATTGGTGTCCTGGACCAGCACCTTGATTCCTCTCTAGTGATTCTGGGAGACAACACATGTAGGGTGGCAGTGCCCAAGCCACAAAGAACTCCACAGTTTCCTTTACAGGCTGTGTTTGTAAAGCTCAAACCTTCCCCTACTTCACTGAACTGTGGCTGGTGACAAGAACTTGTTGGCTGGCACCCATCTAAAGAGGTGGCTGTAAACTGCTTTTAGAGTGATCCTGAAGGAAGCTTTATTCATTTATTTATTTATTCATTCATTCATTTTATTGTATTGTATTGTATTTACTCTTTGGGTTAGTCTCATTAGGCCAATGTCCTCTCCATGGGAGACCTGAAGTGGTATACATACTGACTAGTGGAAATGTGGCCAGGGCACTGGGAAACTTCCATGCTCTTTTTTTTTTATAAGCATCGTGGGATCTTTTGTTTTCACCTGAGCTACCACTAAGTCAGAAAGATGGGGCCCTAGTCTAATGGATCTGCAACATGCAGACACAACAGGAAGAAGGTAAGTTGCATACTATGTATCAAGTCAGCATACAATGTGAATACACCATTCAGCATAAAACTGTACAGGGTTATGATGTGAGTTTAGCTTATCCTCCTCCATCATGAACTCTGTCCTGTGTATTGTTTATATTCACAGGTTCACCTCCCATTGCTATACTGGTGGAAATGAATGTTGCTCATGAATATGCTTTTCTACGTATGAAAATACTAGGAAAATTAGGGAAGGTTTTAAGTCTTAGCAGAGATTCAAAAACATTGCATCCATTACTGCTACCAGTCCTACTCTGTACTGTATGTTGTGTGTGCATATTCGAAGCCCCAGTGCTCATTAAGAATGTATGTGGACAGGTAAGTGTGTGTGACAAGCAGCACAAGAAAGATCCTCATTGTGACAGCAGTAGGGACCTGCAGGAAGATCATATAATACCTTGATGTCCTTCATGGATGCATCTGCAGTCATAACAAATGGGTTGTCCTGTCGTCAGGCAGCCCTTCGGTCGGCCGGATTCCAAAGTCTGGGTCCAGCTTCGGCTGATGTCGCACTTCACCCGACGTCATCTCTGCTGGTCTTCGGGTATAAAGGCATCAGCCGACGCCATTTTCCTCAGTCTTTCTTGCCGCGTGGCGCCCGAAGCAGAAGCTGTTCGCAAGTGCCGGTCGGTCAGATCCAGATATTACTACTACCGAATACTACTTGAAGACTTCTAAAAAGCTAAGTACCCCGTTGGGGACTCTTTCTTGCCTCAGCCGATGTCAGAAAAAGTCAATAACTGTTTAACTTGTGGGAAACAAATACCTCATAAAGATTTCCACTCTTACTGCCTGCCTTGCTTAGGCCCAAACCACGACGTAGCAGCCTGTTCGGCCTGTGCTTCCTTCAACCGACGAACGCTTAGGCGTCGGTCGGAGTTTGCTGAACAGTTTTTCGACTCAGATTTTGCGTACATTATGCCGTCGGATCCTCCGACTACCCAAATTGTTAAACGCAAAGAAAAGACCGACACTCGCGGTCCGCGGTTTCAGCCGAAACCATGGTTAAGCAAGCCGCGAGTGTCTCGGTTTCGGCCGAAACCGAGAAAACCGGTCAATCTTCAGCCGAATCCATGACTACTACTGAGGCTCCTGCTACCTTAGTTGAATCGGCCTCAGAAATTTTGCCTACAATTGTGGTTCCTAGTGATTTATCAGACACCATCCCTTTGGATGTCTCTACCCCAGCACGTGGTGCTGCTAGGCCTCCTGCAGCCATGTCTATTAAGGCCTTTGCCAGGGCTAAAGCAGCCAAATCTGTTAAATCAGTGCCTGTTAAGCCCCCTCACACAGGCCCACTTCAAGTTCACAAATGCTTACTCTGGCAGAGGATTTAATATCCTTAATTAGGGGATCCCAATCTCACCCAGACAGGGCCTCTCAGCCCCCAGAAAAGAGACCTAGAGCAGAGCCCCCCGAGCCAGTGTCCTCTGATGATTCTGCGGATGACTCAGACATTACAGACCAGCCAGAGGCTCCTTTTTCTACTTATGAAGATTCCGATGCTGATGAATCCATTCCAGCTGCCTCTCCACCAGAGGAATTTTCCTTTGGGGAAACCTTACATGCCATGAGAGAACAATTCCAATGGCAGGGACAAGATTTCTCAGATTCAAGAAAAGGCTTAGGACTTTTCTGCACTTACCACAACATAGGCCCTTAGCTATACCTCCTGTACTGCCTGTTGTGGATGATGCATTTAATGATGTTTGCACTGCTCCTGATTCTTTACCTCCAGCCCCTGCCAAACCAGATAGATTTTACAGGGTGCCAGACACTCATCACCACCTATACAAGGCCCCACTTGCAGATCCTGAAACTATATCCCAGGGGCCTAAGGCAGTAGCCTCGACCTCAGCAAAAAACCCTATCCCTTCTGAAAGGGAATCCAGGTCCTTAGAGATGGGGAAAAAGTTTACACCTCTGCTACTCTCTCAGCTAGAGCTTTAAACTGTCAGTTTCATATGATCCAATACCAAGAGTTTATGCTTGATCAGTTAACTAAAAAGCTGTCCTCTGATGACTTCTTAGATAAGAAATATGTTTTAGAAATGGTGAATAACATCCAACAGGTTAGTAACCATTCTTTAAAATGTGGCTATGATGCACTGGAGGCTTCATTTAGATCAGCCATGACTGGCACAGTGATAAGAAGGCATGCATGGTTGAAAGAACAGGTCTTACCGGATCATGTTAAAGCAAAGCTGTTAGATGCTCCTATGGATAAGGCCAGTCTATTTGGTACACCTGCTCAGCAAGTAATGAAGAAAATGGAAGAGAAGGCAAAATCTGTACAAACAGTTAAAGATTTCTTACAGGTTCAGCCCCCAAGGTTTAGCAGGAACTGGCCTGCCAAAATTGGTCCTTTCCAGACTCCACAAAATCCCACAGAGGCAGGAATAGACGCTCTAGAGGCAGAAATCAATCCAGAGGAGGTGCCTACAGAGGACGACAGTGGCAAGGTAATAACCGAGGCACAGACACAACCACTGCCACTGCAACAGGACAATCACAGTGACTTGGCTCTGACACCGCCTACCAGGGAGCAAATAGCAGCACCTTTAGGCGGAAAGTTAGCCTTATTTTCGAAAAATTGGCACTATATCACAAAAGACAAGTGGATTTTGCAAACCATAGACCAAGGCTACCGGTTCCACTTCCACACCTTACCAGTAAAAGAGGAATGCCAAACCTACCTCCAAATCAAAAAACAGAAGCTCTACAGCAGATAGCGAAATTAGCAAAGATGAGAGCTGTGGAAAGAGTACCAATAACAGAACAGGGCAAAGGATTCTACTCCAGACTCTTCCTAGTACCAAGAAAAGAGAAAAGTTGGAGACCTATTCTTGACCTGTCCGTCTTAAACACATACATCATTGTCCCAAAATTCAAAATGCTGACCCTACAGCAACTTCTTCCCATGCTGGGCAAGGAGTGTTGGCTGGTAACTCTAGATCTCAAGGAGGCATACCTGCACGTCCCCATTCGACCAAATTGCAGAAGATACCTCAGATTTCTTGCAGGATCAGAGCATTATCAATTCTCAGCATTGCCCTTTGGCTTATCTACTGCGCCCAGAGTATTCACAAAATGCCTGGCATCAGTAATCGCTCACTGCAGACTACAGGGAATCCAAATTTATCCATACCTGGACGACTGCCTGTTACAAGCGGACAACAAAAGCAAGCTGACAACAGATTTACAAAGGGTCATTTGCTTGCTACAAGCCCTGGGATACACAGTCAATTTACAAAAGTCAAGGCTGATACCATCCCAAACAAGAACATTCTTGGGTGTGGAATTGGACACAGTAAAACAAATGGCATTCCTAACAGCAGAAAAACAAAAAGAACTCCCTCTTTACTTCTTGACATTAACAAAGCAGAACAAACTAACAGCAAGAAAAGTTCTGCAGGCCTTGGGCTTCATGGCATCATGCATAATCTTGGTCCCACATGCCAGACTGCATATGAGAAAGCTACAGTGGTACCTAAAGAATTTGTGGTCTCAACACAGGCACAGCTTAGAAACCGAAATCCCACTAATCCCATGCCTAAAACAGGACTTCCTATGGTGGGCTCAAGCATGCCAGTCAAACCCAGGCTTACCCTTCCACAACTTTCAAGCAAGCCAAACCATCACAACGGACGCCTCAGACCTAGGATGGGGGGCGCACATGCTGGACAAATGCATACAAGGATTGTGGACTCAAGACCAGCTGCACCTGCACATAAACCAAAAAGAAATGCTGGCAGTAAAACTAGCAATCCAAAAATTCAGACCATTCCTCAAAGAAGGCCATTTAATGATAAGGACAGACAACACCACAGTCATGTGGTACATCAACAAACAGGGAGGCACTCATTCATACCCCTATGCAGAATGACTCTGGACCTTTGGAATCTGGCTCTGAGCTACAACATCCAGTTACAGGCAATATTTGTGCCGGGAAAAGAGAACACCCTAGCAGACATGTTAAGCAGAACCACCTCGGATGCTCACGAATGGATGCTGCACCCGGACATCTTCAAGGCCATCACAAAGAAATGGGGAATGCCACAAATAGACCTATTCGCATCCCCACTCAATCACCAGCTCAAAATTCTGCACAAGGACATACCACCCACTTGCATGGAAGGTGGACTCTCTATCCTTCAGCTGGAAAGGCCTGACAGCATATGCATTTCCACCTCTTCCCTTGATGCACAAGGTACTACTGAAAATCAAAGAGGAACGTCCAAGGATAATCCTGATAGCTCCGAATTGGCCAAGACAACACTGGTACCCATTGCTGAGGAGCATGTCTCCGGGGAGAATGTGGTCAATACCCCTGATGCCTTTGATGTTAACTCAGAACAACTACAACATCATGCATCCAAACCTAAAAACCTTACAACTGACGGCCTGGAACATCACATAGCAGCAACTAACCCAGACCTATCCCAAAGGGTTAAAGACATTATCCTTGAAGCCCGCAGACCTTCAACAAGAAGGAACTATGCAGGAAAATGGAAAAGGTTTGTCATTTGGAGTACTGAAAGAGGAAAAGATGTGTCGAACATAGATATTGCTAACATCCTGGAGTACTTGGCAGAGCTTCTACATACAGGCCTGTCCTATTCCTCCATCAAGATACATGCATCAGCTATTTCAGCAGAATACAGCTTCGATCCACCTGTCTTTTCGCATCCTCTACTCAGGCAGTTCCTCAGAGGGATCAAGAATGTAAAACCTCCTAGGAAACCACCATTACCAGCATGGGACTTGAACTTTGTGCTAGAAAAGTTGACACTCCCTCCGTTTGAACCAGCAGCAACAGCAGATCTGCAACACCTATCATGGAAAACTGCTTTCCTACTGGCAATTACTTCAGCAAGGAGGGTTTCGGAACTACAGGCCTTAATGGCAGTGCAACCTTTCCTAATCTTCCATCAAGATAGGGTGTCCATGAGAACTAATCCTACATTTATGCCTAAGGTGGTATCCAGAGTGTCTTTAAACCAGGCAATCCACCTACCTACCTTCTTTCCCAATCCACAGAACAGGGGGGAAAGACTGCTGCATACCTTGGATGTACATAGGCAGTTACACTACTACCTGGACAGAACCAAAAGTAACAGAAAAACCGACCAGCTTTTAGTAGCCTATGCAACAGGAAGGGAAGGAAAAGCAATTTCCAAACAGACAATCTCCAAATGGATAGGAAATTGCATAAGATTCTGTTACTCCTACCATGGAAAACCAATTCCACAGAACATAAGACCTCATTCTACAAGGGCTACAGCCACTACCACAGCTTTCTTACGAGGAGTGGCAACCAAGGACATTATTGAGGCGGCTACTTGGACCTCCGTGCATACATTTGCCAAGCATTATAATTTACCTCTATACTCTAGATCCCGAGCGGGGTTTGCCACTGCTGTACTGCAAGGGATCCTAACTACACCATAATTTTTCTTCCTCCACCCCTAGTTTGGCTATGGTATTCTACCTATTTGTTATGACTGCAGATGCATCCATGAAGGACATAGTACAGTTTTGTACCTACCATAAATGTAGATGTCCGAACTGGATAGCATCTGCAGTCAGGATTACCCACCCTCCTTCCCCTCTGTGGTACTCCTAGGGTATTTACCCTCCTAATAGCTAGCAGGTGCGGGAGTCTCTTATGGTGTATTTGTTTGTATATATGTACATACATGCTTATTTTTTGTGTTTGCCTTCTACTTTTTTGGAAACATTGGCATTTATCCAAAATTTAGACTTCCAGGAGGGCAACTGACATCTGGGGCAAGAAACACTGAGGAAAATGGCGTCGGCTGATGCCTTTATACCCGAAGACCAGCAGAGATGACGTCGGGTGAAGTGCGACATCAGCTGAAGCCGGACCCAGACTTTGGAATCCGGCCGACCGAAGGGCTGCCTGACGACAGGACAACCCATTTGTTATGACTGCAGATGCTATCCAGTTCGGACATCTACATTTATGGTAGGTACAAAACTGTACTTTGCAGCCTCATCTGTCAAGCATGAGCCTTGATCCCATGTGCACAGTTGCAATATGAGAAAGATGATTTGTGGCTACCCTACATGGACATGTGCTTGTGTACTGATACTTATTATGAAGTCAAGATACTTGTGGAAGGTAATGAGGAAGTATGATTAACGTAGGAGGGTAGAGTAGGTACTGCAAAAACAAACATAATATATAACAGACATGACTGCAAAGGGATTTGATGACAAACATCAGTGATGTAGAAAACACTGAAGAAAGGTATTTGAAACATACTGATATCATTCTCAAGTGAATGAAGACAAACAAGGTAACAAAAGACATGATGGTTAGGGAAAAAGAAAAGTAATAAAATATAGCTACAAAAACACTTCGTACTGTCTGATAATTATACCTGTACAAATGTCATAAAACAAGCACCCTGAGTGGACTTCCCCTGTGCAATTTACTTCTTTTACAGTCTGAGATACTGAAGCAGTCAAACTAAAGTTATCAGTGAAGCACATAGCAGATGATTGTTACACACTTGCAAAATTAAGGAATAAAAGACACAAAAAATACATCATCCCAGAGGGTACGTGAACTAGTAGCCATCTCCAATTCCAATGTGCAATATACTTAATTTGCAATATGAGCATTAAAGATTGGAAGTGAGAGTGTAGGAAATAGATGCAAAGGGGAAGCAAGTGGAGCGTAGAAAAGAAGAATAGAAACTAAGGAATTATCACTATGATGGTGCCCATTTTTCTTGCAAGAGAAAGGAAAGTTGTGGAAAGAAGTAAAGGACATAAGGGGATAGCAGGACGCATGGTAACACAGTGACGGAGAGGGAACACAGTGGTGTAGGACATCAGGCAAACAGAAGATAATAGTGAGGGGAGAAATTAACAACTTACAGAGCTAGGCATGAAAAAAGGAAGGGAAAGACCACGGTGGAGGTTAAAGATGTCCACCCAACCAGTTATGTTGATCATGCATGCTTTTATTTACCTCCTTTCCAATACTCAGCATGGTTTCTGACCAAACCATAGCACCACCTCTGCCTTACTCTCCTTTACTAAAACTATCCTTCAGCATAAAAACAATGGCCATCTCTCCTCTGCTACTTTCCTAGACCCATGGTCCCACACAAACAAATTATCTCTGTCCTCAATAACCTATCCTTCTCTCAATCAGTAAACAAATATCAAATCCCAGTACCTGGTGACTCGAGCAATGCGGAGGTAAATAGACCGTAGACAGTGAAAAAATAAATAAATCTCCACCAACTGAATAAGTAAACCATGATTTAATCCACTCAGCTCTTCAAACAAAATCACGATACAATGCTTCATCAACAAGGGTTAAGCGCTTTCATCTGTCCATGCCAGATTTCATCGGAACCAATGAGTTACTGTTGTAGCTCTGTTTTATACCAAATTTTGGCGCCACAATTAACTATAATTAAATAATTGAATACATTTAATAATACTTTAAAATGGTGCTTTAAAAACATATTTATAACTAACTTTTACATGCAAATGCAAATACACTATGTTGATACACTATATAACCCTTACTCAACTTACATGTCTATGTTAAAAAAACTTTAATATGACATATAAAATGTATCTAAATATGATCATTACTCAAATGTAAATATGAAAGTGGCTGTTACGTAATGTACTAAAAATCTCAGTAAAATATAATACTAATAAATAGGCAAGAAAACTATAATACTGAACTAATGTAGTGGTCAAACCCACTAAAAAAACAGTAAAATATCAGTACAGTATAAATATGTAAAAAATGTAAAGATAAAGATGTTAGAAGTATTTAAAAAATAATATATAAATATGTTAAATATATATGAAAACGGGATCCTATTTCACACTGTACACACTTAATCTGCCTTTAGATGTAACATGATGATAACCTGTATGATGTGAGGGTAAATAATATAACATAATACTATATATGGCTAGATTATATAACTACACTACATTATATAACTAAACTAAACTATCCACCAGAAACTAAACTCTCCGCATTTAGGATGATCCTAATACCAAAAATGGTTTTAGACTGATATATTCATTAAGACCTGGGAATGTGGTGGCATCAAGACATATCTGCCATCTACTCGCCAAGGAACCTAATCTAGCCTTCCAATTTCCACTTCCAACAGTTCTATCTACCTGATCTATAATAGGAAATTTAAACCTATGATCATTTCCATTGGCTATAATATGTTTACTGAGTGCATTCTTCTCGTCACCTTTTTTCATCTTGTAAATATGTTCATAGATCCTGGTTTTAAGTTTTCTTTCTGTTTTCCCTATGTAATATGCGTTGCACTCTGTACAAGTGGCTAAGTATACGACTCCTTGACTGTTACAGTTTCCAGATTTGAATTTACATGTACTTTTCATAGTATTATTCAATTTAATACTATAATCAACATTGATGTATTGGCACTGTCTACATGAGCCACATTTTTTTGAACCTTTAGTCTTGCAATATTTTCCATTGTTGATGTTATCACTTCTTTCTATTAGTCTCTTTAAATTGTATCCAGTTTTTAATACTATGTTAGGAGTATTACCTACTATATTTCTTACTTCCTCATCAATAGTAAAGATGGACCAATGTCTACGTAAAATTTCCTTGACGATGTTAGTATATGGATTAAACATAATAACACACACTCGTCTGTTGAACACTTTACTAATCTTTGTATGGGGGTCTGCTTTCCCTAATAATGAATTATACTTTGTACCCCATTGGGATCTAACATAATCAACTACATCTTCGAGCATATCAATAGGATAGCCTCTTTCCATAAATAATTTTTTAATAAAATCTAATTCTTGCGACATAATTTCTCTTGTGGATGACATCCGTGCTGCCCTCACACACTGACCTTTGACCACATTCTTGAATGTGTGTGGAGGATGACAACTCCCATATTGAATGTAATCGTTGGAGAATGTGGGCTTACGATACAATTTAGACATATAACCAACCTCATTGGTACTGATGTATGTGTCTAAATATGCTATGCCACATTTTTCAACTGTGTGTGTGAATCTCAAAAAGTCTGTTGTATTATTAATATAATTAATGAAGGCTGAAATACTATCCATTTCACCTTTCCATACAATAAATATGTCATCCAAGAAATGAGTATATAATAACATTTGTTTGTAATATTCACTGGGGAATATGAACTGGTTCTCCCATTCTAACATCACTAAGTTGGAAAATATGGGTGCACAGGATGCACCCATAGCCACTCCTCTAGTTTGTCTAAACATTTCTCCTTGAAATTCGATGTAGTTGTGGTCCAAAATGAGTTCCATTATGCTCATAATTAACTTAATTTTATCCCAAGTGAATCCAGAGTATTTTCTCATACTATTACAAAAATAATCTAAGCCGATATCCTTTGGTATGCAGGAAAAAAGATCTTTTGCATCCACTGTTATGAATGTTATATCCATATCCCATACATTTCCATTTAATTTGCTAAGAAAGTGCCAGGAGTCCTTAATTAAATGTGGAACATTATTGTATATGTGTTTCGTCCAATGGTCCACTGTTACACCCAAGTTAAATGTTTTAGATTTAGAACCGGATATGATAGGTCTGTAAGGGGGGTTATTGAGGTTTTTATGGATCTTGGGAATACCTATAATGTGTGCCATAGTTGGATATTCATTCCTTATGAAATTATATAGCTCTTCTGTAATTCTATTATCCAGTAGGTATTCTTCAATGGCTAAGTCTATCCGTCTATAGCCAATATTAATCTGATTCAGTGAAACTACCTCATAATTGCCAGAGTTAAACAAAATATCATGAAGTTGCTTCTGGTAGTCACATTGATATGTAAGTATAATCCCCCCCCCTTATCCGGTTTCATAATCCTAACATCTTTATTAGAAATAATATCATGTAACATTTTTCTTTCTTCCTTTGTTAAATTATTTCTAGGTGTATCTTGTGAATCATCTCTTTTCCCAGTTTTGTTATATAATGCGTATACTTCTCTACACACCGCTTGTTCATATAGTGCTACATGAGTATTGTTGGGTGGAATGTATGTACTTTGCTTAATCAATTTGTTTTCATTAATTGTGGAACCCTCCTCAGTGTCCTTAAAAAATAAAGCCAAGTTCAGTCTTCGACAATATAATTTTACCTCTTTTATAATGTCAAATAGATTAAAACTTCCTGTGGGACTATATTTCATTCCTTTACTGAAGAGGGTAAATAATTAATGTTTTATTTCCATATTGGTGTAGTTGTATACCATAAATCCCTTAAAATTAAAAATCATAGGACTACTTTTGTTAATATTTTCCTCTTTTTGCTCACTTTCATGTACCTCAGTTATCACATTTTTCACCATATGATCCAACATAGAGGTGAGATTACCTATACTGCTTTGTTTCAATATCACTTTTGGAATTTCTTTGGGGCTGGAAAAAATCTGCCCCCTTGAAAATTTGAATTACCATCCTGTCTACCATGTATATTCTTACCTTCACTATGTTCCAAATAGTTAGTGTTATTACCTTCCCTCTGTTGTTGTGGCCAAATATACACTCTACCTATCTGGTATTGTTCAGTGTCTCTCTCCACTTTATGTACTTTCCTATTATATATATTCTTCATCCTATAACTAGCTGTCTGGAACTGTTTAAAATATAGCTCTTGCCATTTCTCAAATTCATTATCAGAAGTAATTTCATCATTTAATACTTCTAACTCATTGAATAACTTGGCTATCTTTCCATCATTGTGTTTCATTAACATTTTCATGTACATGTTACCAAACATGTCAAATAATTTATTAAAGTCTTGTTTAACAGTGTTATTATATTCAATCCCTAACGGAAGTTTAAAAAAAAAAAAAAAAAAAAACTTAGCCCTTTGGGCACAATGTGTGCATTCATGCACTTCTCCAAGTACACATTGTCAAGCTTGACGCTTTTAAATTGTATCAACTTTTTGCCCAAAAGGTTAATCTTCATTTTCATACTATTATTAGATGGTGCACTAAAAGCATCCATGTCATGTCTATTTTTAAAATCACCATCTAAATAAAATTCAAAATCATCACCTAAAAAATCTTGCATTATATTGTCCTTATTTCCTTTATCATGAATCGTCGGGTTAATTCCGTACTTTCCTGATTGTTTACATAAAGGATTAGGGCTCGAAATGAATTCTTTAAAAACAGTACCTGTATTTGTTTTATTCACAGTCTTGCTGATCGCACTTGAATATGTTTTGGTTTTTTCACGTAATTTGGGACGAGCCCCAAGTCTCTGAGTCTCCTCTTTGTTGTGGAACAAGCTGAAATCAAAGGTGAAATCAGCTTCGGATAACACATTGTCACCCATTTCTTTAATGTCAATGTCAGTAGTCTGCTTGGGTGTGTTTCTCTCTTGAATTTGTCCATTGGGTATGTCTCCCAAGCTGTTCAGCTCAATCTGTTCAGCAATGAACGGTGGTGTGTCAGTTATTTTATCCCTTCTATGGGGAGAGCTTGTGCTGTTACCTGCTTGCACTGTAGCAGCTAGCTTCCCCACAAGATCAAGAAGCTTATTGACGTCTGCTTGTAGCGTTGAGACTTCCGCTCTCAACGTAACGAACTCCGCCCTGCTCAATGAAGTATCCAAGGGTGCTGGTTCAGCCATAATGCAACTCAGAAGAAATATAAAGAGCGAACCAACTAAACAAATATCCAATCCCAGTACCTGGTGACTCGAGCAATGCAGAGGTAAATAGACCGTAGACAGTGAAAAAATAAATAAATCTCCACCAACTGAATAAGTAAACCACGATTTAATCCACTCAGCTCTTCAAACAAAATCACGATACAATGCTTCATCAACAAGGGTTAAGCGCTTTCATCTGTCCATGCCAGATTTCATCAGAACCAATGAGTTACTGTTGTAGCTCTGTTTTATACCAAATTTTGGCGCCACAATTAACTATAATTAAATAATTGAATACATTTAATAATACTTTAAAATGGTGCTTTAAAAACATATTTATAACTAACTTTTACATGCAAATGCAAATACACTATGTTGATACACTATATAACTCTTACTCAACTTACATGTCTATGTTAAAAAAACTTTAATATGACATATAAAATGTATCTAAATATGATCATTACGCAAATGTAAATATGAAAGTGACTGTTACGTAATGTACTAAAAATCTCAGTAAAATATAATACTAATAAATAGGCAAGAAAACTATAATACTGAACTAATGTAGTGGTCAAACCCACTAAAAAACCAGTAAAATATCAGTACAGTATAAATATGTAAAAAATGTAAAGATAAAGATGTTAGAAGTATTTAAAAAATAATATATAAATATGTTAAATATATATGAAAACGGGATCCTATTTCACACTGTACACACTTAATCTGCCTTTAGATGTAACATGATGATAACCTGTATGATGTGAGGGTAAATAATATAACATAATATTATATATGACTAGATTATATAACTACACTACATTATATAACTAAACTAAACTATCCACCAGAAACTAAACTCTCCGCATTTAGGATGATCCTAATACCAAAAATGGTTTTAGACTGGTATCCATCTACTCTCCAAGGAACCTACTCTAGCCTTCCAATTTCCACTTCCAACAGTTCTATCTACCTGATCTATAATAGCAAATTTAAACCTATGATCATTTCCATTGGCTATAATATGTTTACTGAGTGCATTCTTCTCGTCACCTTTTTTCATCTTGTAAATATGTTCATAGATCCTGGTTTTAAGTTTTCTTTCTGTTTTCCCTATGTAATATGCGTTGCACTCTGTACAAGTGGCTAAGTATACGACTCCTTGACTGTTACAGTTTCCAAATTTGAATTTACATGTACTTTTCATAGTATTATTCAATTTAATACTATAATCAACATTGATGTATTGGCACTGTCTACATGAGCCACATTTTTTTGTACCTTTAGTCTTGCAATATTTTCCATTGTTGATGTTATCACTTCTTTCTATTAGTCTCTTTAAATTGTATCCAGTTTTTAATACTATGTTAGGAGTATTACCTACTATATTTCTTACTTCCTCATCAATAGTAAAGATGGACCAATGTCTACGTAAAATTTCCTTGACGATGTTAGTATATGGATTAAACATAATAACACACACTCGTCTGTTGAACACTTTACTAATCTTTGTATGGGGGTCTGCTTTCCCTAATAATGAATTATACTTTGTATGGGGGAAGCAGTAAGCAGTATAGGTAATCTCACCTCTACGTTGGATCATATGGTGAAAAATGTGATAACTGAGGTACATGAAAGTGAGCAAAAAGAGGAAAATATTAACAAAAGTAGTCCTATGATTTTTAATTTTAAGGGATTTATGGTATACAACTACACCAATATGGAAATAAAACATGAATTATTTACCCTCTTCAGTAAAGGAATGAAATATATTCCCACAGGAAGTTTTAATCTATTTGACATTATAAAAGAGGTAAAATTATATTGTCGAAGACTGAACTTGGCTTTATTTTTTAAGGACACTGAGGAGGGTTCCACAATTAATGAAAACAAATTGATTAAGAAAAGTGCATACATTCCACCCAACAATACTCATGTAGCACTATATGAACAAGCGGTGTATAGAGAAGTATACGCATTATATAACAAAACTGGGAAAAGAGATGATTCACAAGATACACCTAGAGATAATTTAACAAAGGAAGAAAGAAAAATGTTACATGATATTATTTCTAATAAAGATGTTAGGATTATGAAACCGGATAAGGGGGGGGGGGATTATACTTACATATCAATGTGACTACCAGAAGCAACTTCATGATATTTTGTTTAACTCTGGCAATTATGAGGTAGTTTCACTGAATCAGATTAATATTGGCTATAGACGGATAGACTTAGCCATTGAAAAATACCTACTGGATAATAGAATTACAGAAGAGCTATATAATTTCATAAGGAATGAATATCCAACTATGGCACACATTATAGGTATTCCCAAGATCCATAAAAACCTCAATAACCCCCCTTACAGACCTATCATATCCGGTTCTAAATCTAAAACATTTAACTTGGGTGTAACAGTGGACCATTGGACAAAACACATATACAATAATGTTCCACATTTAATTAAGGACTCCTGGCACTTTCTTAGCAAATTAAATGGAGATGTATGGGATATGGATATAACATTCATAACAGTGGATGTAAAAGATCTTTTTTCCTGCATACCAAAGGATATCGGCTTAGATTATTTTTGTAATAGTATGAGAAAATACTCTGGATTCACTTGGGATAAAATTAAGTTAATTATGAGCATGATGGAACTCATTTTGGACCACAACTACATCGAATTTCAAGGAGAAATGTTTAGACAAACTAGAGGAGTGGCTATGGGTGCATCCTGTGCACCCATATTTTCCAACTTAGTGATGTTAGAATGGGAGAACCAGTTCATATTCCCCAGTGAATATTACAAACAAATGTTATTATATACCTGTTTCTTGGATGACATATTTATTGTATGGAAAGGTGAAACGGATAGTATTTCAGCCTTCATTAATTATATTAATAATACAACAGAATTTTTGAGATTCACACACACAGTTGAAAAATGTGGCATAGCATACTTAGACACATACATCAGTACCAATGAGGTTGGTTATATGTCTAAATTGTATCGTAAGCCCACCTTCTCCAATGATTACATTCAATATGGGAGTTGTCATCCTCCACACACATTCATGAATGTGGTCAAAGGTCAGTGTGTGAGGGCAGCACGGATGTCATCCACAAGAGAAATTATGTCGCAAGAATTAGATTTTATTAAAAAATTATTTATGGAAAGAGGCTATCCTATTGATATGCTCGAAGATGTAGTTGATTATGTTAGATCCCAATGGGGTACAAAGTATAATTCATTATTAGGGAAAGCAGACCCCCATACAAAGATTAGTAAAGTGTTCAACAGACGAGTGTGTGTTATTATGTTTAATCCATATACTAACATCGTCAAGGAAATTTTACGTAGACATTGGTCCATCTTTACTATTGATGAGGAAGTAAGAAATATAGTAGGTAATACTCCTAACATAGTATTAAAAACTGGATACAATTTAAAGAGACTAATAGAAAGAAGTGATAACATCAACAATGGAAAATATTGCAAGACTAAAGGTACAAAAAAATGTGGCTCATGTAGACAGTGCCAATACATCAATGTTGATTATAGTATTAAATTGAATAATACTATGAAAAGTACATGTAAATTCAAATTTGGAAACTGTAACAGTCAAGGAGTCGTATACTTAGCCACTTGTACAGAGTGCAACGCATATTACATAGGGAAAACAGAAAGAAAACTTAAAACCAGGATCTATGAACATATTTACAAGATGAAAAAAGGTGACGAGAAGAATGCACTCAGTAAACATATTATAGCCAATAGAAATGATCATAGGTTTAAATTTGCTATTATAGATCAGGTAGATAGAACTGTTGGAAGTGGAAATTGGAAGGCTAGATTAGGTTCCTTGGAGAGTAGATGGCAGATATGTCTTGATGCCACCACATTCCCAGGTCTTAATGAATATATCAGTCTAAAACCATTTTTGGTATTAGGATCAGCCTAAATGCAGAGAGTTTAGTTTCTGGTGGATAGTTTAGTTTAGTTATATAATGTAGTGTAGTTATATAATCTAGCCATATAGAATATTATGTTATATTATTTACCCTCACATCATACAGGTACAGGTTATCATCATGTTACATCTAAAGGCAGATTAAGTGTGTACAGTGTGAAATAGGATCCCGTTTTCATATATATTTAACATATTTATATATTATTTTTTAAATACTTCTAACATCTTTATCTTTACATTTTTTACATATTTATACTGTACTGATATTTTACTGTTTTTTTAGTGGGTTTGACCACTACATTAGTTCAGTATTATAGTTTTCTTGCCTATTTATTAGTATTATATTTTACTGAGATTTTTAGTACATTACGTAACAGTCACTTTCATATTTACATTTGCGTAATGATCATATTTAGATACATTTTATATGTCATATTAAAGTTTTTTTAACATAGACATGTAAGTTGAGTAAAGGTTATATAGTGTATCAACATAGTGTATTTGCATTTGCATGTAAAAGTTAGTTATAAATATGTTTTTAAAGCACCATTTTAAAGTATTATTAAATGTATTCAATTATTTAATTATAGTTAATTGTGGCGCCAAAATTTGGTATAAAACAGAGCTACAACAGTAACTCATTGGTTCTGATGAAATCTGGCATGGACAGATGAAAGCGCTTAACCCTTGTTGATGAAGCATTGTATCATGATTTTGTTTGAAGAGCTGAGTGGATTAAATCGTGGTTTACTTATTCAGTTGGTGGAGATTTATTTATTTTTTCACTGTCTACGGTCTATTTACCTCCGCATTGCTCGAGTCACCAGGTACTGGGATCGGATATTTGTTTAGTTGGTTTGCTCTTTATACTTCTCTCAATCAGTCACCAACTGGTTTCAGTTACCTGTCTGACTGCCAACAATCCATTGGATGGCAGTATGACATATCTCCCCAACTACCTGTCTCCATAGGGGTTCTGCAAGGATCCATCCTTGAACCCCTACTCTTCTCTGTCTTCACCAATAATCTAGCCGCTGTCACCAAACATGGCACACTCATACAATACGCAGATGACTCAACCATCATCTGCTCAGTCCAGTCCCTACCCAAACTGCAAAAAAGTCACACATGAAGCCTTTTCCTCTGTTGAAACTTGGTTATCGGATGCCCAATTAATACTCAACCCAAACAAAACTAAACTACTCATCTTCCAACCCACCAAACATACTCAAAACAACTCTCACTTTAACATCACAGCACAAGACAACACCACTATATACCCAACTGAACACACCAAATTGCTAGGAGTGGAAATAGACAATAAACTAAAATTTGACATTCACATATCCATGACCATAAAAAAAGTCCACAAAAAACTAGGAGCGTTATACAGAAATAAACAACTTCTCACCAAAGCAGCAAAGATTTCAATAGCAAATTCCCACCTTATCTCCACCCTACTTTATGCCTCTCAAATATATACCAACCTAAGGCAATGTGATCTAAACAAGCTAGAGACCTGCTACAACAAAATCGCCAAATTTGCCACAGGGGCATCATACCGTAGTCACCACTGTCTCCCACTTGCTGAACTGGGCTGGCTTGAACTCCCTCACCTCCTTCAATGGTATCAACTATCACTCGCCCACAAACTAGTAAACCATCCACTAAATGTCCTATCCCTCCAGAATCTACTCCAACCCTATCGCACCACCAGACCACTATGATCCAGCAACAAAAATCACTTGCAAATCACTAAAGCCAATAACTCTGCTGGTGAAGCACTATTCTCTTGCACCATAGCCAAATTATGGAACTCCCTCCCACCCACAATTATCTTAGTACTATCATGCACCCACTTCAAAACTTTACTAAAAGCGCACCTAAAAACATGCTGGCTATGCCCTTGCAACTCCCACTCTAAAATCACCCACCACATCCAACCACTACCTTTCTTTCCACTCCACTAACTACCTTAACTATAGCAAGCTCAGATGCTCATAAGCCTAGTACTTATTATACAGCAGGAGCTTCTTATTGTAACATTTGTTAATGTCTCATGTACTTCACAGATAAAGATTCTAGTTTTCTACTGATGTACTATGTTCTTCATCTGTAAATATGTTGTAAGTAATTGCTATGTTATATTGTTAATCGCTATGTAATCCAGTGTAACTACTGTCTGTTTATTTAACTGTGGAGCTTTTTTCCCCGGGCCTCCACTGAAAATGGACCTTCGTCCAGTCGGACACTCCCACTCAACAAATGTAAATAAATAAATAAATAAAAATGAGCAAAATACACAAATGGCAAATTGCTCTTGAAACTGAGGTCTTTCCTTCTTTCTACTTAGTACCTCATTACACCTCTCTCTCCAATGTGTCTACTATGCATTTGCATTGACACCCATGCAGACGGGAACTGAAAGTTCAACTGCTGAATCCTACACTAAGGCACTGTATGAGCACATCCACTCATGCATGAATCGTGCCATACCAAATAGAACCAAAATGCTCTCATCCAAAAAAAGGAAGCCAATCTGGTGGTCCCCTGCCATAAACAAACTTTACAACAAAAGGAAGAAACTTTTGCAGAAAAGAGGAAAATCCCAGGATGCAAAAAACTCCCTTACTAGCCTCAGTAAGAAACTGAGATGCCTCATAAAATCCTCCAAAGCTAGTTACGAAAATAAAATTGCCAAAGACAACCACAAAGCATTCTATAACTATGTCAAGAATCTAAATGGCAATGATCAGATCTGCTCTGAGCTAAAACAGAATGGCATTAAATATACTGATCCGAAGGATATTGCCAATATCCTGGCAGATCGATTCAGTGCCAACTTCACCCCAGTCTCACCCCCTAAATGGCCCATCTCAATACCGGAAGATTGCCAAATTCCAGTAATAACGGCCACACAGGTACAAAACGCACTCTCTAAAGCCAAGAATACAGCATCCATGGGACCAGATGACATCCCGGGCTGTGTACTACATGAACTACAATATGAACTGGCACCTCACCTAAGTGTCATGTTTAATCATAGCCTCACCTCAGGTTTCGTGCCCACTGAGTGGCGCAGAGCTACAGTTATCCCAATCCACAAGGGGGGATCCACCTTAGATCCCAGAAACTACCATCCCATCAGTCTGACAAGCCTTATCTGCAAGGCCATGGAGCGTATTATCATTGAACTTATAAACAAAGACATTGGCAACCTTCAAACACTGGACCCCACCCAGTTTGGGTTTGTGAAGGGACGATCTTGTCTCCTGAACCTGATTGACTTCTTTGAATCAGTCTCTAGAGCCATGGACAAGGGTGAGGTGGTCCACCAGCCTATCTAGACCTTGCCAAGGCCTTTGACACCATCCCCCACTCTGGAATCATAGATAAACTTACTAAGTTGGGCATTAATCCCTATGTCACCCAATGGGTTGCTAAATGGCTTACCTATAGAACCCACACTGTAAAAGTAGCCGACTCCAAATCCAGCTCCAGACAAGTGACAAGTGGAGTACCTCAGGGTTCAGTCCTGGGGCCGCTCTTGTTTGGCATCTACTTCTCTGAAGTACAGGTCAACACTAAGGGACTCTGGCTAACAAAATTTGCAGATGACTGCAAACTGGGAGCCATTATTGAATCCCCAAATGATGTGGATACTCTACAAAAGGGCCTTACAGAAACAGATGCTTGGTGCCAGAGCCATGGGCTCAAGCTCAATGCCAAGAAATGTATTATTATCCCCTTTGGGAAAAAACGTGTATCCATGAATTACCATATAGGTGGCAGTACACTAAACACAGAAAGTGTGATAAGAGACTTAGGGACACAGGTGGACAGTGGTCTCACCTTCGATCACCACATCGCCACAACAGTCAGGAAATCCTTCTATGTGGCACACCTCATCACAAAGGGCTTTTCATCCAGAAAAAAAGAGGTCATTGTCCCACTGTACTCATCCCTCATTAGACCCATTATAGAATACAACGCCCCATTTGGTATGTACCTCTCAAGACATCTGCAACAACTGGAAAGGCCTCAGAAATACCTCACTAAAAGAATCACAGGCCTAAAGCAGATGCCCTATGCTGACCGCCTTAAAAAACTCCAGCTATACTCTGTCGCATATCGTCTACTCAGAGGCGATCTCTGCTTAACATACAAGGCCATGTCAAACTCAGAGCTGTTGGACATGCTACACTTAAAGAAATCCCAATCCCTCAGAGCTACACGGATCTAAACCTTGTCATCACAATAAACAAAACATGCTGGAGGGATAGGTTCCTGACCCAGAGACTCCCCAGACCCTGGAATAGATTGCCCATACATGTCAAGCAGAGTGCCTCTTTGGACCTTTTCAAGAGGAACCTTGACGATTGGATGGGATAAAGGAAATTCACCCCAGGGATCACGTCAGTCGCCCTGCTAGACAGGGGTCCAGGAAAGTAAATAATGTGGGAAGAAATAGCCAGGGAATTGTTATGGCTAGGCTTGTATAGGCCCTAGGGCTGATAGCCTAGTACCAACCTATGAACCAATTTTTTTTTATTGTTGACCTATTGAACTATATCAATGTAAAATTGTTACTTAGCTTTTTAATGCAGCTTTAACTTTATGCATGTAACCCAACATATGTGAATCTTTTTGCTATAACTGCTATTATATCAATATTGTTTAAAATTGTTTAAAATTGTACTTGTTTAAAATGTACTACTGGAGCTTTTCTCCTCGGGTCTCCACTGAAAATGGGCCACAAGCCCAGTTGGACAAACCCGGTTAACAAATATCAGTCAGTCAGTGTAATGCTGTAGTTATTCTAACATTACAGAAGAAAAAACATGAAATATTTCATGATAACACAACTGGAGGATGGGACTCATAGGCATCCTCACAGTGTGGGAGCACAACCTTAACTCATTCCCTCCAATTGGAGCTCTGTCGAGTCCTTACTCAAAACCCCAGTGAGTGTGGCCTAAACCCTTTCAAAAAAGTAAGTTATCACGAGGGAACCTTACCAAAGTGTTACTAGGAAACTGTAAATAGCAAACTATTCAACTCAAAGTAACCTCTACAGTGGTTGCATTAATTCAGTTCTAGGTCTTAAACTGGGATTTTATAAGCCACATTAAACCGTGACCCCCCATTAATATTCCAAAACGTGCACGGTGATTGGCCAGCGTGCACGTTGTAAATCAACTTATACTAATGGAAAAAGGTCCGGTTGCCCGGACTTTTTCCATTAGTATAAGTCTTTTTTTAAAACACTGTTTCGCTATGTTAAAAGAGTTTAACATAGCGACACAGGTTTAAAAAAAGCAACGGAGATCTCTGTTGCTTTTTTTAAAGCTGTCTCGCTATGTTAAACTCCTTTAACATAGTGACACGGTGTGTAAAAAGCAACGAAGATCTTGCTTTCTCCGTTGCTTTTTTTTTAAACCTGTCTCGCTATGTTAAATGGGTTTAACATAGCGAAACAGCTTTAAAATAATTAACGGAGATCTCCGTTGCTTATTTTAAAGCTGTCTCGCTATGTTAAACCCATTTAACATAGCGAAACAGTAAAAAGCAATGGAGATCTTGCTTTCTCCGTTGCTTTTGGCCACAGCTCTGATGTACTGCGTAGGCATGCGCAGTACATCGGAACTGCCGTGGATACCAGACAGCTGCGGAAGGGCAGCAAAGAGGCATTATACAATGCCATTATTTAAGAAAAGTAATTATTTCTTTTCTTAAATAATGTCATAGTATAATAGCAATAACCCATGCCTGGGTGTGGGTAATGCGGGATATACCCACGGTTGTCTTTGTTTGGTCCCTTGGGACCAAACCACGCCAACCGTGGGTAAATCCCACATTACCCACACCCAGGCATGGGTTATTGCTATAATAACCACTTCAAATATGAATTATGTAATGTTGCATAAACAAGCAAACCACATACTGCCAGCAGCATTTTCTTCACAGAGCTGTGAACTAAAAGTTAAACAGTTCTGTCTGTATCACTTGACTGTTGAGATATTTAGACAAATAAAAAAATGATTAAAATACAAATAAATAGTATACAAATAATATTCACTATATTTTTATCTACAGTAGGCAGTGGTCAAATATCAATACAGTTGTATTTACCACTGTGTAAGCTTTAAGATGAAATTTTCTAATGCCTTGACTGTAGCATGGCTTTACAATTATTAATGCAAATATGAACAAGCAATGTTTTTAATGCCTAGAGAAGTCAGTAGGATGCAACTGCAGAAATGCCTGGAGGTGTCCCTCGGCTTTGAGTTAACATTCAAGCCCACTTGCCAGTGCATATATGACAGGATGCATGCACAAACACCATGCATAGCATTAAACATTCATACTGATACCTTTGAGCTGTGGAAGTTATTACAGAAATGTTATTTAAATGACAGTCTTGTACTTATTGATGCTGCCAAATGCAGCTTTGTGTTTGTGCCTTGTAAAAATAAAAGTATGAGCAGCTTTTGCATGCTGAAACCAAAGTCTGATTAGTACACTGAAATATTAACTGTAGATGTCTGCCAGATGTCTGTGCTACTGCTTTAGTGCCTTGTAAAAACAGTCTAATTAGTACACACCAACTTTTCAGACTGTTAACCTCTTAAACAATATATTATTTTTCTTGCACAGTACTACTAAAATAACTTGTCTGTATAACAGATGACACGTACAATACTGTACAGTTTGTAGAGTTTACTGTTTCAGATTTATGCTTTTCAAAGAATATGAATGATAATCTCCATCTTCAGTACTCAAATCTAACAGGAAATCAGATCTAACCTCACACTTTTAATGTCCTTTTTTATATCCTTTCTCGTGCCATTCGGATCTTGTCCATGAGAACAGCCTGTTGATGTTAAAAGGTTTGGAATTTGTGATCTTATGCAGTCTCTTGATAAGTTACTTTGTGGTCTGTTTCAAGGTGAATTATGTGACAGTTTAGGAATCATCCTTCCCTCCAACCCGGTAGGGAGTTGTTCCTTTCTTGCACCTGCATCTCAGGAATTTCGTATCAGTATTTTTCCTTGACTATGTACCAGACACTGTTACACACAACTGAATGCCTTTTTAAGGAGTTATTTTATCAGCATTCCTTTTCAAGCTGTTCTAGACACTGAACATTCATGTTACATTACATTATTTTTCTATGAAGTATTAGATATGTATACTTTTTTTATGAAGTATTTTATATCAGTTTATGATGTGACCATTTGCTTTTAAAACAGGAATGGTAGAGCTCATTTAAATGTTTGATTGGATGTTTTATGGTGATAGGATGGCTGTGTCGTGTCTATTTTGAAATGTGTATTTAATGAAAGTGAGAATCAACTGTTTCTGAAAACACTGATGAGGACTATTTTGTCTGAAAGCTTTGTTCAACATTAAATTTGTCTGCATTTGTGAAGACTGGTTTGCTGTTTTTCGTTTTGAATTTTTTACCATTCTACACTTCACCAACGTGCTTGCTTTGGACTTGTGCTTTCACATTACAGATGAATGCCATTTTTTATTTGATTTTTAGCTAAGAACAGTTTAACCCTTTAATATATATATATATATATATATATATATATATATATATATATATATATGTGTGTGTGTGTGTGTGTGCGTGTATATTCGCAAACAGAAATGTATGCATCTAACTGACTATATTATCCTACATATATTCTAGCAAACAGAAGTGTACATGCATTTAACTTAGCAAACAGTATACATGCACTATTATTTTTACTACATATATATTCTATTAAACATAAGTATATATATATATATATATATATATATATATATATATATATATATGTATATATATGTCTAACTGTGTCTACTTTGATTCACTGAAAACTCATTTCACTGAATTTCAAAACATACCAAATCTCTAAACGTTCAAATCACTGAAAACTCATTTCACTGAATCACATTTCACTAAATGTAAGTACTATTGGGCAAATAAAATGTATATGCATTTTTCCCCACTGTATTGTGATCCTGGAGTTAGTATATAGTTGGGGGGGTGGGGGCATACCCCCACCTACTTTTGATTTTATATTGTTAGCATTCAGTGAAATGAGTTTCATAAATATAAATGCTAAGTAGGTGGGGGGCTGTGCCCCCCTCACCCCCCCAACCCCCAAATTATATATACAAACTCCAGATTGCCTTACAGTGGGGAGAAGGGCACATATACATTTTATTTGCCCAACAGTATTCACATTCAGTTAAATGTGATTCAGTGAAATGAGTTTTCAGTGATTTGAGCTTTCAGCAATTTTCTGAGGGTGAATTGAAATTCAGTGAAATGAGTTTTCAGTGAATCAAAATAGACCCATCTAAATATATATATCTAACAATTACAAAAGTGCACTGGTGTATGAAAGGTGTAAAATGTAGCAAGAAATATTGATTTCAGAAATGTAAGTACTCAGTTTTTGAATACACATTGAGTTTCTGTACATATCCAAAGATGGCATATGACTGTTTATGATTGAAACTTTGGAGTAAGTTTTTTCTTACTTTGCTCGTACACTAAGTATTTGTTCTGGAGCTACCCATACTTCTATTTATCTTTGTATTGCTGTAGTTGCAGTTAATTTATCTGCAATGAGGTTGCATATTGAGTGAATTGCGATATCACTGATTCCCGGGTGATCTCATTTTGTTTTAATTGGTACACACTGGCTTCATTTGTTACATGAAATCCATGTGTGTTTATTGCAGCTTTTGATATTTGTGGTTGCCTGCAGCTGAGTCTTCAGTGTTGTTGAGCTCTTGTTTACATATAGAGTCTTGGATTTGAATGCTTAACAACCAGCGTAGATGTTGATTCCTTTTGGTACCCGGTTTGCTGGAGCAAGGTTTTACCATTTTGATGGTGTATGATGATAGAAGGCATCAACATGAATGACAAGATGTATTGGAATGAGCATTGTTTTAATCTGGTGCTTCTGGAGTGGGTTTTTGGTTTGGGTCCTTTAGTGAATGTTTTACAGATTGACTTTATTTTATTATAAGCTGTATAAGCTGGTACTGTATGTTTTAGATTTATCTGACACCGTTTATTTATGTAATATGTACCCTTAATAATAAAACAAAGCAGCAAAGCAGTAGTGGAAAGCATAATTGTAAGAACAAAAAACCAAAGAGAGAAAGTTACACTTAGATCAAAAGCAGGACTCAAAAACAAATTTCACTTTCATTGAACAGTTTAGATCTTTTGTCCAGGTGAAGACTTTCTTCGGAACTGAATAGAACTTGCAAACACACACATATTTATATAGTTAAATAGTCATATGACATTCATGATAACTGAAATTTAAAGGCACTAGTTTAAAAATAATTAAAAATGCTAGATAGCAAAATATAAGTAGAAAAAAGATGAATGTAAACAAAATAGTAATAATAATAAAAACCTTTTTTGGAAATATTTCAATGTCATAAAGCCGCAGTTAAACTATCAGTCTGTTAGTAAAACTGATTAGAAGTTTGTAGCCCTCATTTTTAAGATGCTGCTAATGGAAATACAATCTTTTACTACTCTGGGGAGTTTCCTGCATTCAACTCTAATTGCCAGGGATATTATCTGATCTCAGTTCTTAACTCCCAATGCACACCCCTAGGCTTAAACAATACATCTTCACAGATGCAAAATAAAAATCCTGCTGTGTTACATTCTTATGTGTGCCTGCAGAAAGCATTAGTCTCCTTCATCTTAGTTAAATCATATATGTTTGCATATTCTTTTTTGAAGCTTCTTTTAGTTTTCTGAACATAAAAGAAAGCACAGGTTTTGCATTTGACCACGTAGATCACCCTTTCACTGCCACAGATAGAACATTTTGTGACTCTTATTGTTCACCCTCTCACCTGTCTTTCAATGGTTTCGCCTTTAGCTATGAATTTTCATTGATAGCATTAGCCACATTTATAGGATGTTCATCGTGCATACAGCTGCAGTAATCACATATGGGTTCTCTGCCGTCAGGCGGGTCCACGGTCGGCCGAATTCCAAAGTCTTGGTCCGGCGTCGGTTGTTGTCGCCTTCTTCCCTGACGTCAGTGCGACAGGGGTATATAAGTCACAGCCGACGCCATATTCTCTAGTCTTTTTTGCCGCGAAGTGCCTGAAGCAGAAGCAGTTTGTAAGTGCCAGTCGGCCAGCTCCTGAATTTACGAAAAATTGGAAACCGAAGTCTTCTTTAAAGCTAAGTACCCCGTTGGTGAAACTTTTCTTGCCTCAGACCGATGTCAGACAAAGTTAACAATTGTATTTCTTGTGGGAAGCAAATACCGCATAAGGATTTCCATTCCCTCCGCATACCTTGTTTAGGCCCAGACCACGACGTCTCGGGCTGTCGCTTTTGCGCTACTTTCAATAAACGCACTATTAAGCGTCGGGCGGAGTTTGCCCAACATTATTTTGGTAAAGCCTTTGATTATAAAATGTCGTCGGATACTCCGACTACCGTTTTGTCCAAAAAAACGAAAGGACAAGGACCGACACGCGAGGTCCGCGGTCTCCACAGACACCACGCCAAAACCGGCTGCACGTGGTCCGGTTCTCAGCGAGACGTCTATGCAGTCCCTGACTACCGACGACACTTCCTTGGCGGTGTCTTCTGTACCTGAGACTGCTGGTACCTCGGCCCTTACTCAGACTACAACCACCGAAACCACAGTGAGTGTTGAGCCTCCTAATGTGGACAAGTCTACTTCCACTCAGGGTGTATTCAGACCCTCTTCTTCCTTTTCCATTAAGGCCTTCACTAAGTCCAAATCAGCCATGCATCCCAAGAGGCCTGTTGCACAGGGCCCACCCCCAGGCCCCATGCCTAAAAAGCAGATGCTTAAAATGGCTGAGGATTTAATTTCCTATATCAGGGGTTTCCAACCACCTCCAGACAAGAGACCCAGAGTGGAGGAAGACTCTCCCTCTTCTGAACAGGTCTCCATTTTCTTAGAACATTCTGATGTGGAGGAACACTCGTACCCCCCTTATGAAGATTCTGATGCAGAACAGTCCATTCCTTCTGTATCTCCCCCAGAGGATTTTTCTTTTGGGGAAACCTTGCACACCTTGAGGGAGCACTTCCATTGGGAAGGCCAAGACTTTTCTGATTCCAAGAAAAGGCTTAGGGAATTTCTTTTGTTACCTCAACACAGACCTCTGGCTATATCTCCTGTCCTGGACATACTTGATGATGATTACTCTGAGGCTTGTCTTAATCCGGATTCCCTGCCTCCTGCACCAGTCAAACCTGATAGGTACTACAGAGTCCCTAACTCTCACCAATTTCTTTTCAAAAGCCATAATGCTGACCCTGAAACCATTTCTCAAGGCCCCAAGGGAATGAAGGCCTCTACTGCCAAGAATCCACTACCTTCCGAAAGAGAATCTAGATCCTTAGAAAGGTGGGGGAAAAAGGTATACACCTCAGCCACCCTAGCCATGAGGGCCTTAAATTGTCAGTTCCATATGCTTAAATATCAGCAGTTTCTGTTATCACAATTAAGAAACAAAATGTCTCAACCTGAACAATCAGATTTGAAGGAATTGCAGGATATGATGCATAGTGCAGAGCAAGTGGGTAAACACACCTTACAATGTGGTTATGATGCCTTAGAGGCCTCAAGTAGAGCTGCTGCTACAGGTGCAGTCATTCGTAGACATGCCTGGCTTAGGGAACAAAGCTTGTCTGATCATGTTAAAGCTAAACTACTAGATGCTCCTCTACAAAAGGATGTGCTATTTGGTACTAATGCTGAGGAGATACTACGGAAACGGAAGAAAAAGCTAAATCTATGCAAACTGTCAAGGCTTTCCTACAGGTACAGCCTCCTCGTTTTAGCAGAAATTGGCCTTCAAAAAACTGGTCCTTTCCAGCCACGGACAAGCCCCAAAGAGGTAGATACAGGCGCTCAAGGGGCAGAGGACAATCTCAAGGATCATATAGAGGCAGACAATGGCAAACTCAAGCACCAAGAGGTGGCGAAGACAGTGCACAACAATACAGAAAGCAAACCCAATGACTTCCTCCTTTTCATGCCAAGCAAATATCAGCTGGCAGCTCCCTTGGGAGGAAAGCTGGCACTATTTTCAAGAAATTGGCATATTATCACAACAGACAAATGGATCCTGGACATAATAAACAGAGGCTACAGATTTCATTTTCACACTCTTCCAAAAATGAGAGGCATGCCAAACCTGCCACACAATCAAAGGGCAGAGGCGCAAATACAAATTACAAAACTCATGGACATGAAAGCCATTCAAGAGGTTCCTACTCACGAACAAGGTCAAGGTTTTTATTCCAGACTTTTCCTGGTACCAAGAAAAGGAACCGACTGGAGACCCATTTTGGACTTATCCATCCTAAATACATTTCTACTCGTACCAAAATTCAAGATGCTCACATTACAGCAGCCTCTGCCCATGCTGGGCAAGGAGTTTTGGCTGGTAACATTGGACCTCAAGGAGGCATACCTGCATGTCCCAATCAGACAAAGCTGCAGAAGATACCTCAGATTTCTTGAAGGTTCAATCCACTATCAATTCTCTGCATTGCCCTTTGGCTTATCTACTGCACCCAGAGTATTCATGAAATGCCTGGCATCAGTAATTGCCTACTGCAGACTTCAAGGGATACAAATTTACCCTTATTTGGACGACTGCCTGATCCAAGCGGATAGCAAGCACACTCTTCTGGAACATCTGGCTTATGCAACACGGTTACTGAATTCTCTGGGATATACAATCAACAAAGAGAAATCCAGGCTAACACCATCTCAGAAAATAACTTTCATGGGTGCCAACTTGGACACAAACACCCAGATGGCCTATCTTATGCCAGAAAAACAAGGGCAACTAACTCAGTACTTCAAAACACTAGCAAATTGTACGAGGCTTACTGCAAGGAAAATCCTGCAGGCTCTGGGCTTCATGGCATCTTGCATTCTTTTAATCCCATGTGCAAAGTTGCATATGAGAAAACTTCAATGGTACCTAAAAAACCTATGGTCTCAACACAGCCACAATTTGGAAACAATAATACTAATAATTCCATGTTTGCAAAAGGAATTTCTATGGTGGGCCCAAGCATGTCAAACAAACACAGGTCTCCCATTCTGCAAGCCTCAAGCAAATCAAGTCATCACAACAGACGCCTCAGATTACGCCTGGGGGGCGCACATGACAGGCAGGTGCATTCAGGGCAAATGGTCCCAAAAGGAAAAGCACCTTCACATCAATCAAAAAGAAATGCTAGCAGTGATAAATGCAATTACAGCATTCAAGGACCTCCTGCATCCAGGACAGTTATTGATAAGAACAGACAACACCGCAGTAATGTGGTACATAAATAAACAAGGAGGAACACATTCATATCCCCTGTGCAGACTAACCATGACACTTTGGAACTTGGCTCTGGAATGGCAAATCGAACTTCAAGCACAGTACTTGACAGGTTTGGAAAACACGCTGGCAGACAATCTAAGCAGAAATATGATGGATCCACATGAATGGAAACTGCATCCGCAGGTGTTTGCAAAGATAATCCAAGCATGGGGAAGGCCAGACATAGATCTCTTCGCCTCCCACAGGAACCATCAGTTGGAAAAGTTTTGTTCAAGGACTTTTCATCCAAAGGCCTGGAGGGTGGACGCCCTTTCATTCAGTTGGACAGCATGGACAGTGTACGCTTTCCCACCTCTGCCTCTTCTACCCAAGGTGCTCTTGAAAGCAAGAGCAGACAGACCGAAGATGATACTGATTGCTCCAGACTGGCCAAGACAGCACTGGTACCCACGCCTAAGGAGCCTAACGCATACTCCTCCCTGGCCTCTACCTCTAATGCCTCTTCTGCTGACTCAGCACAGCTACAAAACTCTTCACAGTCAGCTGAAAACACTCAGTCTTGCTGCATGGAAAATTCCTTAACACCACAGCAGACCCTACTCTCCAAAGAGGTGCAGGATGTCATTTTGGAGGCCAGAAGGCCATCTACTAGGAAGACTTACTCCGCAAAATGGAAACGGTTTTGCTCTTGGAATGAGAAAAAATGCCAGGACCCTAGAAAACTGAATTTGCCTCAGGTATTACAGTATCTAGCTGAGCTGCTGAACAGTGGACTTTCATTTTCCTCCATAAAAATCCATGCCTCAGCCATTTCTGCAGAATTCAACACGGATCCACTGTTATTCTCTCACCCACTTTTAAGGCAAATCCTCAGAGGGGCTAAGAATATAAGGCCACCAAGTAAACAACCAGTGCCAGCCTGGGATCTTAATTACATTCTAGAAAAATTAACATTGCCTCCCTTTGAACCAGCTGCCTCAGCAGATTTGCAATATTTGTCCTGGAAAACAGCTTTCCTTCTGGCCATTACCTCAGCTCGTACGGTTTTGGAACTTCAAGCCCTCATGGCTGTGCAGCCCTTTCTTATCTTCCATCAGGACAGGGTTTCCCTTCGAACCAACCCGTCATTTATGCCTAAAGTGGTATCCAGGGTAGCTTTAAATCAAGCCATTCACTTACCTACCTTTTACCCCAATCCTCAAAATAAAGGAGAAAGGCTGCTACATTCCTTAGACATCCATAGACAGCTACGTTACCATTTGGACAGAACAAAGCCTTTCAGGAAATCAGAACAACTTTTTGTGTCTTATGCTGTAGGAGCTCAAGGGAAGCCTGTTACCAAACAGACAATCTCTAAATGGATAGGCCACTGCATACGATTTTGTTACTCCTATCATGGGAAATCTGTCCCTGTAGGCATCAGACCACACTCCACCAGGGCCACAGCTACCTCTACAGCCTTCCTCAGAGGAGTTCCTACCAAAGATATCTTGGAGGAAGCCACTTGGAGTTCTGTACATACCTTCACAAGACACTACCACCTGCCTTTATATTCCAAAACTAGAGCAGGCTTTGCTACTGCTGTGTTGCAGGACATTCTGGCTCATCCCAGTTCTACCTAGTGCCTACCACCCTGTGCGTAGCTTTGGGATTCTACCCATATGTGATTACTGCAGCTGTCTGCACGATGAACATAGTACAGTTTTGTACCTACCATAAATGTAGATGTTCGAGTGCTAATACAGCTGCAGTACAGGTTTCCCTCCCTCCTTCCCCTCTAGGTACAGGACTAGTGGCTAACACCTCCTCATACAACCTATTTTGGGTTATCCTCCTATGGTGTATTTGCTTGCAACTACTCTTTTTTGATAACATTGCATTGCTTGAATATATTTATATATATATATAATTTATCTATTGCCTTCCTTTTGGGGGCACCTGACATCTGGGGCAAGAAAGACTGGAGAATATGGCGTCGGCTGTGACTTATATACCCCTGTCGCACTGACGTCAGGGAAGAAGGCGACAACAACCGACGCCGGACCAAGACTTTGGAATTCGGCCGACCGAGGACCCGCCTGATGGCAGAGAACCCATATGTGATTACTGCAGCTGTATTAGCACTCGAACATCTACATTTATGGTAGGTACAAAACTGTACTTTCCTGCCTTTTTCCCCCACTGATGTTTTGCTTCTTTTTTTTCCCAACTTCTTTTTGATGTTACTTGCTTTTTTTTCTATAAAAAACAAGTTTCTTACCTAGCCTACTTCCTACCTAAGGAAAATTAGAAAAAATATTCTAACTGGTACATAAAATATTCTTAGTTAAACAGGAGTATTAGTTGTAGGTCAGCACCATAGTTTTTCATATTTATAGTCAGTGAAACATTGCAAGTTTTTACCATTTTCACTCATTTGTGCTTCCCTGATTAACATCACAAACTCTGGGGTAATCTCTGGTGTCCAGTAGTGATACAGAGGACTAATATTGGAGGTGGGAGGGTACAGAGTTTGATGTTTGCCTCTTAACTGTTAAGGCATGTGATTTTCCCATGGTGTCTAATTATTCCTGCACCTTTTATTTAACTATGTGGGTTTACGGTGTGCCATATCGAGTATCCCTGGTATCTAGTGTTCATGCCACTCCAGCCCCATAATTTTAAAGTGCCATTAAGGCATGAGAATTTAAATGTATCCCTGGTGTCTACTTTTATTCTGCAATTCCAATATTGTTAAAATGCCTTTAAGGTACAAAAAGTTAGATAAAACCGTGATGTCCAGTCCCTGTAGTGTTAAACTGCCATTAATGCATGAGAATTTATATGCATTCCTAGTGTCACCCCACAATTCCCATACTGTTAAAATTTCATTATGGTATGAGAATTTAGATGTAACTATAATGTTTAGTGGGCGCCATGAACCTAATGTTGCAGACTCTGCAAATCATTGTGGGTATGTGTGTGAAAGTAAGACAGCCACCTACACATACACAATCAAACTTTCATTGCACAAATGTACACAAATATAGACACATACAGACACACACACCCTAACTCCTCACTCCTCCCTACCTCCCAGGCAGACACATACACACACACATACATGCACTGACACATGCAGGCCCTTGCATACACGTAACACTATGCTCCCCAGCACTTGCATGTACTGCAAAGGAAGAGCATGGCCTTTTGGCCATATTCACTACAGTTATGTGGAAGGAGTGACCATGCAGATTGGCATGGGATTCCATCTCAAAGGCAGTTACTGAGGTGAAGAACACATAGCTGACTAGCAGATGCCTCTCCCATGAACTGCCTCATTAGCATGTAACACAGCCATGGAGACACCCTAATGTTCTTTGTGACACTGTCAGCCCAGCTATCTGGAATTTTGTAAATAATTTTATGTTATTTGTGAATATTGATATGATTTATACAGAACTCTTATGTACTGAGCTTTAAGAATATAACCACAGTATACCCTGCTGGAACATAGAAGATTAACTTACAAAACTTCAAGAAAATAAGTTGAAATTAAGTGCTTTACAATTGTGCTATAAAAGTTAGTTTCAATGCAGCAAAGAAAAAAGTTTTGTGAGCATAAATGCAAGGCAAATGAAAGTGTATGTGAATATGTTACTGACCACCTAAGCACCTATTTTCATAGGTGGGTGAGTGGATGTCAGATCACCACTTTTGAAGGGCTGGCAGATATTTTGGTGAGGTAACAAGCTCTTAGCACTTTGCCTGAGGACATGATACTCTGGTTAGCTGATAGACAATGCACTACTGCAGATGAGTTGGGGAAGAAGGGAGACTTATACCTAGCCATCAGGGCATCACTGCACAGGAAAGGGACACACAGGGATGCTCATGGGTTTAAGGGAACCCATGGTGGGCAGCCCAGACTGCTCCAACAGAGTCCACCAGTAGCAGGGGAAATCACTAGTACAGGAACACATCCAGGAAAATGGGTTAAATGCTTTAAATGCAGCCAGTGGGGCCATGTAGCATATAGATGTGCACAGAGACAAGGTAGAGAACAAAAGGTGGCAGAGCCAGTAAGTGGGAATGACAAAATGCCAGCAGTAAGTTGTCTCGAGACAACAAGGGTACCAAACTACCACAAGAGGTTAGGTCCTATTTTAGTGGAGGGGAAAGATGTCACTGCTAAGAGAGACACAGCCTCTGACCTAATCATTGTGAAGCCTGCAATGGTTACAGAGGAGCACTACTTGCCTGGGCAGTCTACTCAAGTCGGAGCTTTAGGAGGGACCCCATTCCAAATACCTTTGTCTAGAGTTCACCTTGACTGGGAGGGTGGAAAAGGAAACAAGCAAGTAGGCGTGTTTGAGGATATCCCTGCAGATGTCCTGAGAGGGAATGATTTTGATAATGCAGTACCCTGTGTGCATGCAGTTACATGCAGTCAGGCTTGGAGACAAGCATGTAGGTCTGGTAGCCTGGGGGAGACCCAAACAAACCACACACTTACAGCCAAGACTGGTGAGGTGGTTACTTCATAGAGGAAGCTACCCTGTAGCAGTGAGACTGAAGGTGAGCCACAGCTGCTTGTGGGTACTGATGTTCCCTTGGACAGAGTGACTGCAAGGGCAGAGGTGAGTAGTTGTAGTACCCAGGCTGACAGTGAGGCACCACTGCCAGAGATTACCAGACTTCATGTGGAAGGGGAGCTGGGAAGGGTTACAAAGAGAGAGTTTAGACAGGCACAGCTCTCAGACCCTACATTACAAGGCCTAAGGGAGGTCTCTAGTGAGGCGCCTGATTTTCAAGGGAAGGGGAATCTGTATACTGGAACAAAGAGTTACTGTATAGAGAGTGGACCCCTCAGGGAAAGCTAGAGGGTGAGAGAATACAGCAGTTGGTAGTACCCAGAGCCTACCATCTGACACTTTTAGCCATAGCCCATGATATTCCCTTTGCAGGTCATAAGGGCATAAAACGTACAAAGAGATGTATTATGCAGAACATTTATTGGCTTGGGATTTCCAGAGATGTAACAGGGTACTGCAGGACCTCTGAGCAGTGCCAAAAGGTAGGAAAGGCAGGAGACAAGGTGAAGGATTCTTTGATGTCTTTGCTTGTGATTGAGGAGGCATTTCAGAAGGTAGCTATGGATATTGTGGGGCTTCTGAGTACCCCAGGTTCCACAGGGAAAACGTATATCCTAGTGGTAGTAGATTATGCTACCAGATAACCTGAGGCAGTGATTGTGTCCTCCACTGAGGCAGAGAAGGTGGCAAAAGCTTTGTTAGAGATTTTCAACAGGGTAGGCTTCCAAAAGAAATACTGACTGACAAAGGTGCCAATTTCATGTCAGGCCTGCTGGCTTGTCTGTGGAAGCACTGTGGGGTGAACACCTAAAGACCACCCACTACCATCCCCAGACTAATGGTCTTGTTGAGAGGTTAAACTCTACACTCAAGTCCATGCTATGAGCATTTGCAGACCAATTCAAGAGGGAGTGGGACAAATATTTGCCCCATTTGTTGTTTGCTTACAGAAAGGTGCCCCAGAAATCCACAGGTTTTTCACCCTTTGAGTTGCTGTATGGGCATAGGATGAGGGGATCTCTAAATTTGATTCAAGATGATTGGGAAGGTGAGTGTGAATCCCACAAGGAGCTTGTTGTGGCATATGTCCTGAACTTCAGGACAAAGCTCAGGGAACTCATGGGCTTGGCCAAGGACAGTGTGGCAGAAGCCCAACAGCAGAAAAAGGTTTGGTATGAGAGGAATGCTTGAGCTAGAGAGTATGCTATAGGTCAGCAGGTAATGGTTCTCATTCCTGTCAGACACAACAAGCTGCGGGCAGCTTCAGAGGGACCCAAGAAGATGTCAGTGATGTTGCCTACATGGTAGAACTGCTAGGTAGGAGGCAGTGGCACAAATTGTACCATGTTGATATGATGAAACCTTACCATGATAGGGAGGCCTTGTGCTGAGTATTCACAGTAGATGGCAGAAGGAGTCTGAGGGGGATCTGGTGACTCATCTCCTCAGTGAGACTCAAGCTGACACATCAGTGGAAGAGGTAGCAATGTCTCAGCAGCTGTCCCCTACCCAGGTTTGAGAAATCCGAGCAGTGTTGCAGGAGTTTGGGAGCATCTTTAAATGTCTAGTCTCCCACCAGGAGACAAGTACTCTTCAGCAATTACATTCTGCTTGCTGAGCACATTCAAGCAAATCTGCAGTCTGTGGCTACCACTCCACCCATACAGTATAAGAAGGAATCAGTACTGCAAACTAAACAAGGATATACATTTTGAGCCTCAAGAGCAGGAGCACACTCAAGCAAATCTGCAGTCTGTGGCTACCACTCCACCCATACAGTATAAGAAGGAATCAGTACTGCAGACTAAACAAGGATATACATTTTGAGACTCAACAGCAGGAGCACACTCAAGCAAATCTGCAGTCTGCGGCTACCACTCCACCCATACAGTATAAGAAGGAATCAGTACTGCAAGTTAAACAAGGATATGCATTTTGAGCCTCAAGAGCAGGAGCACACTCAAGCAAATCTGCAGTCTGCGGCTACCACTCCACCAATACAGTATAAGAAGGAATCAGTACTGCAAACTAAACAAGGATATACATTTTAAGCCTCAAGAGCAGGGTCATTCCACCCAGGCATTCTACTTGTATGTTTTTATGAGAGTGAAGCTATTACATTAGCAGTATTTCTTAGTAGTTCTCAGCTTGCTAATAAAACTGTTGTAGCCTTGTGTCCCCCCCAGCTCGTACAGTAATCCTAACTGTCCAATAGACAGTATACATTTAATTCAGATCCCTGTGACTAAATTAACCATCAAGTAGCCCTCTCAGTGCTTTCTGCCTTAGTTTGTATCACTTGGAGGCCCACCTGTTTATTTGCATCTCTATACATTCCCCTTCATTGCTAATGTATCTCCCTACTCTAATATGTGCACAAACTGGTTACTAATCAGCAAGTCAATGTGAAGACACACTCCCAACCCTAATAAACGTTGTTGTCTCTTCTCTCCTTCACTTTACAGGTAGTTTGAATTATTACTTACCCCCTCTGAGGCCTTCACTGATTTCCACTGATTGCCTCTCTGGTTTCTTTGCATTCCACCTGGTTTACACCCCTTGTGCTATCTCCATCCCCCAATACTAAGTCTATATTAGAATCCTGCTGAACATGGAGCCATCTTTAAGTTTCTAGTCTCTCACCAGGAAACAAGTGCTCTTTAGCAATTACATTCTGCTTGCTGGCAAGCCATTAGACCTCAGGAATTTGTTTAAAGTGTTAGATTTGTAAAGTAATACTTTTTTTCTCTTGTCTTGGTGGGCTCTGCCCTGCTCCATTTGCCCTCGCTAATACTTGGGCTCTCTCTGCTCCCCTGCTCCCTATTTCCTCTCGCCCCCACTACCTCTACATTTATAGTAATCACAGCCACACCCACAGCTCACCCTCACATCACCTCCACAAATCACAGCTTCTCAAGTCATATCATATTATACCACACTAACTTGCTCCACACAAAATACTCCCAATCACTCTCATTCCCACTAGGCATTTTTTACATCACCCATACTACTTCCCCATCCACATATAGTGCAACCCTATAATTCCTATTCAGACCCCCCACCTAGAACCAACTTAAACTTTATAACCATGACTATCACACAACTAAGTCTAGTTTATCTTCTCATAATTCTTTACAACACCACAAGTTATCACTCTAGCAATATCCCTAAACTTAGTAGCACAACACTACATTATGCACTCTCATATACAGACACCACACATTATAATAATATCTGCTCACAATTGTTTAAGAACTACATAACAGACCAATTCAGAACTAAACACATATGCTCTTATTCCTACTCCAAAAAAACACAATACTTTCTCACAGTCCTCACCAAACTCCAACATCTGTATCACCGTTTTAACACCAGGCTCACCATAAGTGGGAATATCCACCCCAACCCAGGCCAAAATCCATCCTGTCCAGCACAAACTGCTCCAACACAAATGTCAGAACATAACACCCCCACTTTCTTCATCCCTGCGCAAATCAACAACAGCAGCAAAACCAACCATATTTTAATGTTAAATATTAATATTAGAAGTATCAAAAATAACATACCTGAACTCCAGGCCACAATAGCACACTACTCCCCACACATAGTTGCTTTAACAGAAACCTGGCTAAATAAAAACATAGCTAACTCAGAAGTTCTCCCTACCAGCTACAATATCATTAGACAAGACAGACCACTCCATAAAGGGGGTGGAACTGCCTTACTGTACAAGTCCAACTTAACTGTCCATCAATTACCAAACTCCTACCCCTCCCCCAATAATTGGGACATACTTATCTCACAACTTCAACTTCACCCTAAAAAGGTCATTACCACAACTGTGATCTATATTCCACCTGGTAATACACCTGCTAGCCTTGAAGACTACTTATCCTGGTGTTCTTCCAGATACTCACAATAAACCCTTATTCTGGGGGACTTCAATCTAGATTGGTTCGCCAGTATATCAGAACCACCATGTAATCTAATAAATCTCTATGGCTACCATCAGCTAGTCCAAATTCCAACTAGATGTGATAAAAAATCTAAAAGGGAATCCATCCTTGACTGGGTCCTAACAACCCCACATTGTACCCTCACACAGGCAGTCTCCCAGACACCTTAAGTGACCACAACATACTATACTTTATACATAGTAGAACAAGCATATGCAAAACCACTAACTATATATCCACTAGAAACACAAAAAAAAATTATCTCCTGAGGTCCTCAACATTTTACTCTGTAACTGTGACTGAAGCCCCTAAAAACCCTTCCACTTGACCAAGGCTGTAGCATACTTCAGCAAAACATTTCTACAACACCTAGACACTGTCACTCCATTGCGCAAAATCAAGGTTAGAATCTCTACAAACCTTTGGCTCTAAAGAAACCAAACAAATTCTCAAGTCCAGAGACACTGCCTGGCTTTACTATCAAAAAAACAAAGAAACACAAAGCCTAAGTACCAAGAACTGCGCAACTGTGCAAAAAAATGCATTAGACTGGACAAAAAAATCCTACTACACAACCCCCAAAAATTTTGGAAAAATGTAAACCAGCTACTAAAATCCACGCAAAAGGCTACCCCCAAACCAACCACCCCTGACACTAAAGTCCCCATCGAAACACAATTCAACTCTCACTTTGTGAACTCAATTCTATCCTTAGTATCACAGGACAGTTCCTTCCTCACTATCCCCCCAACACAAATAACACTAATACAAGCTTTACCCTCAAAACAGTTTCCACCACTTCAATCAGAAGCATGCTCTCCAAACTAAAAACCTCATCAACAGCAGCTGACCTACTCCCCAGCTATTCTTGAAACTCACAGCAGATGCTATGGCTATCCCAGTCTCCACTCTCATAAATAGATCAATTGTTGAAAACTATGTGCCCAAACTCTGGAAAATATCATATGTTACACCCATACATAAAGGCAGGACCTCTACTGAACTTAATAACTACAGACCCATTGCTTTACTCTCTCCCCTGGCCAAAATACTAGAAAAATGCATCCATACCCATATGCTAAACTATCTCCTAGACAGCAAAATCCTGTCACCTACTCAGCATGGTTTCAGACCTGCCCATAGTACCACTACAGCCCTCCTCTGCCTCACAGACACAGTAAACCATCTCAAAAATGAAGGCCTACAGGTGTCAACTCTTTTCTTGGATATGTCCAAAGCATTTGACACAGTCTCACACCAAATCCTGCTAAACAAACTAAACCAATATCACCTATTAAATTCCACTCTTATCTGGTTCCAAAGCTACTTAATTGACAGGTACCAAGCTGTGAAATGGGAAAATACTCTTTATCCTCAGCTGCCCATAACTATAGGAGTCCCACAGGGTTCTATCTTAGGACCACTACTATTCACAGTCTTCACAAATGACCTCCATACCTCCACACAGCATGCATCTATCATTCAGTATACAGATGACACTATCTTAATCTGTGCTGCACAAAACATTCCCACCCTCCTGCAAACAACTCAACTAGCATTCTCTGACATTGAAAACTACCTTACCAAAGCCCAACTTATCCTCAATCCAAAGAAAACTCAGCTTATGATTATAACCAGTTCTAACAAAAACACTGATAACGGTCAATTCACTATCTACTCCACAAATGCTACTCCAATCACTCCAGTGGCACAGGCTAAGCTATTGGGAATAACCATAGACTCCCACCTAAAATTTGATAGTCATCTTAACTTAGCTATTAAAAAAGTACAAACCAAACTGGGATCACTCTACCGTATCAAACCATTTCTTTACCAACAACACAAGATCAGCCATTGCTCGCTCCCAACTTCTATCCATCCTACTCTCTGCATCTCCCATTCTGACTAATATCAACAAAACTGAACTAAACAAAATGGAAGCCTGCTATAACAGAATTGCCTGCTTTGCTGCAAATTGCTCATATAGAACTCATCACTGTACTGCTTTGAGACAGCTCCACCAGCTTGAACTGCCTAACCTACAATCAGCTCTGCCTCTGTCATTCTATTAATTCCCCAATAAGTGCCCTGCCCTCAAAAGCCTAGTACAACATCACTCAGCCAGAAGGCCTCTTAGATCATCAAACAAACTACTACTTGAAGTCACCAACAGCTACACTAGCTTTGGAGATGCGCTATATAGCAGTTCAGTGGCTAAAAAATGGAACACTGTCCCAACTAGCATTCAAAACACATCATCCAAAGCCTCCTTTAAAGACCTCATCAGGCAACATCTCAAGCAAAGTTGGCAGTGCCATGATTGCTCCCCAGGCTAGTGAAAGCAGATAAGGTATACATACTAAATCTAGAGTAGTTGATAATAGTTTTCAATCTTACTCGCAAACACTGGCTAATCTGCAATGTATGTACTGTACCTGTGCACTATGTATGTATTCTACCTATGTTAATTTCAGCTGTACACCACAAATCTATTAATTACCTTTATTTTTAAATTAATATTTTTTTGTTTGTTCTCTCCACTGTAACTGTTGATGTGCCACATACCAGTGTAAAAAACATGTCTTTTGTAATTTGTGTGTATACTGATCATGTCTAAATAACTAAATGTATCTTTAATTCTTCTTTGTGGAGCTTTTCTCCCCGGGCCTCTGCTGAAAAAGGGCCTTTTCTGCTCAGTCAGACACCCCCGGTTAACAAATGTAAAATAAATAAATAAAATAAAATGTTCACTGGGAAAACAGGATGCACTCACCTGATGCAGCACCATTTGGATACAGGACCCCAAAGTCCTATTAAGCAGATCCCTTATAGGGTTCCTGAGAGAGTCAAACTGACTCTAAGGGAGGAGATACAGGAAATGTTGGAAATAGGGGTAATTCAGGAGTCCAGCAGTCCCTGGGCCTCCCCAGTGGTGCTGGTACCAAAAAAGGATGGCACCACCAGGTTCTGTGTGGACTACAGGAAACTAAGTCATCACACAGAGTCAGATGCTTACCCCATGCCTATGGCAGATGAAGCTCTAGAGCAGCTGGGGTGGGGCTAAGTATCTTGCCACTATTGATCTTACCAAAGGTTACTGGCAGGTGCCCTTGACTCCCAATGCTAGAGAGAGGTCAGCCTTTGTGACTCCTTTTGGCTTGTATATGCCCCAGTGACTTTCCAGAGGTTGGTAGATCATATCATTTTGCCCTTGCTTACCTAGATAATATTGCCATCTACAGCCATTCCTGGCAAGAACACCTTCAACATGTCATGGAGGTGCTGGGCAGACTACAGAGGGCAGGGTTGACCATTAAGCCCAGCAAATGTTAGGTGGGTATGGCAGAGGTCTCCTACCTGGGACATAGAGTGGGGTGTGGTAAGATCAGGCCAGAACTTGCCAAAGTGGAAGCCATTCAGGCATGGCCTGCCCCTGTTACCAAAAATCAGGTGAGGGCATTCTTAGGGACAACGGGGTACTACAGAAAGTTTGTCCCCCAATTATAGTACCATAGCTGCTCCCTTCACAGACCTGACAAGGAAAAAAAGCCAGATAAAGTAGTGTGGACCCCAGCATGTGAGCAGGCATTCCAGAAGCTTAAAGGAGTTTTGGGAGGACCGCCTGTGTTAGGCAGTCCAAATGAAAGCAACAAATTTTTTCTGCAGGTGGATGCTTCAACCATGGAGTGGGGTCTGTACTTAGCCAAGCAGTGGAATATCTCAGTCATAGGCTCCAACCCAGGTAAGAAAGCTATGCAGCTATAGAAAATAGGTTGGGAGGGTGGCCTAATGGTTAAGGGGTTTGCCTTACAAACACAAGGTGCAGGGTTTGAGTCTCATAAGGGATAATTGGCTAGGCTTACAATAGCTCGCAAGGGCAGTTAGCCTAGAACTAACCTATGAACCTATGAAAAGGAATGCCTAGCCATACTGTGGGCACTGCAGAAACTTTAGCCTTATCTGTATAGAAGGAAATAAACTGTAGTTACAGACTACAACCCATTAACATGGCTACATCGAGCCAGCCAGCAAAATGCCAAGTTACTAAGGTGGAGCCTAGGGCTACAAGCATATGATATGACAGTGCAGCACAACAGTGGACTTAGCAATGCCAATGCAGATGGGGTCTTAAGGCAGGGAATGGGGTAAGGTATTCTCAAATAGGCTCAGCCCTTTCAAGCAACATTTCTCAAGGGTCACTTAAAAAACTAGCTTGAGTTTTTTTTTTTTTTGGGGGCGGTGGTGACATTGCCAGCCCAGCTATCTGGAATTTTGTAAATAATTCTATGTAATTTTTGAATATTGATATGATTTATACAGAACTCTATGTTATGTACTGAGCTTCAAGAAAGTAACCACAGTATACCCTGCTGGAACATAGAAGATTAACTTACAAAACTTCAAGAAAATAAGTTGAAATTAAGTATTTTATGATTGTGCAATAAAAGTTAGTTTCAATGCAGCAAGGAGACCTAGTGTCTAGAGCTAGAAGTTTTTTTTTGTATTGTATTGGAGAAAGGTAATTACTAAGTTTAAAATATAAAAAGTGTTTTATTGCTTTATGACTTCATAGCAGTTTAACAGTTCTGAGAGATATGTATTTCTCACACAGAAATGTTGAATTATGTTATGTTTCTGTTTAACCTGGGAACTGAAGTCAGGTGACTGAGTGATGCCATCCAAGCTGGCCTGGCAGTAATGTTTGATATTGATTTAAGAACTCTCTCAGAGAGAGAGACTGTTCATTTTGTATTTTGTCTTGGACCTAGCAAAAACATCCACTCATCATCAGCATCTGCACTTGCCTGTCTGTAAGTAAATTTCTTAGGACACAGTAACTCTTTTTAGATGTAGATAGGAATATAAAGTTTAGTTTAGATGTTTTCTGTATTTATTTGAGACTGTCCTGCAATGTTGTTTTAAAATATTTCCTGTGATGTTGGAACTCTGAAGTAACTGTGTTTGTTGTCTGAGTATTGTCCTGTTCTTTTATTATTTATTATTAAATATATGTAAACCTATATTTGTGAGACATATTTAAGCTCTTAGAGGGGTCTATATCATATAATCGAATGTTGAAAATGTCAAACACTCTAAAGAGTGAAAATGCTGGAACTCGAACTCCTTATTGTGGGGGGCTGTGCCCCCCACACCCCCAACTAAATATATATTCCAACTATAGTGAGGAAAGGACAAATATTGCGATCTTCTCTGTACTGCAATCTCAATAAAAGAACTTTGAGTTCCGACATTTTCGCTCTTTAGAGCATTCGACATTTTCAACCTTCGAACATATGTTATAGACCCTCTTAGCGTACTTGCATATGTATTTGGTGACACTGTACTGGCCACTCCCAAATAGCCTTGAAAGTCTTGGTCAAAACTACCATTTGAATTAATAGTAACATTACACAGTAGGACTGGACACCCTTGGTAAGGGCCTTAGGGTACCTTATAGTCTGGGGAGAAGAGGGTATAGCTAGTAAACATGTGCCAGCTTTTCCCAGGTCTGTGTGTGTGTGTGTGTGTGTGTGTGTGTGTCAGCTATTTGGGCAGGGATACAAAGCACTGGTTGGACAGAGAAGGTGCTGCAGGTCTTAGCTTCACCACTTGGCTGAGATCTCATCCCTATAGCTGTGCCAGTGGGGAGTCTTATTGGGGATCTGGAGAAGGAGGGAGAAACCAGCCCCAGACTGACTGTAATCTCTGTGTGCGCCTAAGGGAAATTGTACTTTACTGTGTGTGTACTTGTCATTCTCCCATTGTGTACATCCCTCACTGATGCCAGTGGTGAGGACTGAGGCTCCTTGATTACAGGGCCAGTGCAGGGGGGGGTCACATGCTGCTGTACATCTTTTTGTAGAAGTACCTCGTTAGGGCTCTGAATGTAATTAGTTTACCTTTATGAATCCCTTCAGGTCTTCTTGTATTTTCAATATATGTCTCTCAGATCTAGTAATATGCTTATCCACTAAACAAATGTTTTAAATTATGGGTTGAAATTTGACATTACAATACTTACATAAATTACAAAAATGTTTGACTTCCATGACTTCAAAGTCTGCTGTCTCATTGTCATGCTGTTCTGTTGTTTGTCTGTGTGCTCTCGTCAAAGCATCAGCAAGGTATAAAATTTTGCCTTTTATATAGACAATATTGAAATTATACTTTTGCAATTTTAACGTCATGCACTGCAGACGTGCTGGGGCTGTATGTATTGGCTTTTTCAGAACTGTTGCTAGAGGTTGGTGATCAATCTCTGTTTGAACAGGTTTTCCATAAATATAATCATTGAACTTGGAACATGGAAAGACTACTGCCTAAAAGCTCTCTTTCAATTTGTGCATACTGCATTTCAGTTTTGGTTAAAGTTCTGGATGCACAGACTACTGGTATGCCTTCTTGAAGACATGATGCACCAAGACCATACTTTAAAACATCACACAAAAGAGTTACAGGTTTGTGAATATCATAATATCTCAATGCGGGTGGACTGGCAATTTTCTGTTTTAGAATATCAAATGCTTTTTGGTGGTGTTCCAACCAGGACCTGTTTACATTTTTGCATACTTTGCTGAATCAAGTTTCTTACCAGCTCTTACTTTAGCAAACATTTGTGCTGATATAGCATTGCATTTGGACCCAGTGTCTACTTTAAGCTCTACAGGTCTTCCGTTAATCCAAACAGTACAAAATATTTCACTGTTTACTACCAAATGATAATTTACTGTGTTAACTGTTTCATCTGTGAAGGCTGCCAGCATAGCTAGATAGAATTTTGTACATAATTCTGTGTCATTGTAAATATTAATATAATCCACAGGCATGTTTTTACAAATGTAAGAAATCTAAATATAAGAAAACTGTTATATGTTCTGAGCTTCAAACATTAACCACAGTGCACCTGTTGGAAGAAAGCTGATAAGTGAAGCATTTTGTGACTGTCTGATCTCAGGCTCAGAGACAGCATGTCTGGACAAAGAAATTAGTTCTATTGTCTTAGGACAAGCGTTTATTACTAGGTTTTAAATATAAAGTGTCCTTTATTGCTGTGGTTTCCTGGCAGGTGCCAGATTACAAACAAATGTTAAATGTTGAGTTCTGTGAACCTGGGAAACTCCAGCAGAGATGTCAAAAATTGTGTAATGTGAAATGACTCAGTAGTAATGTGTATCTCAATTTAAGATCTTCTCAGAGAGAAAGATTGGGCATTTTGGATTTTGTCTAAAGCTGACAACTCACCAGGCACTTGTTTGCTCTTTAAGTAGTATTTAGAACTTAGTATTTCTCTTAGAGATAGAATATAGCCAGGGTAGTCCAGCTATTTTCTATATTTATGTTAGACTATCCTACAGTATTGTTTTAAAAAAAATTCCTGTGATTTCTGAACTCTGTAATGTCATTGTGTTGAAGTTAAGTATTGTCTTGTGTTTTTATTATTTATTAAATATTTTTAAACCTTTCAACTGTGGCTGTTTTGTGTAGAGATAATTTAAGCTCTTAGAGTACATTGCATGTATTTGGTGATACTGTCCAAGCCACTCCAATAGTCTTGCTGTTCGGCACACTTACTATTTGGATAACAGTAATATTACACAGTGAAATTGATCACCCTTTGGGAAGGGCCTTATAGTAGCTGATAATAGTGATTGGTGGCAGTGATTTCTAGCTTATAGTCTGGAGAGAAGGGGGCATAGCTGGAGAACCTGTGCCAACCTTCTTCAGGAGTGTCTGTATGTTTGTATATAACTCATATCTCAAAGTGTGTGTGTGTGTGTGTGTGTGTGTGTGTGTGTGTGTGTGTGTGTGTGTGTGTGTGTGTGTCAGCTACTTGGGCAGGGGCACTAGGCACTGGTTGAACAGAGAGAGTGCTGGAGGTTTTGGCTTGACCACTAGGCTGTACCCTATAGCTGTGCCAGTGGGGAGCCTTATTGTGGATCTGGAGAGAGAGAGAGAAAAACCATCCCCAGACTGACTGTGATCTCTGCATGCTCTTAAGGGAAATTGTACTTTACTGTGTGTGTGCCTGTTATCCCCCCAATGTGCACGCACCTCACCAGTGCTAGTGGTAAGGATTGGGGCTCCTTAATTACTGGGCCAGTGCGCAGGCATCACATCATCAATCATAGAGACACCATCAACATAGAAAGTTCGCTCACAGCTCTCTATCTGATCTACTTGCTTCTTCGGATGCTCTAAGTATGTCCCACTTTAGACTTGCAAAGCCTTTTGAAATGATTCCACTTTTTACATGTAGGACACTGCTGACCAAAAGCTAAGTACTTTTCTCATTTAGGTTCATGAATGCCTCCACAATTACAACAGCTTACAATAAAGTTGTTTGCTGTGGCCCCATTCGGTTTATAAGCTTAGATGTGGCATTGCCTCTCGGTTTATATTTCTGTTTGCACCCAAACTTAGGTTGCACACTATCAACATAAGCACTAGCAGATACTGCATATATGTTTTACTCATTTGTGAGCATATTCGTATGCTTTTGTATAAGCGCATATATTTGACAAATCTCATTGGCTTTGCTCAATGATAAATCACTGTCTTAAAGCAAAATCTTTCTCACTGCCTCATTAATAATACCACACACAAGCCTGTCTTTTATCAACTCATAGATCACCAAATCTGCATGTTTTTGCTTTATTTCCTAGGTCAGTAATATATGCTGCTATAGTTTAACCAGGCTTATGATTTCTTGTGTAAAACATGTCCCTATCCATTGTAATATTCGTTTGAGGGTTACACATTTCTCTAAATTTACATTTTAAGAACTCATGGTCTTCCCGTATTTCAGCCAGTATCACAATATGGTGGTTCTCACCCTCCCCCTGCATACATGACAGGTGCATACACAAATGAATGTTCCCTATCAATGGCTTCCAAACCAGCTAAATTAAGAAGTATGAATGCTCTTGTATCTTTATCAGAAAATGCAGCCTGTATGAAAATGTCATATTCTTACTCAAACACTCACCAGTTCTCAGCAATATTATTATCAATCGCCAACAGTCCAGGTCTGCAAAATCATTGTGCCATAACAACAAAATACATTTAAATATAAGCATAGACCAGGAACTTGTAATTATGCAAAAATTTACAACAATCTCTCTGAAAAGGCTTCATTTAACACAGCACACACTCCGGACATTTCGGATACTTTGAAAAGTTTCAGTTAATGCAAAAAGTAGTGCACTGCAAAAAATGCAGTTGTTTTAGCCTTTGCATACATTTTAACACTTCAGAAATTATTTTGAGCGCTTTTGTATCTATTTCAAATACGTTTATCAGTATGTCATAATTTTGGACATTTCATTTATGTCTAATTATTTCGAGTGTTTTGAATGCTTTGGTACGTATTCGGTGACTGAAAAATCATTTAAACGAGTTTAAGTACCTTTGAATAACTGCTGACCTGTTTGCGAGTTGGCTCCTGTATATTCCTCCACTTCTAACTTCGTACCTCATGGTTTGCGAGTTGCTTCAGTTTGGATCCCATTCTGACAACGTGTTGCATGTCTCATGTATCAAATCAGACACTGAAGCACTGTGATGGGTTCAAGTTGTTTATTGTACATAAACACATCAGGAGCTGTAACTGGAACATATATTTAAGCTAACTGACTCATTATTTCAAACACACTCACATGTGCATCTCCATTCATACCTGCATTTACTCTTACTATACAAAATGGCACTGATCTTGCACGTGCTCAGTAACTTATATGCATGTGCTATCTGGCTACAGTGGCTGACTAGGTACAATATACACAATGATCTACAAACTAGTTCTGATGGAACTCCTCTGAAGGCTTTGCTGAGGTATCATAAGATTTAATAAACATTTATTTTCTTGTGAATTACTACTTGCATATTTGTTGTTTTAGTTTTTTTTTGCTTTCTTTTCATTTATTGTCAGAGGTAAAAGAACACCAACCTCCAAACACTCCAGAACACTTCCACTATCCGATATCACTGCCTCCGTCCTTTGAAAAGGTAATAATCCAATGTAATTGTCACAACTTGGAAAAATTCACCACAATCAGAAATAAAATGGTAAACTTCATTTATTATAACAAAAAAGTTAAGTGCTTTCACTCACTCAAACGTGAGCTTCATCAGAACGTTTTACCAACTGATACAAATGGTTTAAATAGTATCTTTGGTGCCTAATCCATTTAAAGCAGAACAGCGCTTATTCATTTATTGTGTAGGTTTATGTTATATATTCTGGGCCAACTGTACATATAAAAAATTATTTTATGATAAATATATCTAAAACATGATTCCATTCTACAGTATGTATACACACACACACACATATATATATATATATATATATATATATATATATATAAGATTTCACAAAAGCATTATATTACTAAAATCTGTTCCATATCAGGCCCTTTTATCCATTGATGGATAGAACAAAATTAAACACAACTTTATAAAAGTATACAGAATAATCATCAGAACAGCTAACTATATCTCAGAAACTGCAGTTACAAATAATTCACCATCACCCTAAGGAGCACTTGACATTAAGAAAAATATATATTTCTTTTAAAATGTATTTAGCAAAAAATATATATATCGACTGAATATGTTTAAACAAATGTGCATCATGTCTTAGGAAACCAGATAGGTATACAATTAGGCACATTTTCAGTGCATGCTGATACCACAAGGTAATTTCACTGAAAGCCACTTTTACACCTTCTCCCAGTGTTGTGTGACTTTGGAGTGGGTATATATACATTATGTGGATGCTGGGGGCCTCCACTCTCATGGCAGGCACTGCAGATTAACCCACTTACCAATTTGCCAACTAAGTGAATAAAATGAATGTTGAGAGATTTAAAAGTAATGCTAAAGTATGTGCACCTGTATTATAACTAAGTGAAGCATGAGCTGAAAAAGAAATATATTTCATTTAATAATGGAGTGAGTCGATATGGTATATTGGCACAGCTTGCAAGAAAAGGAACACCTGTTTCAGAATATATCAAGTTACTAAGTGTAAGCTGAAATGTATTCCCAGGCATCAAGGCTAAATATTTCTCCTAGTGCAGTATAAGACATCCTCACATGTGCTAATGGAGAGCATGAGTGCCCCAGATACAGGAATTTGCAGAAGAAAAGAGCCACACTGGAGTAGAAAGAGTGCAGTCCCAATAAAAGAAACACAAGGAAGGTCTCTGATGTTAAATAATAAAATTTAAAATATACCTTTTTCCCTGCCACACTAAAGTTGACTAATGTGGAAAACTTTTTTTTCCAGCTGATTGAAATGGAAGCACTTATGCAATTCAGCACCTCGAGGAGGAAGGAGAGCAGATGCATGCATTTGATATGTCTTGGAGATAGCACTTCTGTCACTGGGGTTAAGAATTAAAAGAGTAATGCTGAGCACCATTATGGCTGAGGATGATTGAGTAAAGAGGTCTCAATCTTCTCAATGTTCATCTGTTACTTTCCTGAGAAACTACATCAACTCGGGCATTGAAAAGAACTAGTGGAGAAGGGAGTTAAGGGCCATCATGGTAAACCAACACTATAAAGCTGTTCAGAAGATGTGTTACATTTAAAGATGAAGTGATAAATGTAAAGGAGGTGGGTGTGAAGTCAAAAACATTCCCTTTGAGTAACCTCAAACCTAGAACTGAGCTCTAGTTATTTGGGGGTGCATTCCCATGGGTCTAGGACTATTCACTGAAAGCACATTTCACTGAAACACATTTGACTGTGCACAATTCACTGAAAGCTCAAATCACTGAAAACACAATTCACTGAAACATATTTCACTGAAAGTTATATATGGCCTTTTCCCCACTGTAGTGTACTGTGCTGAACTGGTGGTCAACTGTGCCACCTTCACTGAGCAAAGCAACATAACGAATTTGCTGGCTGACAAATTCAGCTCAAACTTCAACCCTACCTCTTCCCATGAAATAACTACTAGCATACCCCCCAACTATTAACAGGGAACAGGTCCTGATGCCACTCACTAAGGCCAAAAACACAGCCTCAATGGACCCTGACAATATTCTGGGGTGCCTCCTAAATAGATGAAAACATGACCAATCAGGCCCCTTGAGTCACTTTTCAACTACAGCTTCAAAACAGGCTTTGTACCATGAGAATAGAGGACTGAAATGGTTATCTCATTTCAAAAGAGTGGACTATCAACCAACCCTGGAAACTACAGACTTATTAGTGTGCCTAGTCTAATATGCAAAGCCATTGAATGAATTAACATGGAAATGATCAATAAAGATACAGGCAACCTTTCGATAATGGCCCCAATCCAGTTTCACTTTGTCAAGATAAGATCATGTCTACTAAACCTGGTGGCTTTCTTTGATAAGGTCACCAAGGGAATGGATGAGGGGAAAATGGTGCATACCACCTACTTGAACCTGGCTAAGACATTTGATACAGTACCCGACTCAGTTTAGTTGACAAAGTCATGAAATTGGGCATAATGCCCTACATACATAACTCACCAGATTACCAGATGGCTCACAGATAGGACCCAAGAAGTCAGGATTAGTGACAGGTCACCAGTGGGGTACCTCAGGACTCCGTACTGAGAGAGCTCCTATTTGCATCTATGTCTCAGAGGTAAAGACTGATGTCAAGGGCCTTTGACTGACCAACTCCGCAGATGACTGCAAACTGGGAGCTATAATAGATTACCCTGATAAAACACCTTGCAAAAGGGTCTATCTAAAACTCAATGCCAAGAAATGCATTATAGTGTCTTTTGGGAAAACTGCCACCCAAGCTAATTACTCCTTCGATAAGACAACTATAAGAGTTGAGCCAGTAGATAGGGATTTGGGAACATATATAGACAATAATGTGGCCTTTGAGCAACATGTGGCCAAGATAGTAAGAAAGTCATTATATATTATCCAACTTATCAGCATCCAGGTCCAACAAAGTCATAGTACCACTTTATTCAGCCTTTACCAGACCCATCTTTGAGTATAATGCTCACTTCTTGCTGTACCCGACCAAACATATGCAACAGTTAAATTCCCACAAAAGTCCCTTACCAGAAGAATCCAGGGTATAATCAAATTGTCCCACACAGACTGCCTTAAAGGCTTATCTGTATACTCTGTCTCCTACAGGTTACTGAGAGGTGATCTATACCTAGTATGCAAGGCATTCTTGGATCCATCTCTGATGGACCTTCTGCACATCCATAAAATGAACAGCATCAGAACCACTATTTCCACGGATTTACATTTTGCTTGTGACATAAATAAGACATGTTGGCAAAGCAGATAAATGTCTCAGAGGATCACCATGCTCTGGAACAAGCTCCCCATCCATGTGAAGCAGAGTCCATCCCTAATCCTATTTAAGCATAACCTTGACAAATGGATGTGACATCAGAAATTCACCCTGGGTCTGGCCCCCATGTCTCTGATAGCCAGAGGCAGACAGTAATTCCCAAACTGACATACCTTTCCCACATGATCTGTACAAACTTCCTAACATACCCCCACCTGATAAATGTACTTGATACATAGATGCACAATTGGGTTGGATTGCATGACTAGGCTTATGTTGGTCTTTAGTATGTAACTGTGAACCCTTCAATCTACCTCTCACACACACACAAACTTCAAATAGAGATCAATAAAATCAGTGGATTTGTCATGCTGGCAGACAATCAAACCCATCATTGCCAATTGCATGCTTCCTTGCTCTGGCTCCCAATAACAAGGACAACATTCATACTCTGTCTACAGTTATATAAAGTTTTTAATCTTGGTCACTATCTACCTCTAAATTTAAATTTCTCATTACTCAACACAGTTATGCTCTCAGAAATAACCCTGATAATATATTAACTCTTATAAGACCCATGTTCAAAACCACCATGGAGTAGAAGGCCTTGCTAAAGTTAGTTCCATTTATCTGATAGTAATAGTAGAAACCAGGACAATTTCAGTCGATTTCAACACTTGTACTTGCTGTAAGGACAATGGCTAAAACAGTTCCCCTCCAGGCTCTGCTCTATTACCTTCATACTTCCACAGTACTCTGCTTCACTGTACAAGCTGCATATTAATTGCTGCTATGCTCTTGTTTCCCACTAAAAAGCTAGCAGGTTTCACTTGCACTATACAATAGCTCCTGATTTTGTGCTTTTCAATTATGTGTATATGTTTTGCTCTACCCGATTATTGTTGTTTTTTTAGCCATTTAGTTATTTTACCATGACATTGCTGACTTGTACCTCAAATAACTGTGTTGTTATCTGTATGGATCCCGAAAAAGTACTGTATCATTTATTTCTTTGGTATTTATATGCCAATTGGCCTAGGTCATGGCTGAAAATGGTCTGCTGACCAGCCCATCTACATGGTTAGCAAAGAACATAAATAAAATAAATAACTCCACTTCACTACACAACCACGTACCAACATACCATCCCACCTGCCTTCTGCTCCATATCTCCTGAACTCTATCCCTCCTGCATAATCTTACTATATAAATTCAAAACCTTGCCTATACTTGCCACACTCAACCTTTCCCATCTCCTACACCCCAGCAAATATACTATCTACCCATACTTAAAAGCTCCATCCACTTTAGATTATATTATTCTCATGCTTCATCAAGTCTCCCTGTCCCTCTCTGGTGACATCCATTCCAACCCTGGCTCCAGCAACTACTCTCCCACCAACCTTCCTACTCCCTCACACCCTAACAACCACAAGTCCATTCACCTCACCACAGTTAATGCTCAAAGCCTCTAAAATAAACTCCCTACCTTACACACCTGGCTCCAACACAATCACTCTGACATTGTTGCTATCACAGAAACCTGGCTAAAGCCATTCATAAAAGACAATGAAATCCTGCCACTCGGCTACCAAATGATCCACACTGACAAGACCCTACAAGAAAGGAGGTGGTGTTGCCATAGTCTACTCCTCCTCCTACACAATTACCCCACACACCAATTACATCCCTAAATTCAACAGCTCTGAATTAATTCCAGCATACCTAAAAGTCAACAATCACAAATCCATTTGCTTACCCTTCCTATATATCCCTCCCAGCAGCAACAACATCTCAACATTAGAAGATATCCTCTCCTGGTTCTCCTCCAACATCAAAAACAAATCAATCATCTTAGGCGATGTAAACATTAATTGGTCCAATATCAACTCTCAATCACCTTCTCAAACTATAAACCTCTATAACTATACCCAACTAATTAACTCTCCCACCAGGTCAAATAAGGATGGCACTTCTGGCTACATCCTTGATTGGATTTTAGTATCTCACCCTAATCTAATCTCCAACTCAAGCATCCTTCCAGACTCTATCAATGACCACCTCCCTGCCTTCGCTGACTGGCACCCCTCTCTACTCCAAAAACACCACTATATTCAGACCCACAACCTCTCTAATTTCAACCCACATGTTTTCTCTGACTGTCTAAAATTAATTGACTGGACCCCCCCCCTAAAAAACCCTACCCTTAGACCACACCATCAACCACTTTAACAATACATTTGTCAACCTACTCGACCATCATGCTCCCCTAGAACCAAATGTATCAGATCCAAAATCTCCCCCTGGATATCAAAAGAAAGCAAGCTAACCATGCACCTAAGTCTCCTAAGAGATAAAAAATGGAAACAATACCAAAACAATAAACTACCCAGAACACTACTAGAATACAAACAACTCCGCAACAACATAAAGAAATTAATAAATAGAGACCATAAATCCTATTACACAAAGCTTCAGTCTGAACACTCTTCCAACCCAACAAAGTTCTGGAGTACTATGTCCTCTTTTCTACATCCTGGTAACAGACAATCCTTGTCCCAACCCTAACCTTTCTGAGATAGAAATAGCCACATCATTCAACTTCTTCTTTGTGGAATGTATATCCAAACTAACCTCCAATTTCCCACACCCCCTCCTAGCACATCCGCTCAATCCACCTCCCCCTCTTCTGACAACACACATAATTCTCCCACTTTCACACTCAACCCCATCCCTACTAGCACTATAAAAAAATACTCCTCCAGCTAAAACCTTGCCATAATGCACCAGATAATTTACCCTCATCATTCCCCAGCTTATCAGCCAACAGCTTAGCCCTGCCAATCTTCATTCTAATAAACAGATCCATACAAGAATCCTAAGTCCCTTCAATTTGAAAACATGCTTTCATTATTCCACTCCATAAGGGAGGTAAAAATATTGACTTTACCAACTTCAGGCTCATTGCCATCCTTTCTCCATTCTCAAATATCCTTGAAAAATGTATTCATGCACAACTCATGCCTTACCTAACTCACAATAACCTCCTTGCCCCCACCCAACACGGTTTCCATCCAGGCCACAGTACAATCACTGCCCTTCTCTCCTTCCTAGAATGCATCAATCTTGCTCATGACTCTGCCAAACTCATATCCATCCTTTTCCTTGACCTATCCAAACCCTTTGACACCATCTCTCACCCCATTCTCCTGTCCTAACACTCCCATTTCAACCTATCCCCTTCTACAACATCCTGGTTCTCTAGCTTACTTTCTAAAAGGCTGCAGGCTGTAAAATGGAAATCATCTATATCCCCCTTCCTGTAAAAGACCACCGGTATTCCCCAGGGCTCTATCTTCACCCCCCCCTACTTTTCAACATATTGATTAATAAATTTTGCTACTTCATCCCTGAGTCCTCCTTAATCCAGTATGCAGATGACTCTAACATCATCTGCACTGCTGACTCCCCCTCAACCTGCAACTAAAGACCCAATCTGCTTTCACTAAAATTAAAAATTGTAATCATAACAACCATCTTGTCCTGAATGCAAATAAAATAATGATCTTTACTCCCTCTATTAGCTCAGTAATTGATAACACCTCCTTGTCAATAATTAGCCAAAATAACTTCTGCATTGTGACTGTGCCTCACACCAAACTCCTAGGTATCATCAGTGATGGACATCTGAAATTTGACATCCATATTTTAATGGCCATCAAAAAAACACCAAAAGCTAGGACTCCTATACTGACACAATCGCTACCTGACTCCCTCCACCAGGAAGACCTTAGCCTCCACTTACATTCTCCCCTCTTTAATTTACAGTGCCCCCTACTCACCAACCTCCAACTTGGCTTACAATCCAAACTGTATTCCTGCGACAATAAAATCTGCAAATTCACCACCAACTCCAAAAACTCCTTCCATCATTGCTACTCCCTCCATTCTCTACAGTGGTTAGGACTTCCTAATTACCAGAACTTTCTACAGCTCACCACTGCCCACAAACTTGTGTTCAAGCCATCCAGCTGCCCCACTCTCTCCTCCTCCTTAACCACCTACATACCCAACCGCTCACTCCAATCAGAAAATCAAAATCTCTTACATATTCACAAACCTTCCCGGCCCCCTGGACAATTTTTGCTCTCTTATTCCATAGCCAAACTATGGAACTCCCCCCCCCTCCCTTTGTAATACCCTAACCACACCAGCTTCAAATCCCTACTACACTCATGCCTGTCATCAAATTGGATATGTTCCTGTTACTCTCCTACTTGAGTCCCCCACTATTGTTCATTTCAGCAACCCCATAGTCTCTCCACCTAGCAACCTTACACTCAACTAAACCTCTAGCTCCTCTCCAAAACGTCTACTAGACATACTTATCTTCTACTATATCTTTCTTTACTTCCATCTACTTCTGTAAGTTAAAGTTCTTAGTCTCTAAATGTTAAAGTGCTACAGCCTGAACATGTATTTTGTTTTGCTCCACTGCCACTCAAGCCGCTCTGTATTCAAACATAATTCCTTTCCTACTTTGTACTTCATACTTTACTAGTTTGCACTATTTTTTCAATATTGTACATACATTGCTTGATATTTATGATTATATTGTCTATGTAATTCTCTACAAACTCATATACTTTATTGTATCGCCTATGGAGTTTTTCTCCCCAGGCCTCCACTGAAAACAGGCTCTTCTTGGCCCAGTGGACTTCCCCAGTCATCAAACTATAATAAATAAATAAATAATGAATAAATAAACAAGGGAGTGCTATACTGAAATAGTATTTGGGCAGTGAGGACTGGATGGCACAGGAATGGATGCAAAATGGAAAACTTTAAGCAGACACAGCTCATAACTGATAAAATATTTTCACAGAATGGTCTGCAAAAGAAAAAGTTGTTAAATACATTCAGTTTTAGTAGTAATACTTGATATCATTGTATTAACTATGTAAAATTCCATTTTGACTTGTATCAAAAGAAGACTAAATGTTTTCTTTCCTAATGCGTTTTCTATATAATCTGATCAAAAATATATATCAGTATAAAGTGTTTTGAGTATGTTTTAAAATAAAAAGAGGGAATTGTAAGAGTATGCTCAACAAGGTATTAAGGTTGAAAGTGCAAATATGCAAAATAAATAAGGTATAAAATAAAGCATACTTAACTGTAGAAATAGAGTTTAATAATATGTGATTAACATCCACACTAAATGACTATGGCTTGAAAAATAAGGAATTTGCTTAATGGACATGTTTTCCTACAAAATTAGCAAGAGTGTATGCATTTCACACTGTCAGCAAGAAAGTTGACCTCTTACAGACTTAGCAAAAATGTAAAAAATAGGATGTATGCATTTCACATTGTCAGTAAAAAAGCTGACCTGCTTCCTTAAAGAATGGACAACAGGAAAAGAATCTGTACGTGTTTCTATCATATGACACTGTAAAGCAAGGAAGTTTGAATGGATATGCTTTCATCAAGTCAGCATTTGCACAAAGATGTTTCCTTAAAAGACAATATCAGTATTATTTCTCTACAGGATGAAAACATATTTTTCTGCAAACATCAGCAAACAGATGTTTTCATACAAAGACCAAAATAGAATACCAAGGAGAAAAACAGGATATAAAACCACTATAAAGAGACTATAGCAAATAAAATTGTTAGGAGAGGTATTTTGTACAGGAAAGTTATCTTCTATGCTGATTGAGAAGTAAAGTGTTACAGTGTAACTAAAGCTGCAACAGTAGTATGTGTGGTTTGTTATAAAAAGTTATTTATTAATTACTGCTTTTAAAGTGACAGAGTTTGGTGCTGCATCAGTGTACATTCTACAAGTTTTTGTGGGCAACAGACTGTAAATGCAATTATAACTAGACTTTGATTTCAGCAGAATCCAGCCAGCAAGACCTTAGTGTCTTAAGAAGACTTCGGTTCCATCACAGTAAGCAGCAACTTGATAATTAATTTTTCAGGATCCATTCTCAAATTATTGAAAAGGACTTTGTATGGTGCCTGACTGTGACCCAAATGACCCAAGTTCAACTACAGCTCAGGCATTGGATGGGCCGGGGTAGGGGAGGTGGGACTGAGTGGCTTATGTTGATTTGCCCATCCTAGGTTAAGGGAGTAGGTATCTATCTTCAGCTAGGACATGTCCTGGTGGAGGCTGGAGCAGTTTTTCCTGGCTGATAAGACAGGTGACAACATAGTATGGTGAGGCATGAGCAGAACAGCACCATGAGCAGTGATTAATTTGATACTGGCTTCACTGCACGCAGCTGGGGATTGCCTCTTCCCAGCCCATCTAAAATCTCTGCCTCCACCCCAGCTGCATATATAATGCCCACTTCCTGATTCTCACCCTTAGGAAAGTTGGGTGGCAGAATAACTGAAGAAAATGCAGTAAGGTAAAGTTCACCTGCTGATAGGATTATGGCAGAACTTTACTGGCCTCGCCAGGAGGAAACAAATGGGGAAAAAAGGTAGATGTCAGCAGGAGAGGATCAGGAGACCCCCCCAAAAAAGATTTTGGACAGGGATGTTCTTCCTGTGGACATTGTACTTAATATGTGATTCAAATAGGAGCATTTCTGGTTAGTTTTCTACAAGTTTAAACAAATTTAAATATAGATTTAAATATTTCTCAGTTTATGAATTGTCATTTACATCATGATTTTTTAAACTGGTTACTGAAATAGAAAACAGTATTTTCAGGGCCTTGAAATCACTGTTTAAAATTGATATACAAAACTGCACATTGATTTTTGACTATATTTTCTGATTAATTATTTTGCTTTAAATTGTTTACATTAACTGGAGGTTTTGCTAAATTAGGTCATCACAAATGCAAGTTACTTCTTAACAGTTGGACCTTCATTTATTGAGAATGTTTGAGTCCATGGCACTTCATAGTTACCCTACATTGTACTTGATCAAATGGAATTTACAAAAAACACATTGTTTTATTATAAATGCAAATTGTTTAATAAAGTAAGTCTTAATGTTTTAGATTATTGTATATATTTGAGGTATGATTAAAGAATGTATGATTTCACATTCCGATAGTTGTGCTTTAAAAATTACTGGAAATTTATTTTAAAAATGTAGTACTCAGTCAAGTTTTGATATTAATTATGCTGTCATTAAATAATATCAGCAAAGTACTACAATGAACTTAATATCAGTCCTTGACAAAGCTGTTGTATTTCATTGTTGTAGTCATTAAAGTTAAACTACTTTTGAATTATTTTTTTGTCCTGTTTATTTGTGTGCATTGATTTTGTTGAATAGACACTGATTTGCCAATGGTGGTGTTTATTGAAAATGTTGACTTTACTGTGCTTTGAATAGTGGAGAAATTGTGCATGTTTGAATTCTAGAAAACATGGATGGGAGTAGTTTTTCACCTTCCTTAGTGACTGGACAAGACAAAATGTTTGGAGTTAGATGTATCTGTGCAAAAAATGTGTGACATGGGTGTCTTGTAACAGCACAACTGCGACTGTGCTTTTGTTCAGGAAGTTTGACAACTTCTTGTACGTGGTCAATAATGAAGAATTTAACCCTGGCATCTATCTACATTAAATACAATTACTTCAGTACAAAGGGTACTGAGGGACACTTGTGCTTTGAAATTGCCCACTTTAATAGATGTTAGCTCAGAACTTCAGATGCTTGGAGGAGAGTGCAACAGGAAGTGAATCTTGACTTTTTCGAGTGTATAACTGCTGAACACAAGTAGTGTGATGACATTCCACTGTGAAAAGGAGTTTGTGGAAGATAAATGATGAGCATCATCTGCATCTTTATCTGGTATGCTCATTTTTTTCCAGATTGAAACTAATAAGAAAGTTAGGAAAATTCAAAAATTCAGCAGCAATAAGTGTGATTAGGTGACTAAACGTGAGTTTATTGACAATGAATCCATTGGTTAAGGGATCAAATCACTTTCTTAATTGTCAGCAAAGTTGTATTGTTTACCTTGCTATATGTACATGTAACAATTTCTCACTAGGTTAGATGAATAGATGTTAGAAATAGAGAATTTAATTGTGTTTAGAAACATGTAACCTTAGAAAATCTTCCTATAACTTTCCTTTTTTATAGGTTCGTAACTTTTACTAGGCTAATGATCCCAGGGGTCTATCTGACAAATGTTGATATCCTAGGGCTATTTTAAGCTGTATGTGTAGACTTTAGCATGGGTGGTCAAACATATACAGTCTGCCTGTTTTTATTAGAGCCATATGTGCCAGACCAGAGGTAAATTTCCAATTCTCTATCCACTGGTCCAAGTTACTGTTAAACTGGCTTAGGGAAGAACTCTGCTTTACATGGATGGAAAGCCTGTTCCAGAGAAGGTGTAGTCGCAGAGACACAACACCTCTCCCTTCAACATGCCCTATTTATGTTGCAGATGAAGTTTAAGTTCCTAGATTCGATAATTCTGATATCATTTGTTTTGTGGATGTACAGTAGGTCCATCAGATCAAGATCAGTGGACGCTTTATAAGCCAATCATAGATCATCTCTTGGCATTATAAAGGAGATAGAGTACAGGAATAGGGTTTTGAGGCAGACCTCATAGAACATGTTCTTTTTACCTTGTATTTTTTTTTGTGAGAAACCTCAGTGGATGCCCTGTTTGCTGCATATGCCTGGTGTGGTACATACTGAAGGTAGCATTGTACTCAATGATTGGTCTGATGAGGGCTGTGTTCAGCAGAACAATGACATCCTTTGACCTAGATGCCATACCCTTGTTTATAAGTTGTACGACATAGATTGTTTTCTTTATTACCATAGACACACGATGGTCATAGGCCAAGTTACTGTCTACATGCATTCTCAAATCACTGACCACTGGGTCTACTCAACGTGGTAGTTTCAGTGGTATCTGTCTTATCAAAGGATACTATTATGCATTTCTTGTCACTGAGTTTTAGACCATGGCTCTACAACTAGTTGTTTGTCCGTATCAGGCCTTCTTCCTGGGTATTTGCATCTTTGGGGGGGATTGTATGCCTGCACCTAATTTGCAGTCATCTGCATACTAGGTGAGCCGGAGGTCCTTGAAGTTGGCTTCGACTTCAGATGCCAAAAAAGACCAGCCATAGTACTGAGCCATGAGGGACTTCACTAGTGATTGGTCTCTTTGGAGAGTTAGACTCCCAAAAAGAACATAAGTTCTATTTATGAGACACCCGGCTACCCAGTGGGTGACATGGGGGTTTATACCTACTTCTGTGAGTTTTTTTTATAATGCCCGAGTGGAGTCTTGTGTCAAATGTTTTTTCTAGATCAGGGTAGGAAATATTCACCATTTTGCCCTCATCCATTGCTTTAATGACTTTCTGAAAGAAGTCCACCAAGTTGTGTAGGCATGACCTGCCCTTGACAAAACCAAGCTGGGTTGGATTCAGTGAATCATTTCCATGATATATGTAAAGCCATGGAATAAATTAAGACTTGTCCGACTTATGGGTCTGTAGTTCCTGGAGTCTGTAGGTGGCCCACCCTGGTGCAGAGGGATGATAGCATGGTGTGAAGCCTGTCTGAAAGCTATGGTTAAATAGTGATTCTAGTGGTCCTGAAAGGCTGTGTTACATTCTATTAAGGTATGCAGGGATACTGTCGGGGCCCATAGATACAGTGCTCTTGGTCTTGGAGAGTACATTGAGCACCTGTTCCCTAGTGATACTTGGGGGAGTTATGGTTTAGGGTATTTAATGACAGGTGTCAGGAAGAGGGAATAAAATTGGAACTAAAGACAGGTGTCAGGAAGAGGGGATAAAATTGGAACTAAATTTGTTGTTAGTAGATTTGCTATATCCTCTGGCTTAGTATATGTGGCTCCATTTTCAATTAGTTCAGCACATTGTTGTGTATTGCCTTTTAGGGCAGACATAGCTGATCAAGGTTACCTCAAATATCAATTTGGCAGACTTGATTAGCCTTCTAAGTTGCTTGTTTGGGCTGATGAGGAAGTTTTTATCTTGCTGGGGATAGCACATCCTAATTTTTGCTAAGACTGTCTTCTTTTTGTTAAACAGCCTATTAATATTAGGATTCCACCAGACTGACACTTGTCTTTTAAGTTTGTCCTGTGCTTATTCCAGGTAGGTACGCCTGTCTCTGTGAAGTTATTAACATGACTATACAGGGTTTCCGTGAACAATAAGACATAGGCAGTGGCCTTCTAAGGTTTTTGGGTAGCTTGAAGTTTTGCCAAGGTATAAATTAATAGTAGGAATTTTGCCTTAGAATAATTCCTGAAAGTTTCAGGATTGGCTGAGTTCCCATGTTTTATTTTTATTTTAGGCAAGGCAGCTTTGATCTGGCCAGTGAGGACACTACATGGGGGGTGAAATGTTCTCTCATGTTTGTGAGAACTAGGTCTTGCACATTTGTACCACTAGTAGATGTATGGACTAGATGGTTCAGGTTGTGAGTGTTTTCAAAATCCAGGAATCTCTGTGCCTGCATGTTTGGTGTAGTGTATGATTCCCAGATTATACTGAGGTAAAGTCACCCGTAAATATGATGTGGAGTTGAACAGGGAGTGTCTCCAGTTAAAGTACGTGTTATAGATTTCCTGGTTCTTAAAGGGTGACCAATAGTTTGTAAGTATATGGTACAGGACTTTACTTATGGTAATTTGAACATGGAGGAGTTCAAGCACATCATACTGTTTGACCACTTTTGATGTGTGTTTGATGTCCTTCCATTTCACTGTTGCAGTATTCATTACACTAGGAATCCCTTGCATCTAGCCAGTTTACCAAAACCTTTAGGTTGCTTTAAGGTATGCTGTATGTCAAGCACATGCTCCTTGTGTAGCATAGGGCACAAAGATGATATCCAGGTGTACCATCCATAGAACTTCTTTGCTGCCAGTCCAGCTGCCATCTATTGATCATCGGTCTGAACATCTACGTTCCGATGCTGGTTCACCAAGCCAATTGCCCTGTTGGGGTTCCTTTTTACTTATCTTTTTATTTTTGTTGCTTGTGGGATTTCATGTCATCCAAGAAGGGTAAATGCTAGTGTGGGAAACATATTCACTATAAAGACTATCTCGAACAGTGTCTGTTTTGCTTTGGAGCCTCTCACAACCATACGTCCTGTTCCATCTGTCAGGCTGTTGTACCTAAAACCCTGTGTAGTAGACTCTCTTCTTTGGTGCTTTATCTTGAGAATCACCATCTTAAGCTTCTTTTGAAAGATACGATGGAGGGAACCTCTCTCTCTAAGGAACAGCCATCAATAAAGAAAAATGACAAAAAGCCTAGGCTGGACTCTTCTGCTGTTCAGCCTCTGCTGGATGTTTCTCCCAAGGGGAATGAATGCTCAATTTGCCAGGCTTTATTGTTGGATTCATCTGCTGTGACCAGGTTGGAGGCTGGTGGGGATCCGACTTTAAGCAAGTCCGAGGAGGCATTGCAGGTGTCTGCTTTGCACATTTTTGGGAACCATGGTTGATTATCTCCAAGGGGCTTAGGGGTGTTCCTCATATATTAGTCAGAGAAGAAGTTCCTACTACCATCATTGAATGCCGTCTGATGTTTCTCCCAAGGGGAATGAATGCCCAATTTGCCAGGCTTTATCGTTGGATTCATCTGCTGTGACCAGGTTGGAGGCTGGTGGGGATCCAACTTTAAGCATGTCCGAGGAGGCATTGCAGGTGTCTGCTTTACATGATTTTGGGAACTATAGTTGATTATCTCCAAGGGGCTTAGGGGTGTTCCTCAGATATTAGTCAGAGAAGAAGTTCCTACTACCATCACTGAATGCCATCTGAGTTCAGAGGCTTCCAAATATTATAAGGCGGATATCCCATTGAAGAAAAAGCAAAAGACTAAACACATTTCTCCTGCTCCAAAGTACCCTCAAAGTTAGTGGCAGTCTTTTACTCAGGGTTTTTACTCAGAGTTTGTTTAGTGCTTTGATGGCACTGCAACTTCTTCAGGGAGTTTTTGTTCCTGCCCCCTATTGGTATACTACTCTCCTTAACAGACCCAGGGAATAGGATTCTTCTGAGGAAGAGCTAGATTCAGGTGAGGAATCCCTTGCTTACTCTTCTCAGATTCTCTCTACTTTGGATTATGGCTCAGAGGAAGAGGAGTCTACTAGTCCTGATACTCTCATTGAAGAGATCTCTTTTGGGGATACTATCTCAAGGATGATGGAGTTCTTTAAATGGGATTGTGCTCAGGTTTCTGAGGTACAGGAAAAGGTACAATGAGTTGCTGCAGACGATTTCTCCTAGGCCTTCTGTTGTTCCTCCTGTTCTGGCTGCCTTATTGGATGCTTTATCTAATACTTCTAAGGCCCTGCCCCCTTGAAATCTGACAGATTTTATAGATTGTCTGAGGACTGTAAGTTTTTGTATGTGTCCTTCTGTTGACCCCTCGGTGGTGTCCGTTGCCTCTGACAAGCCCTCTCAGTTGCTTCCCTCTCATAAGTTACTGCCTTCTGTAAAGATAGTAGGACCATGGAAAGGCTAGGCAAGGTTTATACTTTTGCCACTTTGACTTTTCAGACTGTTAATTATCAGACCCATTGTCCAGGTATTTGTTGGCTCTTTTATCCCAGGCTTGTCAGGTTATCTCTGACTTCTGCACTTACACTAAAGACTTTCTTCCAGGTGGCTCGTCATTCCATCAAGTGTAGTTTTGATGCAGCAGATGCTTCTTCTAGGGTTGCTGCTTGTGAGTTAGTGATGAGGAGGTATTCTTGGATTCTGCTTCAGCCTTTGCCAGATGATATTATGGCTAAGTTGACGGATGCCCATCTTGATAATAAACACTTGTTTGGTGAAGCTGCTGCTGCTTTAAGTCACTTTAGGACAAGGGTGAGCTTTACAGGAACTTAAATGTGTTATTTTCTCTTGTGCATAAATTCCATGAAATTACTCAAGTAAGTCAGCTTTTGTTCACAGGCAATCTCGCCCTCTTCCTAAGGGTAAAAATGGTGGTAAGAGGGCTCCTCCTTCTAAAGCTACTCAGACTTCTGTGCCTCAAAAGTTGCCTTTTCTAGATAAACAAGGTGGTGTCTGACTATCCTGTTCTTCCCAGCCACTTTCCTCTTTCTCTTTGCCTCCCTCTCTCTCTTTCTGTTTGGCTACAGATTATTTATGATTCCTGGGTCCTGTCCATTATTCGCCAGGGGCATTTCATGGTCTGGAAATCCTTCCCCCTTTTATGGGTATTGCTCAGCCCCCTCAGGAACAACTGTCTTTCTTTCCAGAGGTGCTTCGGGATCTTTTGACTCAGGGTACTATTCAAGAGGTGCCTGTGTTTGAAAGGGGAAGGGGATTTTACTCCAGGATGTTTCTAGTGCCCAGAAAAGAGGGTACTTGGAGACCAGTTCTAGACCTCTCTCATCTAAACACTTTTCTGAAGGTATCCAAAGAACCATAAAAGAGAATCAAGCAATGAGACAATATAAAAATTTATTAAAATCTAAAACATTAGCGCTTTCACAGTTGAGAAACTTCATCAGATGTTCAAATGCATTAACTCATGCAGAGGATTTAAATACTAAAAACATAAAATCACAACCAATCACAAATGTTTGCACAAACCATACACTTCCTTTCATAGGCAATTAAAGTGACAACAACTTAAAAGCACTAGACGCTCCATGTATAATTATTACTTTAAGCTGCCCAATTTTATTTATTTAATGGCCTGTCTTTCAAGAGACGTTTTAGTGGAACCTTATCATTAAGACCATATCCAACATATATGTCTTATGTAAATCTCCCTTTTATTTGTATATTTGAATTTGTAACATTCTTTGTGTTGGATAATGTTTCTTTTTGTTTTGGAGCTTTTCTCCCTGGGCCTTCGCTGAAAAAGAGCTATTCTTAGATCAGTTGGACAATTCCCAATCATCAAATGTAAAATAAATAAATAAATAAACATCAGCCCGTAGCATAATTATCCATTTGGCCTCAGAGACCTCAGTTTTATTCTCTATATTCCCCCACCACTCTATAACCAACTGTGACTTTCTCCATTACTGAAAACCTAAATGTATGTGTGTGCCCATAGTTATGTATGTGCTTGGCCAATGCATTTGTAAGACATCCTCTCTTTATATCATATATATGCTCTCTTATTCTGTCCCTGAAATGTCTATTTGTCTTACCTACCTAAAGCATTCTGCAAGAGCAAACAGCTAGATAAATCACGTCAGAAGTATCACAACTAGCTACTACATTAAATTAAAAAAAAACTTATTCAAACCAGGATGTAGAAATTCCCCAGAAGAACCAATATACCTGCAAAAACTACAATTCTTTCTTGGAGATGTAGAAGGTGGGACCCCTGTCTGTTGATCTAGTTTCTTATCCTTGGAATAACAAAGCATATGTTTCAAGTTTTTCTTGTTCTTGAAAGAAAAATTAGGTTTGTCTCGTATAATTTTCCTAATGGCCAAATTACTGGTTAGTACAGGCCAATTTTTCTTCACAACATCTGTTAAAACATTAATATTATTCCCAAAAAACATGGGCACACGCACTGTACCACAAATTGGCTTGGCTGGATTATCTGACCATCCCATTGCTTGAGAAAAATATGGTCTTGCTGTAGTAGACCTATAAACATTAATATCTGAGAGTGACCCTTCTATATCCTAATTCGTGTAGCCCCTCTCTCTCAGCCTGGTTTTTAAATCATTTAAATCATCCTCAAATTTTCTATCGTCAGGGTTTAGCCTCGACATTCTAAATCCTTGCCCTTTAACTATAATCTTAAAAATGTGACAAGGATGCATGCTAGTCCTGTATAGTAAATTATTCCTGTAACATTCTTTCCTATAAATCATGGTACAAACTGAGTTGTCAGTTTTCTTATAAACTTTGACATCAAGAAAATTAATTTCACACCATGAGGTATTCATATCAAATTTCAAAAAAGATGTACTTCCATTTAAATAATCAAAAAATATTGATAATTCATGTTCAGATCCGCCCCATAATAGGAACAAGTTATCTACAAAACGCCTGTAAAAAACAATGCGTTCAAACCTATGAGTTCCTAAAAATGTGTCATTTTCCCATTTAGCCATCACTAAATTTGCATAACTATTCACCGTGGGTGCATTGCAACACCTTCTCTTTGCAAATATAAATTCTGGTCAAATAAAAATACAATATTTTCAAGTGTTATTTCCATTAACAAACATATTAAATCTATATAACTGTGTGCTAAGGTTCATTGCTCCAATAAATAACTTCATAGCATATCAATACCATTCACATTAGGTATCATAGTGAATAAAGAGTGTATGTCAAGTGTGAGAAATAATAATTTGCTGGGGTTTACAGCTGTCTCATGCAAAAACTTATACAAGTCATTTAAAAACTGTTTTGTGTCTCTTAAGATATACTCATTCTTGTCTACTACTGGTCTTAATATTTTCTCAGTGTATATAGATAGGGGTTCCATTCACCACCCCCGGCCTCAGACTATAGGCCTGAACGGTGGGCATAATGGATCTTTATGTATTTTTGGAAGCCCAGGAATCACTGGAACAATAGGATCATCTGCCAAAAAATATATCATAATCAAAACATCTACATAGTAGGCAATCATATAACACATTATATATCCTAAATGAAATGATGTTTATATAAAATTCATGTACCTTTCTGTATACTGTGTCATCACTTAACATACTATTCATGGAATCAAAATAGTATTTACAGTCCATGATAACTACCGGACCTCCTACTTGAAAAGTATGCTTTGTTATTCCAAGGATGAAAAAACAGATCAACAGAGAGGGGTCCCACCGTCTACATCTCCTCGCAAGAAGTGTAGTTTTTGCAGGTATATTGATTTTTCTGGGGAATTTCTACATCCTGGTTTTAATAAGGTTTTTAAATTTAATGTAGTAACTAGTTGTGATACTTCTGATGTGCTTTATCGAGCTGTTTTCTCTTGCACAATGTTTTATGTAGGTAAGACAAATAGACATTTCAGGGACAGAATAAGATGGTTTACTATTGTTTATTCAAACGGAAAAACGTTTTCCATTCAAATAAACAAATGCTAATACTGAAAGTAATAAAAAAATAACTCACACAATGTCAAACCAAATGTTTGATGCATTTGACTCGACATTGTTGTCGAAACCACCACGTGATAGCTGTATAGGAGCTGATGTAAATCAAACTCCTATACAGCTATCACGTTTTTGCAGGGGGGGGAGGCCCCCTGCACCCCCCACCCCCCTACTTATATATTCCAACTCCAAGATCGCACTACAGTGGGGATGTGTATGAATTTCCACTCCCCACTGTACCGCGATCTCCATACAGATAGTCAATTTCCACTTATGTGAATGCAGTTGTGCATTCGCATAAGTGGAGTGGACTATCTGGTGCAAAAGTGCTTGTGCGTTCGACATTCTGCTTTTCGGCACATTGCAGCTGATAGAATGTCGTTCGCCCAAACAATAGTAAACCGAATAAGAGAGCATATATATGATATATATAGAGAGTATGTTTTACAAATGCATTGGCCAAGCATATACATAACTGTGGGCACACACATACATTTAGGTTTTTAGTGATGGAGAAAGTCACAGTTGGTTATAGAGGGGTGGGAGATATAGAGAATAAAATTGAGGTCTCTGTGGCCAAATGGATAATTAGACTATGGGATGATGTTGGATATGGTCTTAATGATAAGGTTCCACTAAAACCTCTCTTGAAAGATAGGCCATTAAATAAATAAAATTGGGCAGCTTAAAGTAATAATTATACATGGAGCATCTAGTGCTTTTAAGTTGTTGTTACTTTAAATGCCTATGAAAGGAAGTGTGTGGTCTCTACGAACATTTATGATTGGTTGTGATTTTATGTTTTTAGTATTTAAATCCTATGCATGAGTTAATGCATTAGAACATCTGATGAAGCAGTATCCCAACTGTAAAAGCACTAATGTTTTAGATTATAATAAAGTTTTTATACTGCCTCATTGCTTGATTCGGTTGTTACTTTTCTGAAGGTGCACTCCATTGGAATGTTGCCCCTGCAGACTTTGTTCCCTCTTCTGCTCCCTCAGGCTTATATTGTATTTTTGGATTTCAAGGATGCTTATCTCCATATTCCAATTAATCCTCTTTTCAGGACATTTTTACATTTCTCTGTTGCTTCCTGGCATTTTCAGTTCTATGTTTTGTCCTTTGGCCATTCTACTGCCCCAAGGGTATTCATCAAGTGCTTCGGTCCTGTGATTGCTTCTGCAGGATTCAGGGAATCCAAGTCTTTCCTTACTTTAATTACCTGTCTCAGGCATCCTCTTCAGAGATCCTGTTGCAAAATCTTCAATTTGCCATCTTCCTTCTGCAAAGCCTGGGGTTCACAATAAACTTCAAAAAGTATTTTTTGACTTCTTCTGAAGACCATGTTTTTCTGGGGTGCAGGATACAGATTGTGCCTATGTTGGCATCCTTGCCTCTTCCCAAGCCCTTAACTTTCATTTCTTTCTTTCAAACTCTTCTTCCTCTTGCCTTTATAGCAGCAAGGGAACTTCTAAGAGCTCTGGGGTTCATGGCATCCACCATTCCTATGTTCTCTCTGGCCAAATTTCACATAAGGAATTTTCAGTAGTTTCTGAAGTCAGTTTGGCTTCAACAAGCACATTCCCTACATTTGTAGGTCCTCTTCTACCTTGTCTCAAGAAGGATCTTCAAAGGTGGATCCAGCAGTTGTCTCTGAATTCAGGGTTCCCTTTTTATCCCCATCTTCCCTATCAGGAGATGCTCACTGATGCTTCAGAAGTAGGATGGGAAGTAGCCTTTGGCTCTCTAAAGGTGCAGGGATGTGGTTGCCTCTTCAAAAAAAAAAAACAGCATATCAATGTCAAAGAGATGAGAGCTCTTCTGCTTATGCTTCAGGCTTTTCATCCTCTTTTCTCCCCAGGGCTTCTCAAGGTATTTTCAGACAATACCACAGTAATGTGGTATGTAAACATACTGGGGGGGGGGGGGCAAGATCTTGCTATCCAATATTAAGTGACTCTTCAGGCAGTTTACATTCCTTCAGATCAAAACACTGTGGCAGCCACTTTGGGCAGGTCCTTAGCTCAATCCCATGAATGGATGCTTCACAGGGATTTGTTTCTGGACATTGTCTATCAGTGGGTTACTCTTCAAATAGATCTTTTTGCCACCCCTCTGAGCATACAACTTTCTCTATTTTGTGACGGTCTCGGGTCCTCTGATGTGGAAGGTGGATGCCCTATCTTTTTCTTGGAAGGGGATGTTTCTTTATGCTTTCCCTCCCTTCCTCTCATTCCAAATATCATGTTCAGTATTCAGTTGGATGCTCCCCAAATCTTTTTGGTGACTCCCTTTTGGCCGAGACTGCATTAGTTCCCTCTTTTTTGCATTTAGCCAAGAGCAGTGATCACAATTTACCTCACAGGGTGGACCTAATCACACAGGACAAGGGATTTCTCATCCTTCCCCAACTGTCCACTCTTCAACTGACACTGTGGGTGATGGGATTTTGATTTCACACAAACACCTTTTTTTCTGAGGAAGTGCTTAGGTTCTTGCAGGAGGCAGGGAAGCCCACAACTAGGAAATCCTACTTATCCAAATAGAAGAGGGTTTCTGTTTGGTGTCTTTCTTGTAACCTGGACCCACTTTTTGTGGATGTTACTTTGATTCTATTTCATCTGTATTAACTGCTCACTGCCGGGTTGGCTTATTCTTCTGTTAAGGTGCACTTAGCTGTCTCTGCTTGTCTGCCTTTACCTTCTAGATTGGAGGCTAAACAATTCCTTATAAGGTATCCTTCATATTAGGCCTCCCAGGAAGCCTCTTCCTCCTGCCTGGGATCTTAATTTTTTTTTGGAAAATTTGACTCAGGCTCCTTTTGAGCCTGCAGCTTCAGCTTCCTTGCAACACTGCTCTTGGTGGGCTGTACTTTTGTTGACCATTACTTCTGCCAGACTGGTATCTGAGCTTCAAGCCCTTCTGGCTTGTCCTCCTTTTTTGGTGTTTCATAAGGACAAGGTGTCCTTGCATACTTATCCTTCTTTAATACCCAAGGTGGTGAATGTGTTTTCCTTTAATCAGTCTATTCATTTTCCCACTTTTTTCCCTTCTCCACAGTCTGTGAGTGAGAATGTGCAGAATACATTGGATGTGCATAAACAACCCAGATTTATTTTTTGATAAGACTAAAACTATTAGGAAATGTGATCAGCCCTTTGTTTTCTTTCATCCTAGATCCTTAGGCAAACTATTTTTTCTTGGATCTCAAAAGCTATTTCTTTTTGTTATTCCTTTCATGGTAAGAGCCTTCCTTTTCCTGTTAAGGCTCTTTCTACTAGAAATGTGGCCTCTTTTGGTGCTGTTTTCAAGGGTTTGAATACTATCTCTATTCTAGAGGCATCTACCTAGACTTCTGTGCATACATTTACCAAGCACTACAAGTTGGATGGAATTCCCAGAGCTAGAGCTGGTTTTGCCAGGGCCATCCTTCATGGCATCCTTCAGGGGTCTGCTGGTCCTTCCTCCTCCCAGGTTTCTTCTTGAGCTTTGCACTCTCCCTAGTGTAATGAATATTGCAGCCGTGAAATGGAAGGACATAGTACAGTTATGTAAAATGTTCCCATAATGGTAGATGTCCTCTTCAGTGTTGCATTATTCACTCCCTCCCTTCTCCCCCCCAGTCCATTTCTCTTCTGGATGTACTGGCTACCTCTTTTTTCCTTGAACTGGCATTCCTATTGGGGCTCTCATTTCTGAGGATGGTACAACTGGACATCACCTTCATGCCCTATGCCACACAAGGAGCATATGCATGACATATGCTGTACCTTAAAGCAAGCTAAAGTCTTTGGTAAACTGACCTGACATTGTGCTGCCCCTGGCAGGGGATCCCTAGCATAATGAATACCGCAACAGTGAATAGAAGGGCATCTACCATTATGGTAAGATTTTACACAACTGTACTTTGTGTATGTAAATCGAGACACCACCATATTTTGTCCCTTCATGTGCAGTACCTGAACTAAATATGGGGAAAGCATTATAGCCTTGCACTACAAGAGTGTTCTTCTTGGCTTTAAAGGGACAATCCCAGTGTTTAAAATTCGGGTCTAAACTTTAGCTGACCAAAGTAACGCCCACCTTACCACGTCACTCCCATTCCCACTCACAGTGTCATTTCTCTTTTATATATCCTTTATATATTCAATTCCAGACTTGTTTTGCTGCCCACTGTAAACTATGCTTTGTTTTTTCGGTCCTATCACTTTTCAGTCGTACTTACACTTTCAACCTTGCTGCATCTTTGCTCGCATTATCTCTCCGCACGTATTTAATATACAGGTTGTCAATCTATGTCTTGGTTCTAATATCCTAAGCTGTTCTACTGTGTTTTTGTATTTGTTAGTTAATTAATTAAATAGTTTTTGTATTTGTTAGTTAATTAATTAAATATATCAGCAAATAAATAAATAAATTTTCATGAACTTTTATTTATACATGCTTATCAACTGATAGTTAATTTGGCTTTTAAGATGGATCGTTCTTTCTGGTTCCCCTCTGCTGTTTATTGCCCCCCCCCCTCTTATTTTAGGCTTTGTCTAGATTTCTTCCCACAATGAGATTCCAGCATAAAAGTACTGCATACTTTAAAGGAATAGTGTCAGACATGCAGCTTGGAAAAACACTTTATTTTTCCCGTGCCAATGTGTACATTAAGTGAACTCATGTCATTGAATCTGCAGTCCTTTGCTTCAGTTTTATGCAAATTCAATGTTTTTGCTTTTGCAGCAGAGCTCTGTTACTCTAGCCAGGTAACACCAACCATTCCCCACCCTCAGTAATCCTGCTTGATTTTTCTCATAATTGATTTTGCTCCCTGGGTAAAACAGGAACAGGGCTGCTTTGCGTCTGATCATGTAAGCCTCCCACCTGATTGTTACTTTGACAGTGATAAATTTAAGGCAGTCTTTTATGTACGCATTCATTACTGTTAATGTTTTGCTGCAATATAAAAATGAAAACATATGTATGGAAACCGCTCACTGTACCATATAATAGTTTTTAAAAGGACCAGTGTTTAAATATTACTTTAAATGTTCATAAAAGTGAATTGACCAGCAGGCTTTACATCGTGCATTTTCTGAATAATAAGTACAAACGTCTAGACTGTGGCTTATGGTAGCAGCTGGGTGAAAAGTTTTCATCTGTCGAACTTTTCCCTTATTTCTTTTCTGTTCTTCAGCCCTTCATTGTACCCCCTCACAGGCTGCCCCATAGTAATAAAAAAGTGGCGAGAAGTGTCGTGTTTGCTGACGCCAACATCAGCAGCTCATTTTTTTCTATGATCCCCCCCCCCCATTGTACCCTAGCTTGCTGTGATTATTCCAGCTTCCCAGTTCCATTTGGATCATATTGTTTCAAGACTTGCTGTGGCTGTATGGAGGAGGATGATTGCAATAGAATGAGACAATGATATTTTTGAATGAGTTTCAGTTATTGCACAAACATCTGCATTCTCCAGGGTACGGTGAGCTTTCAGGAAGTGGAGGTTCTTTATTATACTCCTGACATTGAACAGTAATATGCTTAGATTTTCTTGGGTTGGCTTTGTTATGTTGAAAGGTTTTTCAGGTAGGCAATGCCTAAAAAAGGCATTATGCACAGAATAATGTTTTAGCAAAATATTTCAAAGCCTGGAGGAGCTGGTACAGACCATCCCTGGCAAAGCAGCATGGTCTATTGACCAAATCCTCCCATGCTGACAAATATTGTATCCCCTTTGAATGACACCAAAATTTAAGCCAACTATTAAAGTCAGTTACCTTCTGTTTATATTATAACATCATCTTTGAAGAAGGTAGAATACTGCTCAATGTTAGACTCGTACTGGCCTGTGATCCATAGCCCGAGAACTCCATCATATCTCTCTTCATATAGTCAAGGGAGGTATGTCTCAAGCCACTTATACATATATGGATCATGACTGAGTCATACTGGTACTTAAGGCTCAATGACCTGAGTGTATGTGTAATCTGATAGAGTAAACAAAAGCTACTGAAATGTCTGGAGATGATGTAGATGATGAACTAAGTATTTGAGAGACACTGGCTAGTGAACCAGACTCCCCTTTATTAAATAAAGCACTTATGTATCTGTGTGTATATATATATATATATATATATATATATATATATATATATATATATATATTTAATTTACACACACACACACATATATATAAAGAGAGAGAGTAACAAAATATACTGGCTAATGATGCAGAATCACATTTATTAAAATAAGCAATTTCATTCCTCAAAAGACAGAACTTCCTCAGAATCACAAACACTTTCTTACTACTTATAAATATATCTATTCATTGCATAAAAAACAGTGAAGAGGGATCATTAACAAAACAGATCAATAAAAACATCTTTGAAGAGTCTTAATCCTCTTGGGCTTAATGAATGTATTGCTGCTTTGGTGTCTCTAATGAAAGGAGATACTGCAAGGACAGCTAGCTGGAATTTTGTAAATAATTAAATGTCATTTGTGAATATCAACATGATTTATATAAGATGCTTGGGTTAAAATGTATTAGAACTGTAGGTCATGTGTATATCAAACTGGTTTGTACAGATGTGTGTGTTGAAAATGTATTTTATAAAGTGTTTGGAATGCATGCATCCACAGTGTGCTCTACTGGAGAAGACAGAAATGTACATGCACTGCTGTAACTGTTTAAATGCATATGTTAACAGATGAAACTGGAGGGTTCCCCTCAGTCCAGCAAACTTTAGAAAAATATCTGAAATTTAATTACTTTATGGCTAGGCCATAAATGATAGCATCTTTCACTTTTCAATGTAGCAAGAGAGACAGTGTCTGTACTAGGGAGCTTTTTGTATTGTCTTTAGGGTGAAATAATTACTAGTCTTGAAATGTAGAGGAATGCAATTGTTTTATAAAAGACTTCCAGCATCTGCCAAAGATCTGAGCAGAAGCCTTTGTCTGTATATTTTTACAGGTAGATGCTAAATGATGCCAGCAATGGGAATTTTGGCCTGGGGACTAGAAGTCAGATGACAAGAAGTTATGTCATTCTGCAAGCTATTCCAGCAGTAATATTTGAGATATTAATTTTAGAAGTCTCTTAGTGAGACAGAGCATTCTGTATCCTGTCTTTGACCTGAGATCCATTCACCACACATCTGCCTTACTCTAATAGTAAGTTACTAGGAATAGTATAATTCTCTTAGATTCAGTCAGGAATATAGTGAAGCTTAGTTTAGATATTTTTCTTTATTTATTTGAGACTATCCTACAGTGTTGTTTTAAATATTTCATGTGGTTTTCAACTCTGATGTCACTGTGAATATATATATTTGGTATTGTCTTGTTCTTTTATTATTTATTATTAAATATATTTAAACATTTCATTGTGGCTGATCTATGCAGAGATATTTAAGTTTTGAGAGTACTTGCATATTTATTTGGTGACACTGTGTGGGCCACTACTAATAGCCTTGCTCTTGGTCAAACTACCATTTGTATTAATATTAATATTACACAGTAAGACTGGTCACCCTTTGTCAAGGGCCTTAAAGTAGCTGATAAGGAGTGACTGGTGGCAGTAGAAACTACCTGGACAGAAAGGGGTATAGCTAGTAAACCTGTGCCAGTCTTTGCCAGGGTGTGTGTGTGTGTGTGTGTGTGTGTGTGTGTGTGTGTGTGTGTGTGTGTGTGTGTGTGTGTGTGTGTGCGCGTGTAAACCAAACCTCAAAGAGTGTGTGTGTCAGCTACTCGGGCAGGGACATGAAGCACTGGTTGGACAGAGAGTGTGCTGGAGGTCTTGGCCTGGTCACTCAGCTGAGATCTCAACTCTGTAGCTGTGCCAGTGGGGAGTCTTACTGGGGATCTGGAGAAAGAGGGAGAAACCAGCCCCAGAATGACTGTGGTCTGTTTGTACTCTTAAGGGAAATTGCACTTGATGCAGAGAGCTGCATCTGGAAATAGTGTGTGTGTGTACTTGTTATCATCCCAGTGAACATCCCCCCACAGGTGCCAGTGGTGGGGATTGAGGCTCCTTGATTATTGGTCTATTGGAGGGTAGCCACATTTGGCTGGCAGTGGTGGGATATCCACATCACAGTTCATGGGCAATGGTGTGGATATTGAACTCCTGTAGCCTGTAAACAGTGATCACTAAAGAAGATGTTTGTACTCTCAGGCAGCCACATGGTAGACATTCAGAGTTTCATATTACAGTAGTTTAATTTATTTTTGTTAGCTTAGTCAGGGCGACCAGGCAAGGTTGTCAGTGAGGAGTATGGCAAGCTGACAAGAAACCAGTTGTCTGAGATGTGCCAGGCCAAAGGACTGGGACATGCTAACCTGACTATAGGAGAAAAGATTGCAGCCTTAACCACAGCTGCATCACAGACCAGCAACCAGAAAGACAGACAGACTGGCCTTGGGGATGTGCAGCTCTCAGAAAATGGACAGTTCAGCTTTGCCTCAGATGACTTAAAAATCCATCTGGAGTTAGAGACTTGAACTGGAGGCCAAACAGTTGGAACTAGAAACAGCAGAGAGACTGAGACATCTAGAAGTCAAAGAAAATGAGAGGGAGAGGCAACATGAAAAGGAAATGCTGACTCTTTGCCAGGTCATGGAGGTAACATGGAAAGGAGTAACCAAATCCCAGGAGCAATAAAGGGAAGTAAATGTCTTCTACAATTTACAGAGGGTGATAATTGTGATAGTTTTATTCATATGTTTGAAAGGGTATGTAAACAGTATAATGTTGACCAAGGGCTCTGGGTACATTTCTTGACCCCCTTACTCCACAGTAAAGCTGTAACTGCTGTTTCTAAATTGTCTGACACTGATTGCTTAACTCATTATATTTTAATTGTATTATAATACAGTTAAAATTGTTTATTAGAGTGTTTTAAGTTAACACCTGAAGCTTATAGAAAAAAGTTCGGAGCATAGGCACAAGGCAGATGAAAGTATGTGTGATTATGTTGCTGAGTTAAACACTTATTTTCATAGCAGTAAAAAACACTGATGAATTCACCAACCAAAAAGAAGATGCTGTTTCAAGGACTGATTTAAAATATCTAAAACATGGATAATACTTATTTAATGATGTGCAAATGACGCATTTCATAAACTTATAATATAATATAATACTGTATGAAATCTTCCTCATATTTTATATGTAAAGTATATTGCATGGTCTTGTATATATATATAAAATAAATAAATAAATATCAAATAAATATCAAATAAATATAGATATAAATGTAAATACAAATATATATGTATAAATCTGAATATAAATATAAATATATGAATATATAGATATAAATATAAATATAAGCATAAATACACAGATATAAGTATTAAACCACATGTAAGTAATATAAAAGTTTATGAAATGCGTCATTTGCACATCATTAAATAAGTATTATCCATGTTTTAGATATTTTAAATCAGTCCTATGTGTTTTAAAAGTTTTCTTTTAGTATACAATATACTTTACAAGTTATAAGCATTGTTCCAAATATATGCATATAGATATCATGATAGCAGCTTACTAGCCTTTCATATACAAAATACGTGTATTTTTTTATTATTTATTTATTTATTTACTACATTAAATGTTTTAAATGTACTTCAAAACTAGAGAAGAATTGTTTTAAACTAATGCACATAAGCATTGTGAAACTTCAGTATATTAACTCTCCGTATAAATGTGAGCAATATATTTTTTGTCGTGAATTTAATTAATTGATTAATGAAATTGAATGATTGGATGCATTTACTTGCTTTAATTGATGTCTACTGACTATATATACCATCTTGTATTATCCATTAAATGTGAAGATCTGAGGAAGCGCACTTCAGGTGCGTGAAAGCGCTTATCTGTTTGTTCGTGAATAAAGAGTTCGTTTATGTCATTTTGAAACAGCATCTTCTTTTTGGTTGGTGAATTCATCAGTGTTTTTTACTGCATATCTTTCAATAACTTTGACTGGGGATTCTATTGGCATCATCCGGTATATCTCAACAACTTATTTTCATAGGTGGGTGAGTGGGTGTCAGGTCACCACTTCTGAAGGGCTGGCAGACCTTTTGGTGAGGGAACAAGCCTTTAGCACTTTGCTTGAAGACATGAGAATCTGATTGGCAGATAGAGAATGTAACTCTGCAGATGAGTTGGGGAAAAAAGGAGACCTATACCTAGCAAGCATAGCATCACTGCACAGTAAAGGGATACCCAGTGCTGCACATGGGTATAAGGGAACCCATGGTGGGTAGCTTAAACCACCCCAACAGAGTCTGCCAATAGCAATGGAAGCCACTAGCTCACACAGAGAGCCAGGATCAAGGGTTGAATGTTTTAAATGTAAACAATGCGGCCATGTAGCATATAGATGTCCAGGGAGGCAAGGTAAGGAACAAAAGGTTGGGGAACCAATAAGTGGGAATGACAGAATGCCAGCAGTAAATTGTCTGGAGACAACAAGGGTACCAAACTACCAGAAGATGTTATTTTCTATCTTAGTAGATGGGAATCAGGCCACAGCTAAGAAAGACGCAATCTCTGACCTAACAATTGTGAAGCCTGCAATGGTTAAAGAGCAGCACTACTTGCTTGGGTAGTGTACTCCAGTCAGAGCTTTAGTCAGGACCCCATTCCAAATACCTTTGGCTAGGGTTCACCTTGTTTGGGAGGGTGGAAAAAGAAGCGAGCAAGTAGGTGTGTTTGTGGATATTCCTGCAGATGTCCCGATAGGGAATGATTTTGATAATGCAGCACTTTGTGTGTATGCAGTTACATGCAGTCAGGCTTGGAGACAAGTAAGCAGGTCTGGTAGCCTGGGGGGACCCAGACAGACTGCACACTTGAAGCCAGGACTGTTGAGGTGATTACTTCAGAGAGGGAGCTACCCTGTAGCAGTGAGACTGAAGGTAAGCCACAGCTGCTGGTGGATACTGATATTCCCTTGGGCACTCTAGAGTGACTGCAAGGGCAGAGGTGAGTAGTAGTATCCAGGCTAACAGTGAGGCACCACTGTCAGAGGATACCAGACTTCTTGTGGAAGAGGAGCTGGGAAGGGTTACAAAGATTGAGTTGAGATAGGCTCATCTCTCAGAACCTACATTACAAGGCTTGAGGGAGGTAACCAGGGAGCCACCTGATTCTCAAGGAAAAGGGGAATCTATATACTGGGACAAAGAGTTACTGTATAGAGAGTGGACCCCTGAGAGAGGGCTAGAGTGTGAGACAATACAGCAGTTGGTATTGCCCAGACCCTACTGTCTGGCACGTCTAGCCATAGCCCATGACATTCCATTTGCAGGTCATATGAGCATAAAGTATACAAAGAGATGTATTATGCAGAACTTTTATTGGCCTGGGATTTCCTGGGATGTAACAGGGTACTGCAGAACCTGTGAGCAGTGCCAAAAATTAGGGAAGGCAGGAGACAAGGTCAAAGCTCCTTTGATGCCTTTACCTGTGATTGAGGAGCCATTTCATAGGGTATAGATATAGATATTGTGGCTCCTCTGAGTACCCCAAGTTCTACAGGGAAAACGTATATCCTAATGGTGGTAGATTATGCTACCAGAAACCCTGAGATGGTGGCTCTGTCCTCCATAGAAACAGAAAAAGTGGCAAATGCTTTGTTAGAGATTTTCAGCTGGGTAGGTTTCCCTAAAGATATACTGACTGACAGAGGTGCCAATTTCATGTCAGACCTGCTGGTTTGCCTGTGGGAGCGCTGTTGGGTGAAGCACCTAATTACTACCCCCTACCATCCCCAGACTAATGGTCTGGTGGAGAGGTTAAACTCTACACTAAAGACAATGCTATGGGCATTTGCAGACCAGTTTAACTCATTCACTCCAATGGAGCTTAGGAAGTTTGCAGTGTAACTGCTGGTGGGTGGAGCTAAGCTTTTTGACAGAATCAAATTATGATTTACATTTCAAACAAATATTCATATCTCTGGAACCATAGGGGGTAGGAAAGAAATATGAATGGCAAACTCTTCACCACAAACTATTTTTATAGTGGCAGTATTTGTAAGGTTCTAGGTCTTAAACAGAATTGTATAAGTCACAGTAAACACAGTAACTATTACAGTTGTAATATTTTGTAAACACCGTAGAATATCTCAGCAACCTCTCAAGTTACACACATACTGTCCACAGAATTTTATTCATCTAGCTGAGAATTTTCATATGAGGCTAAAGAATATATATATTTAAATTAATATCATAAAAACAACAGTTAATATCTATTTATCTCCACTAGACAGAGATCAATATTAATGCAGTTGAGTTTGCCATTCTGTAAGCTTTAAGATGAAACCTTTTAAAACCTTGTAAGTAGCATGGTTTTGAAATTACTGATGAAAATATGAACAAGCAGTATTTGACACGTTGAGGCGTCAGTAGGAGTTAACTGCAGATGCACCTGGAGGCGTCAGTCAGATGTAATGAGGGAGTGGGACAAATATTTGCCCCATCTGTTTGCTTACAGAGAACTGCCGCAGGAATCCACAGTTTTTTCACTCTTTAAGTTGCTGTACTGGCATAGGGTGAGGGGGACCTCTACATTTGATTCATGATGAGTGGGAAGGTGAGTGCGGCATATGTCCTAAACCTCGAGACAAGGCTCAGGGAACTCATGGGCTTGGCCCAGGAGAACCTGGCAGAAGCCCAACAGCAGAAAAAGTTCTGGTATGCTAGGAATGCTCAAGCTAGAGAGTATGCTGTGGAGCAAAAGGTTATGGTTTGGGTCTATATTAAAATTTCGAAGAGGTGTTACATCGAATGTCTCTTCAGCGACACATAAAGACCGAATGCACTAAACCGCAAATGGTCAAAACAACGATTTCTTTCCCTGGGAAAGAAATCACTACTATCAAACACGCACACACACACACACACACACACACTATTTAAAACATAACTAAGTGGGGGGCTTCATCCCCCCACACCCCCTAACTAAATATACCAACTCCGAGATCGCACTACAGTGGGATAAAGAGCAATGCTATGGCTCAGGTCAAGTGATTTTTTTTTTCCCCTGAGAATAAAATCGCTGGCCTGAGCCTTCGCTATTTTCAGACTTTGATCTTTATGTGTCGCTGAAGAGGCATTCGATGTAATGCCTCTCTGCGGTTTTAATATAGACCCTATGGTTCTCATTTTTGTCAGCAAAAGAAGCTGCAGGCAGCTTGGGAGGGATCCTTCAAAGTGGTAAGGAAGGTCAGTGAAGTTAACTATTTGGCAGAACTGCTAGGCAATAGGCAGGGGCACAAACTGTACTATGTTAACACCATGAAACCTTACCATGATAGGGAGGCCCTGGTGCTAAATATTTGCAGTAGGAGACAGCAGGAGTCTGAGGGGGATCTCTGGCTACAGGAAGTCAGCCAGAAAAATACCAAATTACTATGGTGGAGCCTACAGTTGCAGGCATATGATATGACAGTGCAACACTGTAATGGGGACAGCAATGCAAAGCCAGCTGGGATCTCAAGACGGGGTATGGAGTAATGTATTCCCAGATAGGCTTATCCCTCTTAAGCAACGTTTCTCAAAGGTCACTTGAAAAACTAGCTTGAGTCATTAAAGTGGGGGGGGGGGGTGATGAAAGGAGATACTGCCAGCACAGCTTCATAGGTTCATAGGTTCATAGGTTAGTACTAGGCTAACTGCCCTTTTGGGCCATTTGAAGCCTAGCCAGTTACCCCATGTGAGAATCAAACCCTGCACCTTGTGTCTTTAAGGTAAGAGGGAATTTTGTAAATAATTATATGCCATTTGTGACTATCAACATGATTTGTATGAGATGCTTGTGTTACAACTGCATTAGAACTATAGGCCATGTGTTTATCAGACTGGATTGTACAGAAATGTGTGATGAAAAGGTATTTTATAAAGTGTTTTTGCATTTAGAATGCATCCACAGTGTGCTCTACTGGAGAAGACAAAAATGTACATGCACTATTGTAACTGTTTAAATGTATATGTTAACAGAATAAGCTGGAGGGTTGACCTCAGTCCAGAAAACATTAGAAAAATATCTGAAATTAAATTACTTTATGGCTAGGCCATAAACGATAGTATCTTTCACTTTTCAGTGTAGCAAGAGACAAAATGTCTGTACTCGGGAGCTTTCTGTATTGTCTTTAGGGTGAAATAATTACTAGTCTTGAAATGTGGAGGAATGTAGTTATTTTATAAAAGACTTCCAGTATCTTCGAAAGATCTGAGCAGAAGCCTGTGTCTGTATATTTTTACAGGTAGATGCTAAATGCTGCCAGCAATGGGAATTTTGGCCTGGGGACTAGAAGTCAGATGAAGAGAAGTTATGTCATTCTGCAAGCTATCCCAGAAGTAATATTTGAGATTAATTTGAGAAGTCTCTTAGTGAGACAGAGCATTCTGCATCCTGTCTTGGACTTGACAACAACTAGAAGATCCATTCACCACACATCTGTCTTGCTAAAATAGTAAGTTACTAGGAATAGCATAATTCTTTTAGATTCAGTCAGGAATGTAGTGAAGCCTAGTTTAGATATTTTTCTTTACTTATTTGAAACTATCCTACAGTGTTGTTTTAAATATTTCCTGTGGGTTTGAACTATGATGTCACTGTGAATATATATATTTAGTTATGCCTTGTTCTTTTATTATTTATTATTAAATGTATTTAAACCTTTCATTGTGACTGATCTATGTAGAGATATTTATGTTTTGAGAGTACTTGCATATTTATTTGGTGACACTGTGTGGGTCACTCCTAATAGCCTTGCTCTTGGTCAAACTACCATTTGTATTAATATTAATATTACACAATAAGATTGGACACCCTTAAAGTAGCTGATAAGGAGTGACTGGTGATAGCAGAAACTATCTTACAATCTGGGTGGAAAGAGGCATAGCTAGTAAACCTGTGCCAGCCTTTCCCAGATGTGTGTGTGTGTGTGTCTGTGTGTGTCTATGTGTGTGTGTAAATCAAACTTCAAAAACTGTGTGTGTCAGCTACTTGGGCAGGGGCACGAAGCACTGATTGGACAGAGAGCATGCTGGAAGTCTTGGCTTAGTCACTCAGCTGAGATTTTAACTCTATAGCTGTACCAGTGGGGATTCTTATTGGGGATCTGGAGAAAGAGGGAGAGTCTATCCCTGGACTGACTGTGGCCTCTGTGTGCTCTTAAGGGAAATTGCACTTGATGCAGAGAGCTGCATTTGGAAATACTGTGTGTACTTCTTATCCTCCTAGTGAACAGCCCCCCCCCCACACAGGTGCCAGTGGTGAGGATTGAGGCTCCTTGATTACTGGTCCAGTGGAGGGACGTCACAGTGTCCTTCAGTGGTGAAACTAGATATTGCACATACATTTAATGCGATGATGTTACTAATTAAAAATTGATTGAGCATGCTTAAAATACATATCATTTCACATTTTGATGGTTAAAAATTATTGGGAATGTATTTGAAAAATTTCAGTAACCAATAAGATTAATGTCACTAAATAAGAATTATAAAATAAACAAAAGAAATGGAAGATCAGTGCAAAAAAAAAAAAAACGCCAACCAGTAAACAAACCAAAAGCACTGAATAGAGGAAGAGTCAAGCACCGGGCAGCTGAGATAAAAAAACAAGTTTATTGTAGATCACCACCTCCACAGTAACGTGAAATGCTAAAAAAGTCACACAGCGTTTTTCGTCGATACAACAGACTTCTTCAGACAGAAACCTTAAGCGTAAACAAGCACATATATTTATAATGTAGTTGAACATTTCAAATGAACCAATAGCGCAACATCTCATGAATAAATAATGACTGTTGGTCTGAGGTGCGTAACTCAACAAAAATAAATGACATACAAACGTACGTGTATTTAATATACTCCCTGGGGTAGTAGTCATTAAACAAAGAATAAAATGGGAAAATAAGAAGCTCAAAAAAGATAAGAAGATAAAAAAGGAAAGAAAATACATATATGTAAATTTATATAAATATAAGGTGTATAAGCTGTCTATCTATCACAGAAATGTATACAAATACTCCCATCTGGTGGTCAAATAAGAAATGGCAGAAGTAACAAAAATAGATTAAAAAGTTTTTCCCTAAAATGTTCTACACTTAAATAACATACTATATAGTTAATGTTAAAAAAATTATGAAAAAGTAATTAAAAATAGAGTAATAAATAGTAATATTATCTTAATAATAATATTAAAAATGCGTATGTGTGTATAAAGTTAAAATAGAGAAAGGGACATTCACAGTCTAGCAGCCCTCAGTTTTAAAACGGGGGCAAGTGAAACATTGTCATTTAATCCAGGGAACCTGTTGGCTTCAAGAATGATTTGCCAATATAGTTCCCGATATTCTATCTTTGTTTCCCACAGCCCACCCCTCTCAACTTTGGGTATCTCTTCAATTATAAAAAATTGTATTTGGCTAGGGGACAAGTGAGTGTGTGTTTATATAACGCGTTAGTTATTTTCTTATTTTTTATGTCGTTGATGTGTTCATATATTCTTCTTCTAATCTTTCTTTCAGTTTTGCCAACATAAAAACTCAAACAAACTTTGCATAACGCAATATATACCACTCCTGTAGAATCACAGGTACTGTGAGACTTAGCCTTAATTTCCATTCCCCTCGCTTCAATAAAAACACTGGTAGTATCAACCAACCAAGGACATTGTGCACACATTTTGCATGAAAAAGTACCATAAGGCTTAACGGTGTTCTTTTTCATAGTTGGTATGGGCAACAAACAGTCTTTTAAATTACGTCCCTTTCTAAAAATAACTCTAAGGGGGGTAGTCCCTTGTAGTCCTAAATCACTAACTCTAGTGAAATTGTCCCATTCTTTAATAAAAGTGTTCTGAATAATGCCACCATCTCCACTAAAATCAGTAATAAAAGCTCTGTTGTATTTTTTATCAGTATTGATGGCAATGTCCAAAACTTCTATGGTGTTTTTATTATCACCAGGTAAAATTCTAGACCTCCCTTTCCTAGGATAGGTTGAAATCTATTTTCCCTACCTTTAACTACTTCATCTTTAATCCTTGTAATAAGATCTAAGGGATAACCCCTATCTAAAAATATTTGGACCACAAATTCAATTTCCTGGTGGAAATCACAGTCATTAGAGGTCATTCTTGAAATCCTAACGAACTGACCTTTCACAATGCTTCTTTTCTGATGGATGGGATGTCCACTAGTGAAATGTAAATAACAGTTGGAAAAAGTTTCCTTTCTAAAAATCCTTGATTTAAAGTGGTTGCCATCCTTACTTAAAGTAATATCTAAATAGTTAATTTCTACAAGGCCAATTACATGTGTAAATTTTAAGAATTCCCTCATATCTGTCCATAAAATAATGATGTCATCAAGGTAGCATTTGTATAAACACCAACTGTCCTTATAGATGCTATTAAAAATAAAATTGTTTTCCCAGGTGTTGAGTACCATGTTAGCAAATATGGTAGCGCATCTTGCTCCCATTGCTACTCCACTCTTTTGTTGGAAATATTCTCCTTGAAAGAAAATATAATTAAATGTAAGCACCATCTCCATCAAAGTAATACAAATATAAATATCATTGTCAGATATATCTCCAGAACATCTAATGGCTTCCTCAAACCATTCCAATCCTATATCATGCGGAATGGAGCCAAACAAATCCACTACATCGATGGTGACAAAAATAAGATTTTCTTTAAACAAATCATTGTTAACATTCTTTAAAAAATCCCAGGAGTCTTTTAAAAAAGAAATATGCTTCACCAAAGATTTTTTTAGTTTGGAATCAATATATGTAGCCAAAGGGGAAATAGCTGAACCTTCAGCAGCTACTATAGGGCGCAGGGGGGGGGGTCCTTGTAATTTTTATGCACTTTTGGGATACCAAAAATGGAAGGAATTCTAGGTTTATTATTGTGTAGAAACCCGAATAAATCCTTATCTATAAATCCTTCCAAGAACAAATCATATAAACTACAGTAGATTCTCCTGTATCCAATATGAATCTCATTTTTGGATACATTGTCATATTTTGAGGTATCCAAAAGTAACTGAAACATTTTAGCTTCGTACATAAAGTGATTCATCAAGACAATGCCACCTCCTTTATCTGGTTTCATCACCCTAATATTCGCATCCCCTCTAAGTTGATGTAGTAAGTTGTGTTCAGCAGACATAAGATTAGATACAAACTTATTGTTATTCACTACCTTTCTTAACTTGTTTTCAAGTAGTACTTCGAAATTTCTCAATTGCGCATGTATAGGGGGATTCCAAGTACTTTTCTTTCTCAATTCATTAGATGTATCCCCTAATGCTTGGCCCTCACGAAAAAGTAGTTCAAAATTAACTTTTCTAAGAAACATTTTAAGATCAATGACAAGCTTACTACTATCACATTTTTTCTTGGGGACAAAATTCAACCCCTTAGAAAATAAACTAAAATATATCTTATCAATATTCAACTCAGTATAATTAAATATGTTGAAATTAATAAACTCCTTATAAGTACAAACAAAGTTGTCTAACAAACCCTCTTCTTCTACCACTTCTACATGTTCAAAATTGTTCTCTTCAATTTCAAATCCATAGTGTGTGTCCAATAGATGGGTTACCTCTTCCCCCTCCCCCTCCAGTCATTCTGTTGAAAATTCCCTTCCCTCTGATTCCTTATTCTTTCCGATCTCCGGAGTGGGGGAAATTCTAAAGGGTCTACTGGATCTTCCATATAGTAATCTGAATCCTGGTTGTGAACTTTTCGTTCCAAAACACCCCTAGAAGCATAATTTAGATTACCCCTAGGCTTGGGGTAGTGCACATGATTTTGATACTCTAAAGTGTCCCTATTAATTTTTCTCTTCTTCCTTTCTAATATTTTATCACATTTAGAGTCTATAACTTTCCTTAAATCATAATATTTTCTCTTATTAAATTATAAAATAAATAATTAAAATCCGGTGAAAAGAAAACCAGAAAAACAGAAAGTTGGTTTTCTGGCTTTCTTTTCACCGGCTTTTATTTATTTATTTATTTATTTATTTATTTTGAGTTTAGTTTTGTTTGCTGTGTTTTTTTGTTAGGATTATAAAATAGTAAGATAAACAAAGCAAATCAATCATTGAAGTTGGTTTGATTGTACTGTTGGGCAACTTAAATTAATCTGGATTACTTTGTGAACTTTTTGTACTACTTTGATTTTGTAAACTGACACATATTACTTTGTCAGCTGTTTTCTTATGCTACACTTCTTCTTCTTTCAGCTTTTTCCCGGTTAGGGGTCGCCACAGCGGTTCACTGTCCGCTCATGATTGGCAGTGGAGTTTTACGGTGTCGAGTTGCCAGCCCGGCGCCCAACCTTCCACAGAAGGCACACACACGCACACACTCACACCTAGGGCCAATTTAGAACTGATTTCATTAAATGCCGACTACTCTGCAAAGTGACTGACTTTTTCTTGAAAATTAGAATAATTTCCTTATGTAAACACGGGATTTAATCACTGTGTGTATTGATTCCTCTGTCTTATCTCTGTTACTACAGTGGTGTACATCTGGGACAGCCCAGCTGTAAACTGGATAAGTCACAGCTGTTATAGAACTCCCCAGTTAGCCAGTGACAGGAGTCCCACCCTGTTACCACACTACACCTGTGCTTTTGTGTCTGCCTGACTTCCTGTTATTTAGGGTATCATCTACAGAATTCTTCTGCTGACTTATAACATCCTACAAGGCCTGGACCTCTATTACCTACCCTGTCTGGCTTTCTCAAAGCCACCATTTGGCTGCCCACGTTATCTGTGGGTTTGTGATACTCTTCTGTACTTCATTCTTTTTTATATCAAGCATTGGGGCTGTGTGACGTGCTACTCAACTGCAGGAATCCCCCACTATGTTCTGTTTTCAGTGGTGATGGAAGGAATGCCTTTTTCATAAGGTCTTTTGGGACCCACATAGAGTTTTCTAACATCCTAATTCTGTCTGGTACTTTTTTTTCTGCAATGACCTTATAATCCCCACACTATTCAGGGGCAGCCTTTTCAAATGTAGACTCCGGTAAGCCTCTGAAGAAATTTTGAAATGTGGGGCTCATTAAGATAACATATATGAAGAAGGAAAATGTAGCAACCTCAACTGTAATCCAGCTTGCTTAATCAAAGTGGATTACAGTTTTTCCTCATTATTATTGTATAAGGAGAGGAATTATTAACTATAATTTTTCATTTAATTTTAAAGAAGTCATACTTCTGGTTACCATATGAGTTATGGTGTCCTGATTCATCAAAACTGGAATCATTTAAGAACATGCTTTTGCAGGGAGGCCTGCATCTTCATGTGCAGGTCTATACTTCCTCTACATTTCTACAACTCTAAATATACTAACTCCAAGACTGCGCAGCAGTGGGGAAGAGAAGAAATAAGGTTACTTATATATATATATAAATATATATCATGATCTCCCCAACAATTAAAATCAATCTACCATAATTTCGGTGCACTAAAAATATGTTTTTGTGGGGGGAGACGTTGAAGCATACTAACTCCAAGACTACACAACAGTGAAAAAAGTGCAAAATTTTAATTCCCACCGCACTGCAGTCTCCACCTATTATGAATACATGCTTCAGCAAAATGACAATCTGATAAAAACAACACATTAGAGCACTGTTTCTACAAAACATGAAATTAATGAAGCAAATGGAAACCAAGACATTAGGGCACTGTTTCTATGAAACATGAAATTAATGAAGCAATTGGAAACCAAATCATTATGCTGTGTGTTTATAAACCTCTGAAAGAATTGGACTTTTTTTTCTCTTAAGAAGAAGCCGGGTGATGCTACCTGTGAGCAAAGCCAATTCATTATAAAAACAGCAAGGCTCAGCAAAGTCTGAAGACTTGTATAAAAGAATGTAGATTGTTTCTGGGAATATAACCCAAATGCAAGGAGGTATCCTAAATCTTAGAAGTCTGTTTAAAGACTGTGTAAATGCTGGAATAAGTATTACAGACAACTGTCTGCTGTTTTCTCAACCTGTGAGCTCTTACTCTGGATTGGCAGTGAACAGTGTCCTGAAAACAAAATAATAACCACGGAGAACATTTGTATTAAAGCAAGATGGGAAAAAGAGACTTGTTTAAGCCTGTGATAGGTCCTGACGTTTTGGTAGCATCATTGTCCCCTACCAGGCTGCATATTATTCTGATAGTTTAATATTTACTTGTCAAAATGCTACCAGGCAGTCAAATGGAATTCAACTCTTTCTCTTTATCTACCCATGATTACAGGTATACCATGAAGCTCTTTTCTTGGGCCTCTTCTATTTATTATTTTATTAACAATCTTCATATAAGCATCCCTTGCACAGTATGCAGATGATTTCAACCTTATCCTCCTCTCAAAAAGATTACAGAGCATGTCTTTAAGTCTATTGAAAAATGGCTTTGTAACCACCAACTCTCAATCCTAAAAAAAAAAAACTTTTATTATTCCCCCAAATCCCTTACCCACAAGAAAAATAACTTTAGGATCTCATCCCTAAACAATACGCCAGATGAAGTAGTGCCCTATACAAAACTGCTGAGACTTACAATAGGACAGTCTCAAATATGATGACCTCCACATACAGAGCAATATGAAAAAAAAAATCATAAAACAATAGGAATGCTATATAGTCAAAAAAAATGTCTTACTGCATCCACCAGAATCACTTTTCAAGTACATACCTACTCCCCCTCTATGTTATATGGTTCTCCCATCTTGACAAACCTCCAGGCCACCCTAAAATCTGAACTTTAACAGTGTTATAACAAGGTAGCTAGATTTGCAGCTCATACAAGTCACAGAACATATCGCTGGTCTGCACTAAAAATTCTAAAATTGGCTAGAATTATCCCACCAACTAAATTATACCCAACTTCTCTTAACACAAAATTACACTTCATTTCACTTCCTGCTCAGCTTAAATACAACTCTCTACAACTACACCCCAAGCCTTCACCTTCGATCTTCTAAAACAAATCTGCTTGATATATATAAGCCTTACAAAAATTGGGGTCAAAGTCTGTACTCACAGTGTGTGTAGGAAAAGTCTGGAATATGATCCCTGCACCAGGACTTTTTATAAGATCATTTATTAAAGCAGCAACTCAAAGAATTATTTTATGTCTTTAAGCTTTGTACTTACTGCTCGCCTGGCTAAACCTTTAGCTCCTTCACCTCTAATATCTATATACATCCTATCTCTCATGTTCCTTGTTTTTATTTCTCTTAATCCTGCTTTTACTTATTATTTCTCCTGCCTCCCATGCTGTATGTACTCCACTTCTTACCTATAAGAAATATTTTTTTCACTCTCCCTGTCCTCATCTCCTCCGTATTCATGGTTTGAATGTTTTCACTGTTGTTTGTTTTATGAGTGAGTAATAAACTCATACTTATGTCAACGCATTTAAATGCTACATGATATTGTATTTATCTTGTTTTAATTATGGTATATTTGTATTATTATACATTTCATATGCACATTAATATTTGTATTAATCTCTGTATTTACAGTATATTGTCAGTTTATGATGTCAATTTCACCTGTGTATATGTATTTTCTATTCTTCTATTTGTGGAGCTTTTCTCTGTGGGCCTCCCCTGAAAACAGATAAAATCATCCAGTTGGACTTTCCCAGTAAATAAATGTCAGTGCATAAATAAATAGTTTATTTTCTTTTACTGGTAATGTTTGATTTATGGTGAATTCATTCTGAATCCAAACTGCTTACTATACCAGAATATTAACAGTAACTGTTAAGATTACTGGGGTTTATGTTTTAGTACCTTTTATTTATGACAAGAGAGTAATTACTTTCACATAAGGGAACATGCTGGTCAGAGCAGTAGTTACCATAAACTTAACTGTTAATAAGGCTTTAATGTTCGCACAGTTTCAGCATAACAAAACTGTCCATTTCTGCTGTTCTTCAGAATCTTAGGCTGAAGTAATGCCATTGTATTTCCTCTCTCTCTCCTTCCTCTCTTTCTCTCAGTTAAATAAACCACATCTTATGTAATGTATTACCTGCATATAACATCCCTAAACTCTAATCCTGTATCTTATTCTCTTGGTAGTCCCTTCCTTTCTCATTATTGTGAATTGGATATTGTTGCCAATTCATATTTTCTGTTAACCAAGACAACTAACTCACAAAGATTGCTTGTTTGGAAAGACGAGCAACTTGTAAATTATAACTTCTTGTTTTCCTTCTTTGGATTTAACTAATCTCCCTACACATCTCTTGCTTTGAGATTTATTGTCTTATTAAATGTTAGAGCAGTCTCTTTGGGTGTTATCTTCTCCACTAAATAAACACTTACTCTAATGTGACATGCCAACTGTGATTTAATGGCATGGTGTGAGACTGACTTCTACAGTTTCAATCTTCCTATCCTTCACACACACACACACACACACACACACACACACACACACACACACGCACATGGAGTCAATCTCTGAGGTGTAGTCCAAGCTGCATTTTTTTTCCACACTAGCAGTTTTCAAGTTTTCTTTTTTTAGCCAGTTGGAAATAAATAATGTACTTCTCTTTCTAGCCCACAAGTAGATATTTAAGCACTGTATCTAAAAATCAGTAACTGAGCAACTCCTGATGAAAGGCTCATTCCAGCTGGAATTTATATTGGTCCAGTAAAATATATTACATTACATCTGTGTTCCAGTGTCTTTGTGTTTTGTGTTAATGGACTAACACAGCATTTATTTTATTCTCTACAAATATCTGCTGACTCACTGCAGTTAATTGAGGAGGTGACAGTTTAGTGGCTTCAGAAGCACATTTTAAACCCACTCAGCATACATGGGAAGATATCAAGGAATAAAAAAATAAAAAAGAAGGGAAAAAATTCATCAGAAAAATCACACAGTTTTAGTATTTTTGCCCTCGGAATTTATCTTCCTCCCCCAAGTTAGGCCTTTTTTTATAGACACATAAAATATTAAATCACCAAACTAAGCATACACAAAGATTTGCTGTAATGAAACGTGAGTTCTGGTATCTGAAGACATCACTTCTGAAAAAATGAGAAACTGCATTTCATTTTGATCCTCTTCAAAGCTTTTTAGTCTGCACAGGTTGAGAGGAATGCTAGGTTCGGAGCCATCAGAACCCTCTTCTCCCACCTATAGTGATTCCTCTGGTAGGAATAATGAGTTTTATGCAGTGTGTTGGTATCTGTGAATAACTGCATATAGATACTGATCGATAAATAGGCTTGTCTGGCTGTATTTCTGGCTGGATTGTGAAACAGTTATTTCTGTAACAGAGGAAGAACCTTAGATTGTACTTTAAAGTAGTTCACATTATTATTCATGAAAATTCATGGTGTTTTAGAATTTATCTGAGTAAACACGCTTCATGGTGTTTTGTATTTCTCAAAACAATATTTTATTCAATGCAGCTTCTGTGGTTATGTAGTTATACTAATATCATAGCATCCATATTTGTTACACTGTGTTCTGCCAGTTAAGTTCAAAATAAGCAACATGACTGAATCTGAGTTCAATGAAACGATGAAACTAAGCTGATAAGGTACTGTATGTTTTAAATCCACAATACTGTATCATGGATAAGGGAGTTAACAGCTATATTTAACTTACAAGTCAATTCTGGAGTCATTTGACAGAAACAAGAAGGTGTCAGGTGTATAAGCAGCAAAATAAAAATAGTTTTTCCTCTCATCTACACATCATATAGCTATAAACCTAACCTACTGTGGTGTCATACTTCTAAGGCAGCACCAGTCAGTCAGTCGGTCAATCAGTCAATAAAGCATTAAGGTTGCTTGGGTGCCCATCACTTGCAATAGGCTGACACTTTATTCAAGTCACAGATTTTATTGGTGAGCTTTGGAATTGATTTATCTCATCTATCAAGTGATAAATGCACTCAGACATCCCAGAATGGCATCAGCTTTCATTTTCTACATGCTTCTCTTCCAGTTTGATTCCAGATTTGAGGTCATGGTGCATTCATTTGTCAGTTCAAAAAGCTTGAACCCACAGCATTCTGCCAAGGGAGAGTGCTGTCTCTTTTTCTGAGATTGTTTATCCAGAACTGTTAGGTAGCGTGATCCACCTTGCACCTATGGCACTGGTGACAGTGAGGTGCTCACTTCTAACCAACTTGAAATTGTAACCAGATCTCATATCTACTTGCCTGTCACATTTGAATGACTGGGCACTGTTTCTTTGATTACTGAATCCTAAAACAATGAGTAATAAGGTTACACAGGAAAACCAGTTGGTTAAAAAACACAAAAAGAAAAATATAGCAAAGCTAGACTTTCCACTTTGTGATAACCTTAAACCTCTTGTATCAGAGGCAACATGCGATATATGCAAATTACCCTTTAAGGACATCAGGTGTTTCAGCTAAATGGCAATACTGAATATCCATGACTTTTTCTTTTACTTTTAAGTCTATTTATGGACAATTTCAGGTCAATAAAGGCAAACCCCTCTAGCTGTGGACATGCATGTTTCTGCCTTCTTATGGCATCATCAGCACAGCATAAGAGGAATGTTTGACTTTTGGCAACACAGAGTTGTCATACCCAACTGATATCCATAAACATAAGGATGTCTACAAAATATCCCAACCAACAAACTAAAACAATGAGTAATGAGGTCACACAGGAAAAACAATTGGTTAAAAAAAAAAAAAAAACAGGAAAAGACGAAACTAAGTACAGCCCTGTGTCCATTAATGAAATCAACATTTCATATCAAAAGATTGATTTTGCCTTGAAGGATTTATTTGACCAAGGCATTATTGACTTTGAAACCTACTCATATTTGGAAAACAACAAGCCCAGGGTACCATCCATATTTGGAATACTCAAAGTAAATTAATGTGTTCAGGACCCACCCCTGAGACCTATTGTGGTATCGGAGGGCTCCAAAGTAGCCCCACTGGCCAAATATTTGGATTGGAAATTGAAATCACTGTGGAAAGGGAAATAACACATTTTGAAAGATTCCTGGGATTTTTTTTGTAGGGTTAAACCGGAATTATTCTCAGAGGACCTCATTTTTTTTACTATTGACATCATGGACCTGTTTTCTGTCATCCCACATGACATTGGTCTGTTATGGTTGGAGGAGGCGCTCAGGGTGCAAGAAGGGGTTTCTGATAATGACATCTTTGTTTGCCTTGAACTGACTGAACTGATTCTTAAAAATAATGTTTTATTCTTTGAAGGAGAATTTTTCTGGCAGGAACGTGGGGTTGCCATGGGTGCCAGTTGTGCTCCCACATATGCCAATATTATCTTGGCTATGTGGGAGCACAGATTTGTTACACACAGCCCATTTTCTACTTGTTGGAAAATGTATAATAGATATCTGGATGACATTTGCTTGTTCTGGGGGATAGTCTTGACAAACTAGATGAATTTATGGAATACTTGTCTCAATCTACCACTTTTTGAAATTTACACATAATGTTACCTTTGATTGTATGAATCACTTGGATGTTTCTATACACAAGACTCAGGGAGGTTTAAATCTAAAATTTACAGGAAGGAAACCTTCTCCAATTCATACATTTGGTTTTCCAGTGCACATCCACCCTTTCAAAAGAAAGGAATTATTAAGGGCCAGTTGGTCTGTGCTAGTTGCATGACCTCTTTGGAAGAGGATTTTTGCATGGAATGTAACCTTTTAGAAAAGATATTTGTAGAAAGAGGTTATCCAAGAAATCTGATCTTGAAAGTAAGGGAGGAAGTCTACACTGGGAGGAAGGAGAAGTACCCCCCCTATTTTAGGCAAAGTATCATTTACTTTGTGTAATAAGGCATCAGGAAATGTACCCGATCAACAGTACAATAGGGCCTTCATTACCAATTTTAGTGGGGATGCCTATTGTATTAAAAACATATTAGAGAGGGAATGTACCAGATTTACTGAGTTTACATATCTTGATATTTTTAAGGAACAACCTTTGAAGGTAGTTTTTAGGAAAGGTCATAATATTAAGAATTTATTAGAACAGACTAACAACAGACAAGTTTATTCCTATAAAAAAGCTGGTACCTTTAGAAGTGGAGCATGCCACCAGTGTCCCTACATTACACATGGCGAGAGTGTTTTTATTAGAGCAAGACACAAAACACTGAATGGTAGGACATACACCAATTGTAATTTATCTGGCCTAGTATACCTGGCATATTGTGATTCCTGTGATGGATTCTATGTAGGGAAAACTGAGAGGCATTTGAAGCGCAGAATCTAGGAACACCTGAATGATATTAGAAACCAAAACACCAAGAATGCATTATTTAGGCACACCTTACAATGTTGGGGAACTAGTTTTAAATTCTTTGTAACTGAGGTGGTACCCAGGGATGAGGGTGGGGGTCCCTGGGAAAACAGATTAGAGTTTAGGGAAACTTGTTGGCAGGTAGTACTGGAAGCAGACAAGCATCCGGGACTCAATGATCACATTTCCCTACTTCCCTTATTAAAGTTAAAGTCGGCCAAGCTTTATCTTGTTTTATGGGAATTTCAGCTTGTATTTAAGTGGCTTGTAGTAACATTAATGATATTGAGCAACAATCAACATGATTTATATATTTGTATGAGAATGTTTTTATGTTTTAACACAACATTGCATCAAGTATTAGTGAAAGAGCTTTAATGATTTTTTGTGTATATGTTTTTAAATATCAATTAATGATTTCATTGAAGGAAAGGAGGCATGCTATATAATGGTGTGGTCTTATTTTCAAATTATCTGATGAAGTCTGGGAGGTACTCTGATGAAAATGCATCGAATGTACTTGGAGCATTAAATTGCTTATATACTATTATTCTGCTTGCCAATAAACGAGTGAACTGCCTGCATTGTGTTCTTTCTGGTTGGTCCAGTGTATGAGGTTTCTGAGTTTTTTATTCTGGACTTTCTCCTGTTTTCTGTTTTTGTAATTTGCATATATCCCATGTTGCCTCTGATACAAGAGGTTTAAGGTATCACACAGTGGAAAGTCTAGCTTTGCAAGATTTTTCTTTTTGTGTTTTTTAACCAATCGATTTTCCTCTGTGACCTTATTACTCATTGTTTTAGTTTGTTGGTTGGGATATTTTGTACACACCCTTATGTTTATGGATAGCAGTTGGGTATGACAACCTTGTGTGTTTCCAAAAGTCAGACATTCCTCTTATGCTGTGCTGACGAGGCCATAAGAAAGCAGAAACATGCATGTCCACAGCTAGGGGGGGGTTGGCTTTATTGGCCAGAAATTGTCCATAAATAGACATAAATGAAAAAGTCATGGACATTCAGTAATGCCATTTAGCTGAAACACCTGATATGCTTAAAGGGTAATTTGCATATATCCTATGTTGCCTCTGATACAAGAGGTTTATGGTATCACACAGTAGAAAGTTTAACTTCATTATTGAAGCTTGAAAGAGTGTTTAAGCAGACCCAGCTGTAGAGAGCTCTAAAACCACAGTCATTCATATTACATCTGCCCTAGTTTGGCAGTGGGTGAAAACTGGTCCAGTGGTGCCTATTGTGACCAGAAGAGTGCAATTTGCTACTCACCATGTTGTCTGTAATGGCAATTATTATGGAGATAGTTGTTCATACTACTGATGTCATCATGATGATCACTTTGGTCATTTTACTCGTGATGCTGTCAATTGCATATGCCTTCCTGGGTGAAAATGAGAATACTGCACAGAAGCCATCAGCCAGCTTGCATTTTGCTCAGCATAGTGTGCCTTAAGTGAATTCAATGGTGATTTGTTTGCTGTCCCATATACCGCACTCTGCTTGGACCCTGCATTAATTCTGAAACACATTTAAAGGTCCTTTCCCACACATGGACCCCAGGGTTCAGTACTAAATTTGTAAGTCATCGATGTCACTCCCTGGTGTCAAGACCGCGCCCCACCCAAATTACCTCACTGCATACAGTTCCCTAAATGACTTGTCAAAGTATGTCCAACAGTACTACTGGCAACTTATATAAAATACTGAAACTATGCTAGTAACCATTACAGACATTTCATTTTTTTTTATTTTATTATTTTTTATTAATTAAAGTGTTTAAAATTTCTGAGCAGTGCAGAAACAGAACAAAAAAAAACAGAGCAAGATAATTCAAGATAAAGATAATTTAAAAAAGGATATTTGGGGCTTTGAAGTATTCCTAAATATGCTACTAAATGACAGATTTTAAATGAACTCCTAAAAGGGGCCTCAAAGTCACAAGCTAGATGTCAGAGAGGTAATGAATTCCTCCTGGTAAACATATAGTATTTCAAAGAATACTTATTTAAGGTCCTCAGCTGCATCTTGGAAGTTGTTAGCAGTGTATGCCTCTGACAGAGAAGAACCACAGAAGAGTAGAGTATAAATAGTTCCTTCAGAGATACAGGACTCATGACATACAGAACATTGCATGTAAATACTAGGATCTTAAATGAAGAGCTTGCCACTGCTGGCAGCTAGTGCACATCTCTCATACCAATGGTGATATGTTCAGTGTGACATGTCCTACTCATCTCCATGCCCAGAGCCAGATCCAGCACTAGGCAACCTAGGGTCTGCTGGCTTGGGGAGCCCACTGGCCAGAAGGTTGCCACAAAACCTAAATTTCTTCTTTAAGAATGCAGACGCATGCAGAGTGTATCCGTCATGCATGTTTAAACATTGGAGCAAGTGGGATTTTTACCATTCTGGATAGACAAGTGATTTTATGGGTTAAGGAGAATTGCTGTTCTGGACAAAAGAAACATGCACAATCATGGACAACAAGTTAGAGGTGTGTGTGTGTGTGTGTGTGTGTGATGCCCAGGTAGGAATGGCAGGTTGGTTAACATATTCAGGCACAAACACTGTACCTTCATTACTAGAACTAGAACTAGAGTTCCAGTGCATTGTCAATGACACTGAGTTCCTGTGCATTTTCAGGGACTGTTGAGTTTATGTGCATCTTCAAGGAATGTTGAGATTCGAGGGAAGAGAAGTTTACTGTTGCTGATGCTAAGCCTGTTTTCAATGTGTAACTGTTTTATTTAGCAAATAGCCATCATCATTATTTGTGCTATAAAATTTAAAAACAGTGTTAGTAGCAAAACAGGTAGCATACTTGCCTTTGGTGTAGAAAGCTGTGAGTTCTACTACTGCACCACTTAGATGGAGTGTCCTTTAAGGGGCTGCACTCCTGAGTGTGTCCTCCTTTGGATGAGATGCCTAGCAACTATATATAAACCTGTTGCTGGTTTGACAGCCATTCCCTGTTGCAGTATTAGCTTACCATTTTTGTTAATGTAACATGTAATTTATTCTTCAAGTGAAGGCACTAAATTTGTGCATGAATCTCTGAAATATAAAGTTGTTTGCCAGCAACATCTTTTTTCATTAGCTATAGATCTCTTTATGCAGAATTATTCAGATGACTTTTACTTCTGCAAAGATTTTGTATATTGTCTTTTGTGGTTGAAAGTTTCTATAATGGGTAGTCTTGTGATTATTGGTTCATGTTTTGTTTCATTGCTTACTGGAAAAATGTTCAAAACTACAAATTTTAAACACACTCCAATAAGTGGTGCTGTATTATACAAGAAATGTAATTTAATACAAACAGGGTGGTGCATCAAAAAATACATGCACGTATGCATGGCCTTAAAATGTGTACAAGGGACCTAAGGTTTGAAAACAGCCCAAAGGTAAACTTAATCTGCTTCTGGCCAGATGCATTTTCTTTGAATGTGGGTTTCAATACCATTTCAATGAATGTGAGTCTCAAGGGCAGAGAAACTTATTGTTCATGCTAAGTCTGTTTTCATTGTGTGAGTGTATTGCTTTGTTTAGCAAATGGCTTTCAATGTTTGTGTTATAAAATTTGAAATAAAAGTTTTAAATAGCTCTAATCATTGTAGAAGTAAAGAAGAAAGTAGTCTGCACACTGACAGGTTTTAACAGTATTTCTGGTAACTGGGGAGAAATAGCCAAGTAATGGGACACTGGAATGTCTGTGGGTCAGGTGGGGAGAGCTGCTGGGGGGGCCCTGATCCATTACCCTGCCTAGGGTCCCATTTGGCCATGATCTGGCTCTGGTTGTGTCTGCAGAATTCTGGATGCACTGGAGGCAAATAAGGGTGCTGTCATGTCACCCAAGGTACAGAAAATTGCAGTAGCCTGAACAAGTAGAGATCAGTGCATGAAATACTACAGAAAGGTTATCAGGTGAAATATGATATTCATTTTAAAAATATTCTATAGAAGTAATAGGAAGATTTGACTGCAGCTACCATCTGGCATAAAAACATGCAGTTAGCATACCCACCTAGGTGCTTCACAATGTTTATTATTCCCTCAGAAATAATGGGAGAAAGGTGTGGATCATTTGATAGCTGAAGATCACCTCTTCCATACTGAATCTACCTTGCCAGACTGAATTTTAGATACTTACAGTGTCATCCAACTAAAGATTCCTTCCAGGCTGTCACCTAGTATAATGAAAGTGATTGTCCACTCCCAAGAAAAGTAACTGATGGTATTCCCTGCATATCAATGATACCATAAGCATGCACCCTGAAAGCAAAAGAAGTGCCAGAATTTAACCCTCCATATAGTGGCAGGTAGCTCCCAGGAAAATATTAACTAATGGCTCACTAGCATGTAAGTGGAAAACCAATCAAGGATTGCAGAGGTAAGTCCACAATGGGAGCAAAGGCACTCATCTGGGACACCGTGGTCCAAAGAGTCAAGTGCAGAAGACAGATGGGGAGGGGGGTGGACATAGTAACATTTGATTCCTCATCACCAGAAGATCACTTACAACTCTTTAAAAGGGAATCTCATTGCTGTCTCTTAATCTAAAACAAAACTAAGGTGTATCTAAGAAGCCTCATGAAGATAAATAGGGTTCTTATTGCAAATAAACCATGTTCTAGGTAACCTTACTCACAAAAAGAATATTAAAGGTAACCAATATATTCATAGGTTCATAGGTTGGTACTAGGCTATCGGCCCTAGGCCTATACAAGCCTAGCCATAACAATTCCCTGGCTATTTCTTCCCACACTATTTACTTCCCTGATTGTTAGGACCAAGAGGTAGCTTCTTAAGTCAAGGATAATAATGTAGTGCTTTAAAATAAATAGAAAAACCCTGTATTTAAAGATTACCTCACAATCTTGGAGATAATTGGCCTAGAGTTTTGAAGCAAAATGTTGTCAGCCTAGCAAGCAATCCTTCCAGCCAACAGTTAGTAGGATGAACAGATGAAATAATTCACATTCTTTCCCCATATCTACTATGTTTAAACTCAGTCCAGCAGTCTGAGTCTGGAGGTATTACAATCAGATCATTTTCTGGCCCTATCAAGGTGTTAGCAAACAAAAAAAATACAGCTACCTCACATTCTGTGGTTGAAAAGTGCATGATGAACACTGTAGTAGACCAATAATCTAAGTCTAACCTCAAGATGGCATCACCTCCTCCATTTCTTTTGCAACCTTCTCCCTACTATGATAAGGTCACAGTGTATGAGTAACAGGGCAGTCATAACCAGGGTGCAAGAGATAGTTTGATTGGGGATGTACTGGCATTGCTGGGTAATCTGCATTGTGCTCCAACAGAAGCTGATCCAAGGCAGTTATTGGATCACTACTAGTTACTCTTGCTTGAAATCCCTGACTTGAGTTACATCAATAATGAGTGACATAACTTGAGGGAGTGCCATACAGAAAGGGATCAGAAACTAGAATTAAACACTGGCTCTGTTTTCAGTTCAGATGTGATCTTATCAAGTTTTGAAAGTAAATCAAATGTATTTGTGTTGCTTTAAGTTCATAGGTTAGTACTCGAATGGCTGCCCTTGCAGGCCATTTTAAGCCTAGCCAATTTCTTTTTCAAAGGTGTTTGCGAGGTAAATAACCTTAACAATTTTGCTAATCTCCCAACCCTAAAATTAGGCTATTATTCTACAGACTATTACAGGCTTAGTCAATAACCAGAGGTTAAGATCTAATCCTGTGCCTTGAATTTGTGAAGTAAAGACCTTAATCATTATGCCAACTCTGCGGCCCTGCTCTTCTATTATGTATAATAGAGGAAGTAATTTGAACATAGTTGAATTCCTCCACTACCTGGAAGAATTCCAAGGCAAGTTTTATAGTATCTGTACTGGCCTCACTGTTAAAGTTACCTAGAGCAAACCACTACAGATGATCTTCCATTGGATCAGTAAAGAAATCAGTAAACCTTTTTGGAAAAATCCCTAGGTGATCTGGTAGACAGTAAACTGTGATTCACCAGCAAATTTACTTCTCTGATAGAAAGGAGATGGTGACCCCATTTGGAATCTGACTGATGATTTAGCATCCACTGTAAGTGCTGTGAGACTACTGTTGGTGTTGACTGAATTGAATATTGGATTTTGTTTATTCTTTTAAGGTTTACATGATTCCATCTTTTTTGCTCTTGTTATATTACTGCTTGCTTTATTCTAATCTCTGTTCCATTTCACTGACTGAAAAGGAAATAAATCTGACTAATTTAGGTGGAAGAGCTGAAAAACAGGTTTTCTTTTTTAGCTGAATTCTTGTATAGCTGCATTCTTATTTACCTTCAAGTGCTATATACTGCTGTTGGTGTTTGACTGAAATGAATTTTGGATTTGATTTTTTCTCTAGAGATTTGGATACATCCATTATTTTTTATGTTTTTCTTCTATTGCAGTTTGTTTTACATTCTGTTTTACCTTAAGTTTATTTTTCTTTGAGTTTTAACAGTTCTTGTCTAGGATCATTTCGAAAACATTCCTTTTCCATTTTTGCAGACTGAAAAGGAATTAAATCTGGCTAATTAGTGTGAGGAGCTGAGAAATCAGATTTCTTATTTAGCTCCATTTTTTATTTAACTGCAAGTGCTATGAAACTACTGTTGGTCTGTAATGGCATTAGATTTTTGCCAAACAGCCTATGTGTTCCCTGTTCTACTTTTAAACTTGTTGGCTTCTGAGATGCCTGTCTGTACTGTAAATTTGTTCTTGGAAGCTCCTCCTAGTCTTATCTTATCTGCTCATTTTATTGGGCACTAAAAGATCAAACTTTAAAGCTCCTCCGGTTAGACTCCAACACCTTGAGTTAGCCTCTGTTTCATATCATTCCACTCTCTTCAGTGTAGATTGCAGTAGTCTAAGAGTATTAATCATTTTTTTCTATCTCACTTTTAAAATGTGTGACATCTAGAACTAGATTACCAGTCACTGGAAAGCCTAGAAACGGCTTCTCAGGCAGGAATCAGTGGAGGATTAGTACTTCTGTTTTGAGAAGGAGCAGAGGGGCATTATTTCCTAGCCTTCCTAGAGATCACCAATCACTGGAAGACCTGCAAATTGCTTCATAGGAGCGAGCTTGGGATTAATGCTACTGTTTTGCTTTTGGTGGAAAAAGGTGCAGAAGGGTTTTGATTCATGCTCGTCTCTGAATGGACAGTGTGGATCGAGCTTCACTGAGTAGTCTTGCTGTAATTTTGGAGAGAATCTCTTCAGGGCCATTGTGTAACTTGGCTGGCTGTATCATCCAGCTGATGTAGGTTCTATACAGGTAGGGTATCTACCAAGAGAAGAGCAAAGCAAATGTAGTGAACCCAGCAACAGCTGGATTAATGATATTTCTCAGTAAGCTGCTTGGGATTTGTGTTTTGCTTCTGGTGACAGAAGGAGTTAAGGATCATTGGTTACTAACAGCATGCATCTGTATTGAGAGTAGCACTATCTCCAATATCAGACAGGTAGCACCTCCACTAATCAACTCCAAACCTCAAACCTCATAAGCATTACTTCGCTTTCAGCTCCCATTAGTAAGCTCCTGGAGCCATGAATTTGCACTTTCCAGTATCTGTGTGGCCAGCTTGGCTGAAATGGTTATCCTGATACAATGTAGCAATTATCTCCAGTTTATTGACAACCTCCTGCTACTTAAAAATAATGGCACAGTATGTGAGAGATGCAGTTATTTAATGCTATTGGAGGCAAAACTCTCAAATGAAGACACTGCAAATAACAAGCAGTTTGTCAGTACCACACGACACCACACTAAACATAAAACACGTAGATCAGACCTAGCACATAAACCTACATATGCTAAAGCTCTTAAAATGAACTTACTTAAACCGCAAAAGCCTATAAAACCTCCTAAAAGTAAGCTAAGAAACAAGTACCCTCAGCAACCTCACAAACGCACAACACAGGCAGCACCCACCTTGAAACACACAGCTAAGGGTCACTGTGTCTTAGTTCAAAAGCCCATAAGACAAACCTCCACACAATCCAACATCATAGTCATGAGTGACTTTCTGGGGAGATACACTGATGCACCACTCACCAAGCTGTGCAAGGACAGGGTGACAGTTGCCAATCAGGTGTCAGGATTTGCAACATCATGCACCACAAGTACACATATGACACTGTCATAGTTCTTATGGGTGTAAATGACTTGAGATGTATTTCCCTGGACTATATGAAAAGAAACATGGTGGAGCTCTCAGAAAATGTATTTGAGACAGTTATGAACATAGCCATGAGCGGCATTTTACCATCACCAAGAATGATTCCTCAATATAAAGAAAAGATTATTGACTTCAGCAAGAGTCAGCATCGGGTGTCATTCATACATGGTCCAATATATACCATTCTGGGAGGACATAGCAGATAGTCTAACTGCTTTTCTGGGTTGGCCTGCACCTGTCCCCTCAAGACTTTTATACATTAGCTAAAAACCTTGTCCAGCACATAGTGTCTTTTTTAGGCAACATCATTCTTCAAAAGCCTTCAACATAAATAAACATAATCTGGATAACATAAATGTATTGCTCAATGCTAGGAGCCTTAACAACAACAAAAAATCGCTCCCTGCAAGCACTCCTTATCCTGGAAAATATTGTCTGGTTCAAGACCATCAACCAAGGTTTGTATATAAAAATCAAAACAGTTTAAAAAAACTCTTAGAAAGAGAGAGAAACACATTTGTATATTGTCCCAACACCACACAGAAAAAATGGGGCATGTACAAGTGTGGGAACTGTAATATATGTAGATATATCTCTGAAGGTCCCTTAGTTAATCTAGAACATCTTCCTTATACTTTGAAAGTTCCAGGGCATTTTAACTGCAAGAGTAAAGGAGTTGTATACATTGGTATGTGTGCATATTGTAGTGCATTCTACATTGGTATGACTACAAAAGCCCTATGCACCAGAATTAAAGAACATTATTGCAATATTAGGAAACAAGATAAGACTAATGCTTTTATAAGCATACTATCACCTGTCCTACATATAAAAAAAAATTGTTTTCTGTGCTGGAGCAAGGAAGTCATGATTTTAGGGGTGGCAATTTCAAAACAAATCTTGACAAAAGGAAGCTTTATGGCAAACCAGATTAAATTCAGATTAAAAAAAATGGTATAAATGATGCTATTAACAGTAAATGTTTTTTGGAAGACCGTAGAGTCTATATAAGGAAATAACTTCCTGAGCTCAAAAAATTTTATTGATTGATTGTGTAATTGTCTAAGTGGAAAGATGTGTTTATTGGTGCAGAGGCATTTTCAAACTGTTTTTAAATGTGATGTTGAGCTTGTATATTTTATTCTGAAGAAGTTTGGTTATGAAAGCGTGGATTAAATGTTTTATTACGCTAACATCATGTGGATTTCACTCTGTATTCTTGCATTTTCTGAGATGGAAGTTTAATTGAATGAGTGAGGGTGGCTTAGGAGGAAAGGGGTTGCTGAAATTGAGAAGCATATCACCAAGGAGCAAGGCTGAAGTCAATTAATTTTATTATTTTCTTAGACAAAATCCAACTTACTGTAGAAATAAGGTAACTGGAATAAACTCCATCAAAAGGAGTGAATGCTAGAAATCTACATATTAAAAGAAAACAATGTTGAAGCATTCACATTTTTAATGGACACCATAAGCTGATCTTGCAGAAAAAGAAATGATTCAAGGGTATCTCTTCTTTTTCACAGTCCGTGGATTATAGTAAATATTACTTCTTCTGATGGTAATGGTAGGCTGTTATGTAACAGGCAGTTTGATAATGTAAGAGAGCAAAACACAGGCTACTTGATAGAGGTTGCTGCAGGAGGAATTGCTCTTTTCCCAAGGTGCAGGAAATTCACAGTTGATTAAATGAGCATAAAGAGGGCAGGGGGCAAATCTCCCAGATTTGCCTTCCACAGAAAAGCAACTTTCATATTCTACTGCTGATGTTTGTTGTCCCCACCCCCACCCCACTTACCCTGGTAGTCCCTTTTTAACTTCCAGAAAGTCAGAATCTCTACTTTTCTCTTTGGCAACAGATAGTTTCACACAAATGTGTTCTGAAGATCAGTTATCAAAGTTTCAAATGGCAATGGAAGGAAATTCCTCCTTTCCAGGGGATAATTCTTCATCCAGTTCAGACTCTTTTGTTTCCACCTGTCCTACTTCACATGCTGACTAAGGAAGTGATAGAACCAGTTCCCCTTTCCCAGGTGAGAAAGGAGTTTTATTCATGGCTGTTCTTAGTACCAAAAACAGAGAATGCTTGGAGGCCAGTTCTGGATCTTTCTTTTCTAAACCTGTTTGTGAAAACGCCCAAACTCAAAATGGTGTCACTTCACAACCTGTTACCTCTTCTTCCTCATTCAAATTTCCTGGTAACACTAGATTTAAAAGAGGCTAATTATCACATTCTTATTCACCAGACTTCAGGTGTCTCTTAAACTTCTGTGGGTCTGGATCACATTGTCAATTCTCTGTCTTACCCTTTTGACTATCCACTGCATCAAGAGTGTTCACAAAGTGTCTAGTTCCAATTAGAGCTCATTTCAGGATGCAGGGTATCTACATTTTTTCATATTTGGATGACTTGTTTATTTTTGCATAGTCTTTTTCAAGTATCCGGAATCTCTCTCTTTGGTGAGAGATCTCTTAGACAAGCTGGGGTTCCACGAGAATATGCAAATGTCTTTCTTGACTGCTTACAGAATTGTGTTTCTGGGTTGTCAACTAGACACCACAGTTCATAGAGCTTTTCTACCACAGGAAAAAAAAAGATTTTTTTGTAGGGTTTTCCATTTAGACTTTGGTCACTGTGAGGGGCTATCTCAGGATTTTGGGTCTCATGGCTTCTATGTTTCTCATGATACCCCTGGCAAAACCCCATATGAGAAAGATGCAGTGGTATCTAAAGTCTCTTTGGTCCCAGCACCAACTCCCTTTGTCTTGTCAGATCCCAGTGCTGGGGTTTGTCAGATGGGAAATTGCTTGGTGGTGACAACAGATATGCCTAAATCTGCATCTCCCCTTCTCCCTGCCTGTTCCAAAGCAGTCAGTCACCACAGATACCTCAGACTTTGCTTGGAGAGCTGTTTCAGAAGGGATAAAAGTGCAAGGTGTCTGGGACACCAAGGAGAGAAGCAAGCATGTAAATATAAAAAGAGATGGTTTCCTTGATCAAGGCATTCAATTCTCTAAATCATCTTTGGACCTTGGGACATCTTCAAGTTATTGCAGACAATAATGCAGTCATGGGGTACATCAACAAGCAAGAAGGGAATCAGATTTTACCCCTGTCTGCAAATTAGGTATGTTAGCTGGAGATATAGCTTCACAGCACAGTCTCACTCTGCAGGCATCCTGCATTCCATCAGAGCAAAAATGTATGGCAGCCAAGCTGAGCAGGACCAGGGCCGATCTCATAAATGGGGCAGACAAAGTGAACAGGACCAGGGAAGACCCTCATGAATGGAAACTAGATCAGAAGAGCTTCCAAGATTTGATCCATCTGTGGAAAGTTCCTCAAACAGACCTCTTTGCCTCTTCTCTGAACAATCAGTTGGCAAGATTCTGAACTCCATGCAGAAAGTCCTGGAAGACTGATGCCGTTTCTTTTCCTTGGACAGGAATGTTCCTGCAAGCTTTCTCTCCACTAATATACGGAGTACTTCTGAAGATTCAAAAGGAATCCTCCAAGATCATTGTGGTGACTTCCTTCTGGTACAGGCAGCCAAGGTTCTCCCTTCTTTTGAAAATGGCTAGGGGCAATTACCACAAACTTCCTCACAGATTGGATCTACTCACATAAGAAGAGGGGTGTTTGATACACCCTGACACTAATCAACATCAACTGGCTGCCTGGATGATAATTTCTTAATTCCTTTTAAACACCTTTTGACTAAGGATGTGCAGTAGGTGCTAATGGAGTCAATAAAGTGTTGCTAATAGAAAATCATATATTAGCAAATGGAAAATGTTTTCTGCCAACTATATAACTAACACCCATTCAGGGCTAATTGTTCTCTGGTTTTTACAATATTTGTGTGGGATGTTATCCTATGGCCTGTTTTACTCCTCTGTCAAGGTTAATTTATCAGCCATTTCAATGTGTATGCCCATGGATTCTCTTCTTTCAATGCATTCTCATGTGCAAATATTTTTGAAAGAGGTTTTGCATAAGAGGCCTCCAAGAGGACTGGTGGCCCTTCCTTGGGATCTTTTGTGTTACAGAAGCTAACACTTGTTCCATTTGAACCAGCCAACCTGGCTGTCTTGAGGTTCTTAAAAGGGAAAACAGTTTTACTGCTTGCTCAGAAAGTTATCCGAGTTACAGGCTCTTATATTAAAATGAGGGAGAAGGGATACTCCATGCCTTTGATGTCCACAGACAACTCAGGTACTATCTTGACATAACTACATCTTTCAGATCTTCAGATCAGTTGTTCATTTCTTGTGAAGGTAAGAAGACACAACCTCTGTCAAAACAGACTATTTCCAAATGGATATCTAAGGCTATTAACTTTTGTTAACTCACAATAACAAAACTATTCCAGGCATGGTCAAGACCCACTCTACCAGTTTATCAGGGAGGGGAAGACAGCAAGAGTCAAGTGGGATAAGATGATTCTTCCAATAGAACAAGGCAGTTTGGGATTACCCGACTGGAAGGGGTATTTCAGAGCTACACAGTTAATACACAGCACAAGCAGAAACCTATAATTCAAAGTGGAAAGGGATGATGATGAAATGGGGGGGAAGCTCAAGAAACAAGGAAAGACTGGGATTTTGGATTCAAACAGATCCATAAGGTGAATAACAATAACCATAGAGAATATTATATTCATAAAATGGCAAAAAGTATTCTAAGAAATAAGCAAATACGGGAATGGAGATAGGAGGTTCTGTCGAGAGCGATAACTGCAATTAGGGATACAGACAATAGGCAAAAGGGGGTTGGAATTTATTGGAGAAAACTGGCAAAAGAACCATGGTATAGGGAGCAAATAATTAGAGAGGGAAAGGTAGTACAATGGGAAGAGGTCAATAATTTATTTGGACTGCAGACTAAAGATTGCCTTCCCTATCAAGGACTGATATCAGAGTATAGGCAAAGAGAAAGAAATAGTAGGATCCTAAACGAAAGACTAGCATTGGTAGAGTTTTTAGCAAAATTGAGAAAAGAAGCTGCTGTTAAAAAAAAGAATAATTAGGAATAATTAGTAGAGCATACAAAATATTGCAAGATTACTGTAAGAATTAATCAGAGGGGGTTAGAAAGGATTGGGAATGGAGATTGGATAATCAATTAACAAAGAAACAAGGGAGGATATATATGTATGTCTCCCAAATATGCAACAAAGTCTAGAAGATTTGAGAACTTTCCTTGAAAGTGTATATATAGGTATTTTTATACCCCAAGTAGACTCCAAAGAATTTTTCCTCAGGTATACAGAAAATGTTGGGGGTATGATAGGGAAGAAAGAGGTGATTGGGAACATATTTTATGGGATTGTAATGAGTTGGAAGACTTTAAAGATTCTCTGCAGGCTACTCTATCAGAGATACTGGGTAAACAAATTGGTGTATCTAAGGAAATCATTTTTTGAGCTATGATATAGAATCAGAATTGCCTAGACATAGTAAGGCCTTGCTTAGCCTAATTATGGTGGCTGCCAAAAAACAATTTACTAGAAAATGGAAACTGATGTCTAAACCAACTGTATTAGAAGTAGTGAATGTAGGTAACAGAGACAAAACAACTGGAATTGGGATCTTTAGAAAAGGGTAGGAGCAAATTACATAGAAAAATGGGAATTGTGGGAATAATACATGCAGATCAAGAACAAGGTTTAAAAGAAGGCAGGATATGAATGAGCTATTTACTGTTTGACTCAATAAGTGGATATATTGTAAGTGAGGTATAATGTTTGCAACTAAAGTTATGTCAATATGGTTTGTATTCATTTATATAAATGATATGATTGCCTATGTCATACGTGATAATTTAGTAAATACGTTTCTTGTTTAAAAAAAAGACCCACTCTACCAGGACCTTGGCTTCATCTATGTCTTTTTGGAAAGGGTTGGATTCTAGAAATATTGTAGAAGCTGCTTCTTAGTCTTCTGTACATATGTTTACAAAGCACAGTGACCTTGATTTCTTCTATAGGTCTAGATCAGACTTTGTTAGGATGCTTCTCCAGGGGCTTTTGGACTCTTCTCCTTCCAGTTCCCAAATGTAGTAAGCTACAGTAATCTAGCCAGAAAGCTAAGACTACTGTAGCAGTGATGAATATAATGAACATAGTACAGTTGTGTATGTAAACTTACCATAACAGTAGATGTTCGAACGATTACTGCTAAATTAGCCACTCCCTCCACTACATCCATTTGTTTATTGGTGTGCTGTTTATGTCAGGGTGTGGTTATTTATTTTTTTGTTCTTCCTACCATTGTCCTTTCAGGACTCACCCTTATTCTCTTTGTTGTCAGGAAAGCCCTGAAGGGCTTGGTGACCAAACTTGTCTTTTAGTCAGTGCAAGCTGCCAGACAGTTTGTGTACTTGGAAGGTGCCCTGAAGCTTTGGAAGCTGGCAGCTGTTATATCCTTGACAACATATAATCCATATAGCTATGGCTACTGTAGCAATGATCATTCGAACAGCTGCTGTTATGGTAAGTTTACTTACGCAGCTGTACTTTCCCACATATGAGGGATATACCCAGTAACATATGCAGATGAGAGCCACCTAAACGAAACTAGTATACAAGCAGCCGTGAGGTTTGCTTGTACTCTCAGTGGCATCCTGGCAATTGAGGGCATTTTTATGGCCATAAAACTGCAAAGGATGGTGTCACGAGCACCTGTATCACTGCACAGAGCACCTATACCCCTCTACCTCATGCATTTAGCAGCAAGGGCTTCAGAGGCCATAGCCAATGTTCCTCCCTGTATGGGCTCACTGCTACAAGGAAAGCCTGCACTTTTGCAGGGAACCAAAGCAATATCAACTTTGAACTAAATCTTTCCCCACACACAGGATGGGCACACCTATTCCCTCTGCCTGTGCAGTCAAGTTCCCAGGTTACTTCTCTGGCCTGAGTCACCTTAGCCATAGTCAGGACTTTATCATAGGTCCATAGGATCATAGGTGATTACTAGGCTATTGGCACAAGAGCCTTTCCAAGCCTAGTCAATAATACCCAGGATATGACAGTATTCCATCTTAATTCCCCAGATATGGGATGGGGTAGCATCAGAGTTGTGAGTCTTTGGGTTTTGGAGCCCTGAATCATTTAACAGACTGCTTTTATCCACAATGGACATGGGCAGTACCCTGGGAGTGAATTTATGGTTCCCCATGCATTTATCCAAATTTATTTTGAAGACAGTGAGGGATGGGCTTTGTTTTATGAAGATGGAAAGTTTATTCCACACACAAGGTAGCCTTTGAGATATGAATCTTGTCAATCCAGCAAGTTCTGTTAGAGTCACAAATAATGTTCAGGTCCATGGAACCCATAACCCTTGTATAATATTTCCTGTGAATATGTAACATTTTCTTCAGGGATGAATCAGACAATGCCTTGTAGGTCAGGCATAAGTCACCTCTCAATAAATTATATTAGATGGAGTAAAGGGATAGGGCCTTTAGTCAGTCTGCATAAGACATGTGTCTTGTGTTTTCTTTAGTGAGAAACCTCTGGGTACTCCAGTTGGTGTAAGTGCATGATTAGGTACATGCAGAAGGGAACATTGTACTTGATTATGGGCCTGATGAGGGCCGAGTACAGTGGCACTATGACTTCCTTTGATCTTGATGCCTTGCCTTTACTTATAAGTTGAGCCACACAGAAGGATTTCCTTACTACCGTAGCTATCTGATGGTCAAAGTTTAGGTTACTATCTGTCTGTGTTCCTAGGACCCTCACCAATGGGTCTACTTTCAGGGGTGTGCAATCAATATTATAATTTGCAGGGATATCTGGTTTACAGAAGGGTATGATTATGCATCTTTTAGCAAATAGTCTCAGACCATGGTTTTGGCACCAGTCATTTGTCATTTTAAGGCTTGTTTGTAGGATGTCATCATCATTTGGGGATTCAATGATTGCTGCCAGCTTACAGTCATCGATGAACTTGGTGATCCAGAGGCTCCCAACATTGGCCTTCACTTCAGAGAAGTATATACCAAACAAGAGGGGTCCCAGCACTGAGCCTTGGGGGACACTACTAGTAACAGGTTTCTTATTGGAGGTGGATTCACCTATCTGGATAAAACATGTCCAGCCAGTGAGCCTGTTTGCTATCCAGCTGATGATGTAGGGGTTTATGCCTAACTCAGTAGGTTTATCTATGATCCCTGAGTGAAGTATTGTGTCAGAAGCTTTGGCCAGGTCTAGATAAGTGTTGTGTACCATTTTACCCTCATCTATGTCCATAGCAACTTTCTTGAGGAAGTCCACCAGACTGAACAGGCAAGACATCTCTTTGACAAAGACAAATTGGGTCTGGTCCAGTGTTTGGAGAGTTCCTATGTCATTATTGATCAAGTCCATGATAATTCTCTTCATGGCCTTACAGGTAAGACGGGTCAAACTTATAGGTCTGTAGTTCCCCTGGGTTAGTTGATGGACCCCCCCCCCTTGTGCAGAGGGATGACTGTTGCAGTCCTCCATTCTTCTGAGACAGAGCCCATCCAGATGCTGTGGCTAAAGAGGATTTCTAGTGGCCTTGATAGATTCTGTTTTAAGCTATTTGAGAAGCATCCTGGAATGTTGTTGGGACCAATGGAGGCTGTGTTTTTGGCTTTAGTGAGAGCAATAAGAACCTATTCCCTCATAATGACTGTTAGGGAGATGGTTGAGGGTATTTATTTGGGTGTGGTAGGGGGTGATGGGAGGATAAGTTCAAACTGAATTTGTCGGCCAGCAGATTTGCTATAGTTTCAGGCTAGGTGAAAGTGTTGCCGCTCGTGATTAACTTGGTACATTGCTAAGCATTTCCCCAGTGGTTATGCACATAATTACAAAAAGCTTTATGGTTATCTTTCATCTGGAAGGCTGTCTTTGCCTCATAATTTGCTTGTTCAGATTTGGCCAGCTCTCTAATTTGTTTGTTTAGACAGGTGAATGTCTTTTTGCACTGTGTTATCTGTTCCTTCTGACTTTGTAGATGATTTTTTTTCCTTTTATTGAATAGCCTATTTAGGCTAGTGGTCCACCAGGGTGTTTTATTTTTGCCAGTTATCATAGGTTTGACCTGGACAGGTACTGCCTCCTCTATGCAGCTGAAGAGGATATGAAACTAATCAACAGTATCCCTATAAAGACTCGTTATGTAAACACGTAAGTAACGTAAACATTTAATTTACAGATTATGTACTAAGGTGTGCACTGTAACATTGGGCTTGTTTACATAAACTTTGATTACTGCTTAGTGAGTGATAATATGTTGTGCAGAAATGAACTTCAGATACCATTAACGGGGGGCTTTCATAGTTATTGATGTTGCAGCAGCTGTATCACAGTCCCTAACCAGTGCCTCTTACTGAGTCAACAGGAGTTTCTTACTTTACATGGGTAAAGATTCATGACTCTTTTTAAGGTTAACCAACCTGAAGATAAGATTCTCAGTTGCAGTGATTGCAAATAACTGTCCTTAACATGTAGAACTAAGCATTTGCTGTGAAACCTTTCTTCAAAGAGAGACTGTTGAGTGATTCCACATATTCCATGCAAGGATAAGCCTTGGTGCAGGTCAACTGTATTATTTTGTGACTCTGAAGCAATTACTTGGTGAGGCAGGGGTTGTGGTACTGTGGCACCATTACTGTGCTACAAGCTTAGTAAAGTAACACAAGATGGTGCTATTCTGCCTGTTCAGGACTGGACACCCCATACTTTTGTAGGATTCATCTTACAGAATCCAAGCTGTGCCATGGTCCTGCTTGGATGTGCTTCAAGGATGAAAAATTGCATTTCCTTGAAACATACCAAGCAAGCCTTCAGCGTGAAAGACTATTTGCTCTGATAACAAAATGCTAGCCTTAAGTTACTCTTAGGATAAGCTATCTGCTATTCAATATTATAGGATGCGTAGCTGTAAGCACTTAGAGCAAACACCAGGTAAAAGCCAGAGAACCAGTCCTGGATGAGGACTCTAGCTGCAAAGGCCAGTGCAGGCACTGGAAGGGCATACAGAGAGAATCTACACAAGCCCTAAGTAACTCTTAGGATAAGCTGTCTGCTGTTCAGTATTATAGGATGCTTAGTTGAAGCACTTAGAGCAAACACCAGGTAAAAGCCAGAGAACCAGTCTTGGATGAGGACTCTAGCGGCAAAGTCCAGTGCAGGCACTGGAAGGGCATGCAGACAGACTCTACACAAAAAGGAAAATTAGGAAAAATAAAACCACTGTGGGCAGCAACCCTAACTTCTGTTCTGTATGTTGGCCTTAACGTATAAGAATGTATCCCATATTTATTTTTGTTTACCAGGTTAGAGCAAAGATCAAGGATAACTAATTTGCAAACTTAGACTGGGTTGTAAGTCACACATGAGCAAAAAAGAATGAATACAACATAATTACAATGTAACACAAGTATAAAGTATGTCAAACAGTTGTGTCAGGTCTTTATACAATATCTGTACAATGCGGATTGGCATAGTGTAGTGAACCCATACACATATTTACATTTGAGGTGCTTATTAGAGCAGAAAGGAGTCATGATAACTGTGAGATTGCAGTGCAGTGGCCCAGACCTGAGAGGGGGTGTAGGGTATACACATTTTGAAATAAGTCCTATATTTTGACATTTGTTGATCTTAAGATGGTAGGATGCATGAGGTAACATAATGAATACAATGCATACAAAAATACACATCTCTATAGCTTGAGAAGATAGGCATTGTTTTACTTAGAACCAAGCCAGAAATGAGCCAGAGTTTGGCTTGACTCTTAAAGAATAAAACAAATACCAAAACATGTACATTTGTTTGCTGGTGAATGAGTGGAAATTGTTAATATAGGTCACATTAATGATGATAGGATATTTGATTTGTTGCTCTCAAATGTAATAAAATGCATTGCTTGGTCAAAGGTCTGCATCTGATAAACGCAAGCAGCTGTTACATTTGCTCAACTGATATTGCACAAATTACTGACTTGAGTATTAATGAGTTCATGTAGTAATGTAAATAAGCCATTGTTTTTTAAGAAAGAGGAAAAGGAAAGGACTTACTCCCGTTTACATAAATGGTTGCATAGGTACACAACCATGTCAGACTACCTCATGCAGTGTGAAAGTGCTGTAGATATAAAAGTTAAGAACATCGCCAAGAAGAGCATTGCTTTAATGAAACCTGTAAGTGGAAAAGAAGAGGAAGATTGGAAGTGCATAGCTTCCTAAATATACAAAAGCAAGCATAGACATTGGCTGCAAGGAAGGATGTGTTAAGGTCTCAAAAAAGATTACAGCACATTTGTTGCATTAATCTAATTCAGAATCCATTTTAGTGAAAAACTTTGAAGGATACATTGCTGAACACATCTGAAACAGAATCTGTATTCTTTCTCTGAAATCACAGCATAAAGGATTATGATCTTGTATCCAGTCACATCCAGCTTGTGTGTGCAAGACGTGGACAATAAGAAATCTACTTTGAGAGCAAAGCTTGAAAGGTGAATCTTGGCATTCATGTTGAGAACACTTAAGGGTTATAACTGGTGTGACTTAAACATAATTCTTTGTATTCATGGAGCTTTATCTGCTCTATGCACTACCAGTTATAGAAAAAAGTATATGAATGTGAAGTGTTTTACTGGCTTTCAAAGCCTGTGAAAACTGACAAAACACTAGCCCTGACAGACAGCAAGCATATTTAAAAGATGTTAAACACTTTGTTCTGCCACACTTTTTCTTTATAAGTTGCTTTGCAAAGTATCTGATAGCTTTTAAAGCTGTTTACCTTCTACTGCTCTTCTTTGCTAGCAGACACTACTGTTGTCCATCTCCATTTCAAGACCTGAACTTAACTGTGGTTAGGAGTGCTTAACAAAAGTTTGTTATGCACCTTTCTGATGTCAGAAAAGTGCTTAATAAGCTTGCCTTTTCCCGTTTTGTAATGTAATTGCACCATATTATTTTGGGTGGCAGATTTAGTTGCACTATACAGAAATGTACTAGTCCTTTTCCCAGTATGCATCTCACTCTGCCCATTGAATCACAATATACTTGGGAAGCTGTTCAAGTATCGAGACATCATCTTTGTCCCTGATTAAAAATAAAAAAGCTGTACTGATTTATCCTGTCATGTAACACATTAATTTAAGTTGCACCTGCTGTCTGCATTTTTTCAACAATCACAAATGTAAGAAGTTGGAACCTTAATTCAGGAAACTATCTACGACCACTAACATTGAGCTCTGTTTCTTCTAGAATGTCTGAATGGATTTGAATGCAGTGTGATTGTTGTAAGAAGTAAATATGCAGACAAGTGCAGGTCTGCAACCGCCTATAATAAAAGGCAATCATTTGTATGTGGAATTGATAGTGGAACTTTTTTGCTTTCAAATAGTTTATGTAATTATTTATGAGCTAATTCTAAAGATATTTTTTTAAAATCACAGTGTCAAAACCCATAGTCGAAAAAGGACTTGTTTAATAGCTAATAATTAAAAAGAAAAAGTGAACTGGGTGCTTTTATGAAATAGACATTTAAAAGAAATTGCAAGCAATGTTTGGGACGTATTGTTTGAGGTGTAGATTTTTAACACTTTAGGAAAATATTATTTTGTGAGGCTTATCTGTTGTTAGGCTAAGAATTGCAGTGTATAGGACCAGGAATTTTTTTTTCTTTTCCCCACTAATAAAACATTTACTTCAGTAAGCGGATAGCTATAAAGAAGAGAATGAAGCGTGAGAGATTTCTGTAGGCTGAGTAAACTGAAGAGTTATCAAAACAAGAACATAAATATGAAAGTTTCTATGTGATAGAGCAAGTAAAATAAATAGATCAATGAAGTATTTATTTTTTCTACTGAAGTGCATTGATGTTCATTGGTAGGTGCAGGGCAAGTAAAATACAGACATTAGTATGTATTTCAAATAAGTATTATAAGCAGAGGAAAATAACTGTTGTAAAACATATTTAGTCTGAGGAAAGAATTAATAAGTAAAAGGTCTGGCTGAAGAACTTATGAATTTAGAAATACAGTAAGCAGCTTTAAGAAGAGCAGAGCTTTTAGCTGAGAAGAGGTACAAATTATATTTTTACAGGCTGCCTGTGTCATTAGAGACATGGAAGCTAGACCCAGGATGTATTTCTGATTTCCCATCCACCAGTGTGTATGAAGTGTGGTAATGGCAGTCATTTTTGGTCTGGCTGCTTGTTACTGAAAAAGAAAGGGAGGAAAAGGATGAAGAATAATTTAGAAATGAGTAAGGATGAAGGAAATGGGGTGGATACATTAGTAGAACATACAGTATGGGGGAGATATGGGAGAGGTACAGGAAGGCAGAATTGAGGAGCATTCCTAATTGGTAGAAAATGCACAGTCTGAAAATGTATATGAAGGGTGTACGGGGGGGTGGTCAGGAGAGGAACCATGGGGCAACATGTTGAAAACAGGTTTGTGGCTTTGGAAACTGGATAAAGGAGGGAAAGTACAGGGTCTGAAAGGGAAATGCAAGTCAATAGAAATCATAATAATTATAAGGAAACAGAAATTTAAGGATGAAACAAAAAATATGCAAAAATGGTTGAAAGGAGATACATTTAGGCAGTACAAAGAATGATATGAGAAGAGTGATTGTGTATGAATGGTATATAAGACTGTGTGCAGACATAGTGTGGATGGTAGGAAAAGAAACTTGATCTGAGATTATACTGATGCTGTACTGGAAGACCGTAATATGGATGGTGTATCTGTGGGTACTGTTCAGGATACATTTAACAATTTTAATGTTATTCTTGATTCTATTCCTGATGTCAGAAATGTCAGCACTAATGTTAGTGGTGGATCCCTGGTTAAGCAATTAGAATTATGTAAGAAAAAACTGTTTAATTCAAAAGAGTGGAACTGACTATCGCACTTTTTCTTGACGGTATTACATCAGCACACAGTTCTGCAGGGCTTAAGATTATTCAGTTTCTCTACTGAGACTGTATCAGGTTCCACATTACATTATCCAATGATCTTACTTTTTCTGATAGAATTAGTAGTGATTTCTTGGAGATTATTGTAAAACATAACATCTCACACCTTCACGAACTAAAACAAAAATGTGTTTCCCTTCATAAATTTATTATTTTAAAGATTTTATTATTCCTGAATTTAAAATTGAATATATTTTTACTACACTAGAGAATCATGTGATCATCATCAAAAAATGTAAGGTGAAGAAACTAGTACGAGACAAGTATCAGTATGCTAATCTTACAGCATATACACTTTCCCATAAAGTGCATTTTGGCTGTTCTAAGGGTTACCAACAGAGGAACAACTTCCATCATGTGGCTAGTCACAACGTCTATGGGGGTTGTTCTGGTGGAACTAAGGGCAACACTATAAGTATTATGGAGCCTGATAAAGGTGGAGGGATGATGGTTAGGGATCCAATATTATACTGCAGCAAAATGTTTGCTTTATTAAAAGACACCTTTTACATGTGTGTCTAAAAATACTATGTTATTGGCTTATAACACTATATTTTACATTTTTGCTAAATTAACATATTTCATTGCCTTTATGAGTCTTTAAATGCCCCTTATCCTGTTATTCCAGATTTGATTGGAATTTCTAAAATTCATAAGAACCAGAATGATCCCCAGTGAGACCTTTAATTTCTGCAGCAGGGGAAAAGACTGAGCCATTAGCTGTTTCTGTGGATTCTACATTGAAAGGTATTCTCCATTCTTTCCTGCATGTGTTAAAAGATTCATGGCATCTGCTGGACATTTTGAGGAATATAAAATGTATAGACAATTTTATGTTATTTTGGTTACAGCAGATTTTAAGGATCTTACAGTTATTCCTCATGATATAGGGATGAGTTGATTTAGAAAAATTCTGTTAGAAAATGGGTTCATCCACTCCTGTGAATTGAATCTTGTTTGTGTATTTAAGAGTGTCATTCTGTGTAATAATTTTTTGATGTTTGGGAAATACTTTCATCCAAAAATCAGGTGTTGCAATGGGCATGGAATCTACCTCTATTTGGAAATATTTTACATCGCAAATGGGAGAAGGATGTGATTTTTATGAAGGATCTTTTCAAACATGCTGCAATTTATTTATCCTACCTTGATAATTTATTTCTTATAAGGAATCATGACTTGGAGGCGCTTAAGGATTTTTTTTATCAATTAAAGTTGGAGTGCAGATTTTTTATTTTATATACAACTGTTCATTGGAAGCTTAATTCTTTTGATGCTATTTCTATTAACAGGACTCTTGGTCACTTCGAATGCAATATTTTTAGGAACTCCACTTTTAGCAACACTTACATTTTTATATTATATTAATTATATTAATTATATTTGTATTATATTAATCACCAGTTTTACAAAAAAATATAGTTTGTTAAAGGTAAATTTGTGAGGCTCTCCAGGTTAGTATCCAGTGAAGTATTTAAAGAAGAGGTGTATTTTTTTTAACATTTATTTTTAGAGCAATGCTAACTGGCTTCCTTGATGATGTTATTTCGGAGGTCATGGATAAAAGGGTTAATGTTTTTGCTCCTGTTCTATGTGAACCTCTGAAAATATAAAAACATAAGAATGTTAGTAACATTTTTGATTCTGCTATATTTGAGTTTTTCAGTTGATAATTTTATATCAAATATTTAGGAAACACTGGAAGCTGTTTGAGCATTTTGATGGGGGCATTACACAAAGTTGGTGTTCTATATGTTCAAAAACATTAATACTAAATACAGTAGTTTTTCTAATGGTGGTATGAATAAGTATAATAATTAAGTGTGCAGTTTTATTCATGAAGGTACCTTTATGCAGTTTGATGTCATAAGTAAATATTTTTATGTTAGGGACAATATAATTGTAACACTAGTGGAGTCTTATATATGACCACTTGTTACTCCTGTACCACATTTTATATTGGTAAAACCAAAAATAAACTTAAGAGAATCTACAACATCATTATCTTATCAGGAGAAAAGATAATGCTTTAGTGATCCATAGTATTTCATGTACAAAATTCAGGTTTTTACTTTTTGTTTTAGAAATGGTTAAGGAAAAGGAAAGAGGAGGAGCTTTATCTAATTTATTATTACATCAAGAATTACTTTGGCATTATATTGGAGGCTGATAAGACACCTTTTTAAATGAACGTATTTCTACCAACAGTGCATTAGTAAATGTAATAAATCCAATACGCAGTTCAAATGACAATACTCAATATTTATTAAATCAAAAACAACTAGTAAGCGCTTTCATTCACAAATAACTTCTTCAGACCTGTCATTCGAACTGCGTATTGGATTTATTACATTTACAAATGGAACTGTGAAGATTTATTTGAACAGTGTGTTAGTACACAAACACTGTTCAGTATGATGATTGTTATTTTTGTATCATGTGACTTGTGTTTTTGCTATTTAAGGAAATGCATTTTATATTAATTCTGATGAAGTCTTATTTCATTTAACAAATGTAGGACTAGGGAACATTTATGAATATTATGAGGGCAGTGCGTGATAGCTTGTAGGTATCAGTGATGGTTAATAACTGAATAAGAAAAGGAAGAAAACAGAAAGAGGATTTAGATTGAATATATGGTTTGTGATGGTGACGAATGCAGTTGTGCAGCCATGTGAATGATTTTAAAGAAGCAAACTGGGTAACAGGAGTGATGTGAGGTTGCCCTTATTTTTATATGCAGATTGGTATGATGATTAAGAATAGTGTATGGATTAGGAAGTAGTAAAGACAAGGTTTATTGGCGGAAGTAGGTTCATAATTGAATAAGCCAAAAAGTAAACAAATTGAGGAGTGGAATTTGTCAGAATATACTTTATGAAAAATGAAATAAGGTTTGAAAAATATTACTTGATGTAACAATGAAGAGAAATGTTTCGGGAAATAAAATGATTAACAAAATAGTGACAGTTATTTTAAATGCCCTTTAAAAAGAAAGTAAATATGTTGAGAAGATTGTCATATTTTTATTATGGGCTTTTATGTTTCCTAGTGTGAGAAAAAAGGACTTCTGGTCATTTTCCTTGGGAATCAAGTCTAGTTTTTGCTTAAAGAGAAGTTGTATACAATGGCTGAAAAAGTGGTGGCTGGAATTTGATAAATACCATAATATATCTGGTTTCTATTACTGAATGTAATGAAATAGAAAAGAGTCAAGCAACACTGATGCTGCTGTTTAAGTATAAAGAGGTATGGATGGAAGCAGGTATCAGGAAAAAGGTGGGAATAACAAAAATAAGAAAGGAACATGAAATTGTGGAAAATAAAAATGTATGACATACATAGACAAAGGGTTGATATAAAAATACTGAAAATACTTATGTAAATATGTGGGAAGAGTGAAAAGATTTGAATTCTATGAATATGGAGATTGTTTATGATTAATTTTGCAGGGTATGTTACTTGTCAAAGTAGTATAGGAAAAATGTGTGCAATATTTGCAATCTGGATAAAATTCCTCAAAATTTGTTTTCGACTGTAGAAGAAATTGGATGTTTTGGGCTATTTTTAAAGGGACATAGAAATGGAAGTTTAAATAAATGGATATGAATATATTATGGGGAATCTAAAGGAGATATAGTGTGGGGAAATATAAAGTGGATAGTAGTTTAGGAATTGATACATGAGATAAAGTGCTGTTTATGTTTATATAGTATTTATGGAAAAGATGTGAACAGTTACTGTACAATAAAGTATGTGGTGTTGACGTATTGGAAATAAAGATTGTTGTGGCAGAAGGGTAAGGTGGGTAAATAGTTAATTGCCAAAAGAATGACTATTAAAATGTGTATTTAAGAAGTATAAATCAAAGGAAATGTGTATGCAACTGAATTAAACTGAGTCTTAAAAAGCATCCTTTGCAGTTCAACATCTGGTTAAGGAGACTGTCTTGTGATGAATGATCAGTAACATTAGCATAGGAAACTTAAGAATATTTCAAGGACTGCCTTAGTTATTGAGAAATGAAAAAAATATATTACTAGCCATAAAATTACAGTTATTATTAGGTGTTTAGACAGTCTGTGTTCCATGATTCAAGAACTGTTCTGCCTAAGGATACTATTACATTTCTAAGTAATAGAAGTATGAGCAGTAAATGGTCTGTCAACATAAAAATATTGCTGTAGCTGTCATTAGTGAATTATGCATTAAAAGAGACCTCTTAACATAGTTCCTAATTTTGTTTGTTGGCAACGATATGGAGTCAGCAAAATTGGAGGGAGATTGAATAGTGATGACCAGTAAGCTAAGGTTTCAATAGAGTTTGTCTGCTTTGATGCAGAAATTATGGAGTTAGTTATTTTTTTGTAGAAGCCCTAACACAGATCTTCATAAATTGCTTTCTGAAGCAGTTTATAAAGTCCACAAATAATAATGTACCACTTGTCTTGGTTGATTTAAATTTCTGCCATGCTTCCTGGTCAGTTTGCTTGTCGCCTGTAAACGTGAATAGGCCTTATTTGAAAATATACACAATGGGTATAAATTGCAAACTGATTTTGCAACTGGGGTAACAAACATTTAGGCTATTGTCCCAGTCAAGCCCTCTGCCATTGTTTGCCATTTAAGACTTTTATTTTAGCTTTGTAATTCTGATTATGACAATGTATTATTTAAAGTAGGCTTTAGGAATAATATAAGGCATCAAAGTCTAGTGGTTGGAGGGGTGTGGCCAATATGCTGATCTGGTAACAGCACTTTCTCTCAGCTCTCTTACCTCATTACTATTCTTGACAGGAATTTTATGAAATAATGAACAATTTGAGGAAATTTCTATTACTAACTTTTTAATACACTGGAGCACCTACAGAAGAAATTTCATTGAGTGCCTTTGGATAATTCCTGTCAAATTAACTACTGGAAAAACAACACTACAATCAGCTATACATCATGAGTCACCTTAAGAATTCAGCTCGGGACTTTACCATCAAAAAGGAACTGCACTCACTTATTTCTAATATACAGGAACTCACAATCAAAATTGACAAGATGGATAACAAAATAGATACTTTCTAAGAAAAATGCTCACAACAACTTGAATAACTTCAGGAAATGTTTACACAACAGAAAGGGCAAATTTCACTTATGGAACAGTCATTAAATGACTTTGACTCAAGGCTACTAACAGAGGAACAACAAACAAAATTTTTATTACAACAGAATACTTACTTAATAGAAAAACTTGATGATATGGAAAACTGAACAAGAAGAAACAACATCCGGATATATGGTTTACCAGAGAAAACAGAAGGGGACAAGATAATAAACTTTCTCACCACCTGGATACCAGATATAGTGAAATTACCTGAAGCCCTTTCATATGGCGTAGAATATGCACAGAGGTCATTAACAGCCTCTGGAAATACCTCTTCAATCAAAAATAAGCCAAGATCCATAATTGTGAGACTTTTTTCTACCCAAGGCAAATTCACCCATCAAATATAAAGATGCTCTAATCAGATTTGACAACAACTATTCTGTAAAAGTGGTTTCCAAAAGAAAAGAATTCCTACCAATGATAAAAATCCTAAAGAAAAAGCAACTGAAAACTCATCTTTTGTTTCCTGCAAGATTGAGAATCTTTCTCCCAGAAGGAATAAAAATCTTTGAAACAGTTGATTCAGCAATAAAATATCTTTCCAGCAACAGCATACTAAAACAAGAAGAATCTATGGAATGGACAAACAGTACACCAAAAAGAAATGAAGAAGTAAGCAACTGGAAGTCTGTTGAACAAAAGAAAAAAAAAACTGAAGGACAAATAAACATAAATGTTTTTACATGCTGTTAAAACATGAACAATAATGTAGAAGCAACAAGCAAAAAAAAAAAAAAAAACAACTAAAAACAGGTACACCTTTACAGTTATTTATTATATACTGTTAGAATTATAAGATACTGAACAAATTCAATCCTAAAGTCTTTTATTAATTACTTCTATACTCATTTGATAAAACATACAAAACAATATATGGAGATTTCCATATATAATACATTTAGAGCATTAACAAATAGGAATGTTCTTCTATACACTCCTGTTGACATGTAAATGTTTGATTTGTCTTTCATTTGATAGATTAAAGGAGCTGCAACAAATGTTCAAAGTGTGTTACTAGATACGGTCTCAAATTGAATGTTCAGTTTCAGGTAATGGGTGCTCTTAATTAATTTGATTTTTTATAGGAACAACTAGTAAACGTTTCTTTAATAAAGTGCTTTACTGTATTTTAAAGATGCCATAGAAACAGTTCCATGGACATGTTATTATTTGACTACTTATTGATAAAATAAGATAATGAAACTACAAAAATGTTCAGAATTTACTATTATATGCCCTTCTAAACAAGACGCTTACTTGTAAACAAAGACAGTTTTAGGGACGAGTAGTTAAATATTTCTGTTATTGATATGCTTTACTGCTTTTTGGAATTGACATGAAAGCAATTGCAACTGTAATTTTTTAAATAGCAAACAGTATATTATAGTCGCGTGAACTTTACCTTGATTATAGAGGGGGGGGGTCACTCTTTCCTTCCCACCTGGTCCTTGAGCTATTCACATTGACTATAAAGCACCACCGGCACTACGAACATTAAATGCTGCGACATCTCTCTGCTTACGTACATCGTCCCTTAAAAGACTGTAATCATACCATCATGAAGTAGAGATGCAAAACGTGTAAATGAGCTAGCTTCATAAAGCAACAGCTCTGTTAGACTCAAGCACTTATAGATTATTGTATGATAAAACTTATGAAATTCTTGAATGACAGGTAACATCTTTAGAATAACTTCCTGCAGACCACCTTCAGGAATACAGCCAGGGACATACAATATATGCACACTTTATCTGTGCCCTGCAAGACCGAGGTCATTAATACTGTCAGATTGTGAAATAGCTCTTTTTAGATAGATCTGCTGTATTTTTTCTGCCTGGTCTTTCATTATTTGCTCTTGTTACTGAGAGGAAAAGACTAAAATGATTGGAGTCTCCTACAAACCCAATGTTTTTTCTTAGTGCTGGTGCAAAAAGAATTACAGACTTTTTTTCCCTGATTATTCCTTTAAGCATATTCAATATTTAATTTGTAAAGCAGATATTTCCTCGATTTTAGATTCTGGATTTGGAAGAACTAAATAATCTTTGGTACTTGCATGTTATCGCAGAGACTGTGGCGTGTGTGTTTTTGCAGCCTCGCATTCTCGGCAGCACTTTATTTTACTGAGAATGGGATGCTGGTGAGAATGCCTGGTTTCTGTCACACAGTTGGAAAGTGCTGGCGTGGGTGCATGGTTGCGATGATACACAAGTGCCCAGTCTTTTTTGCAACTCCCTGTTTAGTCAATTTTACATACTGGAGTAAGAATATATCAGGGTAATTCTGTCCACATACAGGAGCATTAGATAGGTAAACCTGCATAGTAGTCTCCAAGCCACACTCCTTGAAGGCAAATAGCTTATTCAGAGGTCACATATGGGTGGTAACCGAGGCTAAATCCCTTTACTTAAGTCACAGTAGTAACAGAAATGTGGGTGGCACAGTGGTGTGACAGGTAGCATTGACACATCACAGCAGCAAGTTCTATGGTTAGGCTCTTAGCCTGGGTGCCTTCTTTTTAGAGTCTGAATATCGTCCCTGTGTTTTATTGGCTTTTCTTTGGGTATTCTGGTTTCTTCCACATTTCAAAGACATGTAGTAGGAGGATTGGGGGCTATAAATTTTCCGTAGGTATGAGTGTGTGCATGTGTGATACAGAAGAAAGATTTGCCATCCTACCTCTGTTTCTCCTTTTGACTTGTAAACTTTGCAGACAGAAGAGTCTGTCTGCAACGGTCACTCTAAGAGTTAGCTGCTACTCATGGTAGAAAGAGTAACAGAAATATTAAATGGCAAGTCATTCCATTATATAAATAGATTATTTATTATATAAATAACACAAAATCAGTTATTTAAACTACCAGACATGTTAAATAAGAAATTACCCATTTCAAACATCTTGCTTATATTATTTATAACATTATATCAATCTTCATGTAGTACTTCATTAACATCACACTTTATTTAGAGGACCAGGTGTTACATTGCTATTAATAAATACAATATACCCTAATTAGAGCATTAACTTATACAAGTTAGTAATCTGCCAGCATTTAAGTAAATTACAATTGCACATGCTAATATGCATTACTTCCCTATCTTTAGACTAAACATATATTTTAAAACTCCATGAATCTAGTATATTTATTTAAAGAACAAAAAACACAAATGCATATATCACACTATCCAATTACTAATAGTTCACATGGTTAAGATGTATAATATGAATATTTTATAGCTATGTCAAAATACTTAGGTTCCAGTAAAACTATTTGGATTAGTAACATTGTTAACATTACCAGTTGCAAGGACTTAGCCCTTTCAGTGTTGCTGACAGTTATTTGTCATTTGGCTCATGCAACTGAAATGATGAAATTCATATAATTTGATAGCAAGTATATAATTACAGAGTTCTTATTGAAATGTCCTTATATTAACTGTAATAGGAACCTGTATAAAGGGATTGCTTTGACATAGCTTAATTGATCTAGTGTTTAACTTGTTCTGCAATATTGTTTTATCTATTGATATATAGATGTATTCTGAGACTCACTAACAACTGAAGAGAAAACAAACTTTAAATGAACTCCAAATATATCTTGCATCAACAAACTGCAGGAATGCCTTTATGATGCAGAATTGATTATTTTATTGAATTGTGGATGGGGAAAAGTGTGAAAAAGTTAAAATTCAATTGATGTAAATACAATAGCTGTTTGAATATATTAGAGGGAGAAACTGCTGTAAGTCTACTCTGAAGTATTTGTTTGAACTGAAAATAAATGAAGTACTCTGTATAGAGACAACATACTATAACTATTTAAATTTGAAATTTCTAGTCTAAAATGCATTCTAATTCATGAATGAAATTTCTTTAATAATAATATTTGAAATGTGAAACATTCAACCTGCAAGAATTTATTGGGGGAAAAAAAAAAAAAATATATATATATATATATATATAAAATAAGTGTGTGTATTATAACGTTGTTCCTTGAATATACTCAATACTTTTGTACAGAAGGAAATATCTATTGAGAAGTTCATTACTAATGTTAAACTGTTTTGTTACAATTCTAAAACAAAGCAGAGATAATTAAATGTACCCAAATAACTTGGGGTGGGGTGAATATATAAATGAACTTGAAACCTAATGTAACTAACTATTCTAAACTTCATATAAAGGCAGTGGAACATCTTCTTAAGAATCAAAAACAACTGTATTGCATTGAATATCATGTAAACTACTACATGATTTTGAAGTAATACTGAATGTTAAATTTGAAATTTTGCCTTTTGAACCCAGAGTGGAAACAAACTTATATTTAAATTTAAAACATTATTACTATGTTAAATGTGCTACAAAGAATTAGATATGTAGATAACCATATTTTAATACACATCATTACATATTTATCTGTTAGCTGATTATATTATTATTTTAAGGTATGTAAGTTATATTATACTGATTTTGAGGTCAAAAAGAGATTAATCTAAACACTATTCACAAGGTTAGAAGGTTTCCTGTATATTACCTCATATTGACAGGGAATGTATTGTATGATTAGAAATAATAAGTTTAGTAGTTCATTTGTTTTTTTATAATGGTTTGGTGTCTACAGGTAAAATACTCAATATATATAAGAAGAATATGAAATCAAAACATTTTTATAAAACAAATCCAAGAGTCAGAGTTATTTCCATATACTGTCATACAAAACAAACATAAAGTAAAATATGAAATGTTTATCCATAAATATTAATGGTCTAAACAATGGTAATAAGAGGATGAGTTTATTCAAATATATAAATTTACATAAGCCACTAATAGTATTCCTACAAGAGACTCACTTGTTAGACATAGATATAAATAGTATTAATATTAATAATTACACTGTACTAACAAGCTCTCAATATAAACAAAAGAAAAGAGGGGTAGCCATATTAATTTGTAATGAAATCATATCTCCCAAAATAATTAACACCTATCATGATACATCAGGTATGTTTTGTCTAGTGTCTATGGAATTGAACAGAAAGGTGTATACTTTAATAAATTTATACTGGATACTAGGACTTAGACTAGGAACAGTTAAACATCATTTTGAAGAAATAAGTAATTTAACTAAAGGTAGCCTGATAATAGCAGGAGAGTTTAATTGTATAACAAATGATAAAGACAGTGATTCAAAAACCACAAGAAGAAAATTACCTATATCAAAGGCACTTTTAAAATTCACAGAAACAATGTGCATAAAAGACATAAATGATTTTGCTGACCCAGACTCATTAATTTATTCCTTTTACTCTCATAGGCATAAAACTAACTCTAGAACAGGCAGGATATATATATATATATATATATATATATATATATATATATATATATATATATATATATATAAAATGATTTAATAACAAAAATAAAGTTCAAATAATAAACTGTCCAGTATCTGATCATAATGCACTAGTTTTTGAGATAGAAGTTAAGCACATAGATACAAATCCCATCACAAGAATACCTTGTTACATCACAAAATTAACAGAGTTTAAAGAATTTGATGAAAAAGAAATTAAAGCTTTTCTTGAATTGAATGCAACAGAGGACATCTCAGAAATATATATTTGTGACTCATTAAAACCATGTATATATGGGAAAGTATTATCTTGGCACATTAATAAAAGGAAAACCTGGAGTAAAGATATGTTAGAATTACAAGAGAAAGCTGATACATTGAAGCTGGAAGTTCAAAAAGGAAATATAGATTCAGCTCAAGAACTATTACAAACAAACAATAAATATGCAAAAATATTATATCATAAGATTATGATTAATTTAGAAAAGATAAAACTAAACTCTTATTCCACAAATCCAATGCATCAAAAACAATTAGCAAATAGAACAAAAAAAACTAATCTAATCCAAACAAATTAAAGCAATATATACATATATATATATATATATATATATATGTATATATGTATATACCTAATACTAAGAAATAAATAGTATTCTGGAAGCATTTAGACAACAATATAACTCTGATAATTATTTAAATTCTCAAGACATACCTACCACAGATGTAAAAAATTACCTTGAAAATAAAATTCTTACTAGGTTAGTGCAAGTACAAATAGACACTATAAATAAACCATTTACAATGATGGAACTGAAATCACAAATTAAAAAACATAAAGTAAAAAAGCATCTGGCCCGGATAATATATTACCTGAAATGTATAAATTAATACCTAATCAGGCTATAGCCTTACTTTTAAAATTATATAACATAGTTAAACACAACATAAATATCACACCCTCTTGGAAATATTAATTGATATCCCCAATAATTAAAACAGGCAAGGATGAGAAGCAATGTTTATCATATAGACAAATATCATTATTAAATATAGATTACAAAATGTTCATGGCAATATATGCAAACAGAATCAAGTACTTTCTCCCCATGTTAATCCATGAAGACCAGACATGTTTTATTAAGGGAAGAAATACCCATGACAATCTTAAAATAATTTTATCACTAATAGATTATACTAAACATATAAATCTCAATTTAAACATAATTTCCCTAGATATTAACAAAGCTTTTGATTCGGTTAACTGGAATTTTCTAACATTAGTTTTAAATACATATAATTTCCCCATAACTTTCAATACTCTCATTCAATCATTATATAAAGAATCTATAGCATATGTTAAATTAGGATCGTATAGATCAGGACCTATACAAATCAAAAAGGAACTAAACACACAGAGCTATTTGAGGAGGAGCAACTAATCTGTGATATATAGCAATAAGTAGACTGTTTTTTTTTTTGCTTATTTGTAGTAGTTATTGCTTATTTTAGATATTTATAGTAATTTTATTATATACTGCATATTTGTACTGTATTTCATTGCTATTGGCACACTTGTGATAAACATCTCTGTAGTGTTTTCTGCCTAAAATAGTTTAGGTGGTAGCAGTAATATTGTCCATATTCCTGACTGTGCTTGTGATAAACATTTCTGCAGTGTGTTCTGCCTAAAATAGTTTAGGCAGTAGCTGTAATAATCTCCATATTCCTGATTGTGTTGTGGGCCTAGTTGTTTGTTAGAGGCTGTTTTCTGAGCTCATTGTCCAGGCCATCATAGCAAAGACCTTCCCCCACTTTAGTGAAAGTTTAGTGTTTAGGGTCATTGTCTATTTGGGTTTCCATGGCTATGGCTTGGAGAAAGCACCTCATTGGTCTTTTGAGCATTTTTTAAAGTTGTTTCAGGTTTCAACTTTCTGCTAAGAAGTTAACTTGAGTGTTTCAGCCATTACACACAGAGCTATCTGAGGAGGAGCAGCTGCTCTGTGATATATAGCAATAAGTAGCCTGTTTTTTTTTTTTTTTTTTTGCTTATTTGTAGTAGTTAATGCTTATTTTAGATATTTATAGCAATTTTATTGTATACTGCATACTTGTATTGTATTTCATAGCTATTGGCTCACTTGTGATAAACATTTCTGTAGTGTTTGCAGAGGCCCTTAATATTAACCTGCCCAAGCAACAAGGACCTCCGAAGCTGAAACGCAAACAAACACCAGTCACAACCAAAGTGACACATAGCTCACAACACCAGTGTGCCACCCAACAACAGCCCCTAAGGCAAGACAATGTACCCAACACTTTAGTCATAGGTGACTCTATAGTCAGGCACACTGATGTCCCACTCACAAGGCAGAACGAGGAGAAAATTACAGTCAGCTGCCTGTCGGGTGCCAGGATCCACCACATAACACACGCACTCAAGTCACTCCACAACAAGTACAAATACGACTCCATCATTGTCCATGTTGGAGTGAATGACTTGAGACGTACCTCCCTGCACTACATGAAAAGAGACATGGAGGAGCTCTCAGATCATGTGGCCCAGGTAGGTATGACCCTAGCCCTGAGGAGCATCCTGCCTTCACCCAGAATGATACTGCAGTATAAGGACAAAATGATTGACTTCAACAATTGGTTAAGCTTCTGGTGTCATTCAAAGGGGATCCAGTATCTGTCTGCCTGGGATGACATGATTGACAAGCCAACTTCATGCTACTCAAGTCAGAAGTGAAAAAACTTCATGGCACCCATGCAGATGGGAGCTGAAAGTTCGACTGGTGAATACTACACTAGGGCAGTGTATGAACACATCCACTCGTGCATGAATCGTGCCATCCCAAATAGAACCAAGACGCTTTCCTCCAAAAAAAAGAAGCCAATCTGGTGGTCCCCTGCCATAAGCAAACTATACAACAGAAGAAAGAAACTGTTGCAGAAAGGAGGAAAATCTCAGGATGCAAAAACTCCCTTACCAGCCTCAGTAAGAAGCTGAGATCCCTCATAAAATCATTTAAAGCTAGTTACGAAAATAAAATTGCCAAAAATTCCAAAGACAACCACAAGGCATTCTATAGTTATGTCAAGAATGTAAATGGCAATGCTTAGATATGCTCTGAGCTACAACAGAATGGCATTAAATATACTGATCCCAAGGATATTGCCAATATCCTGGCAGATCGATTTAGTACAAACTTCACCACCCTCTCACCCCCTAAAGGGCCCATCTCAATACCAAAAGATTGCCAAATTCTGGTAAACATGGCCACACAGGTAGAAACCACACTCTCCAAAACTAAGAATACAGCATCCATGGGACCAGATGACATCCCGGGCTGTGTACTACATGAACTACAAAATTAACTGGCACTTCACCTAAGTGTCATGTTTAATCATAGCCTCACCTCAGGCTTCTTTCCCACTGAGTGGTGCACAGCTACAGTTATCCCACTCCACAAGGGGGGATCCACCTTGGATTATGGGAACTATCATCACATCAGTCTGACAAGCCTGATCTGCAAAGGCATGGAACACATTATCATGGAACTTATAAACAAGGACATTGGCAACCTTCAAACACTGGACCCCACCTAGTTTGGGTTCGTGAAGGGCCGATCTTGTCGCCAGAACCTGATTGACTTCTTCGAATCAGTCTCCAGAGCTATGGATGAGGTTAAGGCGGTCCACACAGCCTATCTGGACCTCACCAAGGCATTTGACACCATCCTCCACTCTGGAATCATAGATAAACTTACTAAGCTGGGCATAAATCCCTACGTCACTTGATGGGTTGCCAACTGGCTTACTGACAGAACCCAGACTGTAAAAGTAGCCAACTCCAAATCCAGCTTCAGACAAGTAATAAGTGGACTACCTCAGGGTTCAGTCCTGGGACCGCTCTTGTTTGGCATCTACTTCTCTGAAGTACAGGCCAATACTAAAGGATTCTGGCTAACAAAGTTCACAGATGACTGCAAACTGAGACCCATTATTGAATCCCCAAATTATGTGGATATTCTACAAAAGGGCCTTACAGAAACAGATGCTTGGTGCCAGAGCCATGGGCTCAAGCTTAATGCCAAGAAATGCATAGTTATCCCCTTTGGGAATAACCATGTACCCACGAATTACCACATAGCTGGCAGTACACTAAACACCAAAAGTGTGATGAGAGACTTAGGGACACAGGTGAACAGTGGTCTCACCTTCGATAACCGCATCGCCACAAAAGTCAGGAAATCCTTCTGTGTGGCACACCTCATCACTAAGGGCTTTTCATCCAGAAAAAAGGGGGTCATTGTCCCACTGTACTCATCCCTCATAAAACCCATTATAGAGTACAATGCCCTGTTTGGTATGTACCTCACAAGACATCTGCAACAGCTTTAAAGGTCACAGAAATACCTCACTAAAAGAATCACAGGCCTAAAGCAGATGCCCTATACTGACCATCTAAAAAAACTCCAGCTATACTCTGTGGCATATCGTCTACTCAGAGGCGATCTCTGCTTAACATACAAGGTCATGCCAAACCCTGAGCTGTTGGACATGCTCCACTTAAAGAAATCCCAATCCCTCAGAGCCACACCCTCCAGGGATCTAAACCTTGTCATTACAATGAACAAAACATGCTGGAGGGATAGGTTCCTGACCCAGAGACTCTCCATACTCTGGAATAGACTGCCCATACATGTTATGCAGAGCGCCTTCTTGGCGCTCTTCAAAAGGAACCTTGATGATTGGATGGGAGATAGGAAATTCACCCCGGGGATCACGTCAGTCACCCTGCTAGACAGGGGTCCAGGGAAGTAAATATTGTGGGAAGAAATAACCAGGGAATTGTTATGGCTAGGCTTGTATAGTCCCTAGGGCTGATAGCCTAGTACCAACCTATGAATCTATGAACCTATGAACAGTGTTGCCCTTTATCACCACTGCTATTTGCATTAATAATAGAACCCTTTGCAAATCAAATTAGATCAGACAATAACATTAAAGGAATATACATTAACAAAACATTAAACCTTAAATTACATCTCTTTGCTGATTACATACTTCTAACCCTCTCAGACACTAACAAATCCTTACAAGCATTATTCAACTATATAAAATAATTCCAAAATGTCTCAAACTTACACTTTAATGAAAACAAAACAAAAATATTACCATGCAATACCAAAAAGAAATATATAAGCAAAGAATATTCCAAATACATAGCAGTAGACAACAAAATGCTATATTTCGGTATAGATCTACTTGAAGATTTAACAGATTCGCTATTTTTAATTTAAAAAAAAAACACTAGATAAAATAGAACAGATAATATCTAACTGGAACACATATATGTTTACAATGGGAGACAGATTATATCTTATTAAATCAATCATCTTTCCCAAAGTACTATACCTAATACAAAGTTTCTTATTGCCACCTCCCAAGTATGTCATCCAAAGATTTAACAAAATAATATTAAACTTCTTATGTTTCCAAATAAACCCAGAATTGCTTTAAATAAGCATTTACCAAATTGGGAAGAAGGAGGAATTGATTTCCCAGACACTGAGACATACATTTTATCATCTATTGTCAAAAATATAATCTTATGGTTAAATTCTCACTACTTCCCTATTTGGAAACAAATACATGAACAGATTTATGTAGAACTTAATCAAAGTCATATACAAGATTATTTAACTATCATACTGCCATCCCCTTGTCTGGTTGTTAAAAGATTACCTAGTAGGAAAAAATAAAAACAATAAATTACCATCAAAATATATAAATACTACCCTAAAAACATTTAAAACATATATAAACAAAGTCTCAAATGTTAATTCTTGTTTTTTTTTTCTGACTCTACCAATAGCCTTTACATTCGCTATCCTTGATACATTCCAAACACAAAATCTAAATACATTAAAGAAAAGTTCAATAAACTATTTGTATCAACTAGTAGAACAAGAGAAACTATTAACTAATGATCAAATAATTAACAAGTTTAATATAAATAATTATACCATGACCCCCCCAAAACGTGCACGCTGATTGGCCAGCGTGCACATTGTAAATCGAGTTATACTAATGGAAAAAGGTCCGGTCGCCCGGACTTTTTTCCATTAGTATAACTCTACTTTTAAAACACTGTCTTGCTATGTTAAATGGGTTTAACATAGCGAGACAGCTTTAAAATAAGCAACGGAGATCTCCGTTGCTTATTTTAAAGCTGTCTCGCTATGCTAAACCCATTTAACATAGCGAGACAGGTTTTAAAAAGCATCGGAGAAAGCAAGATCTCCGTTGCTTTTTACTGTTCGCTATGTTAAATGGGTTTAACATGGCGAGACAGTTTTAAAATAAGCAACGGACATCTCCGTTGCTTATTTTAAACTGTTTCGCTATGTTAAACCCATTTAACATAGCAAAACAGTAAAAAGCAACGGAGATCTTGCTTTCTCCGTTGCTGCCCACAACTCTGATGTACTGCGCAGGCGTGCAGTACATCAGAACTGCCGGATGCCAGACATCTGCGGAAGGGCAGTAAACAGGCATTATACTATGCCATTATTTTAGAAAAGTAATAGTTTCTTTTCTTAAATAATGTCATGGTATAATAGCAATAACGCCTGGTGGGTAATGCTATGTTACACGGTTGGCTTTGTTTGGTCCCTCGGGCTTCGCCTTCGGGACCAAATCACGCCAACCGTGGGTAAATCCAGCATTACCCACACCCAGGCGTGGGTTATTGCTATATGATTCATGGCTACTTCTGTAAAATCTAAGACAATATCTTATAAATAAAACCAAACAAATGCAAACAACAGTTAGACAAAAATGTTCCTAAATTCATTGAATATTTTATTATAATCACAAAACAACCTTATCAAGGAAAATGCTACCTATCTAATATTTACAAACTTATTAAAAAAATCTATTATTTAGACACATATTGGAATTATTACTTACAGATAAACAACCACCCTCCTAATGAAGAAGAAAAAATGATTATCTTAAAATCCACAAAACAAACAACATTATAAATATATTGGCAACTTGTTACTTGGAGATATTTAAACAGAAGTTTTTATACACCACATAAATTAACCAAAATATTTGCTAGTGAGGATCAATGCTGAAGATGTCAAATCAAAATAAGAGCTGACTGGCATCATATTTTCAATGAATGCAAGTGTCTCACTTTGTACTGGGAAAATAGTAATTATTTTCTCCAAACTGCTTTTAATGATAATCATCAATTAATTCAACTTTCCCATCCTAGATTGTGTGCCAAAAAGATTTCAAGATACTATGGTCATTGATGGCAGTAGTACGCAAAATTATCACCATTCACTGCAAAAGTATGACTTCTCCCACATTTAAGGAATTTAGAAACTTGTCTTTAGCAGTTGGACATATGAAAATATGTACACTGAAGAACAGAACAACCAGACCTACATCACTTTATAACTCTTGGACGAACATATTAGAAATATTTGAGAAAATGGACAAAGATTTATGAAATAATTTATTGTTCTTCACAATGTACTTAAATGTATTCATATATTTTGCCTTTATAGACACTAATGTATATAGTTAATGTTAGGAGATTATAGGGTATAAAATTGTATATATATATATGTTTTTCATTTTGAATTTATGTAATGTTTGATGAAATATATTCAAAAATAAAAAAAACTATAGTAAAAAAAGTCTAGTGGTTAGTATTCAATAGTATTTATCAATTTGCAATGGAATTCTGTTATGTAAGAGAAATTGTTGATCACTGTTTTGTGTATATAAAAAAACTACACTCATTGGTAGGATTTCTACCTTCAGTAATGTTAAATATCACCTCCCCAAACACACGCACACGCACACACACACACACACACACACACACACACACACACACACACACACACACACACACACACTGGTAGAATAGGAAAATTTAAAAATTACACTTTAGAAAGAAATTTCATTTGAATATTTATAAAAATATGCAAAAATCATGTAAATACAAAAGGATGTTGATCTTCATAATGTTGTCCTTTTGGAAAGTGGTTAAAATAAACGTCACCAAGGTTTAAAGTTGGAAGAAAATATTCACTTCAGTATTTGGGCTTTTTGTTGCTATTCATGAATCTTCAGTGTAGTTACCAGTAAGTTATCTTTATTCATGCATAACTAATGGGTCTCACAGAAGGTAGAATTGGTAGAAAGTGTATGGTATGGTATGAAATTCAGAGTAGTATGTAATTCAGACTATCAAACATCAAATGGCTTCTTGAAGGAGGCTTTTTCCAAGGTAAAACAAAACTAAATGAAATATCAAGCATTTTTTGTCTCCAAAGTTTCTGATGAAATTAAACATGTATGAATCATTTTCAGAGAGCTGTAAGTGAAGGGATTTTTGCCAAAGTACTGGAACTATATCCTGTCCCAATGTTTAAATGAGATGGAAAACATTTGATTTCTCGCTATTGACCTGTTAGTCTAATATCGTTCATAGGAAAATGTTTTGAGCAGTCCATTCTTAAGCTCCAGAATACTCCTGTTATTTAAGGCTGGACATTCTTTAGTGTAGTTTATAATACCAGATAGTGTCTCACCAGTCTTGGACACTTCTACCCCATTGCCACCAGAGCTACAGGAGAAAGGACTGCTTTATTATAAAGACTTAAAATGTGTTAAAATACTCCCATCTCTTGGGCTTTGGATCTCAAGTACTCTATAAGAGACCATTTCAAGTAAACGTTTGACCAAGTATTATCCATACCAAAGTCCTTCAGATGTGGAAATTTACACCTATCTGCTTGTGGTCCTTTGTTGTTCAATTTGTTCATGCAGAAGATCAAGGGCATTACTTGGGTGTCATTTTGAAGATATGCAGATGATTGCAAACAGGGCTGTCATCACTCATATGGAAGATTGTATCTTGCAAGCTGTTGTACTTAAATTGTGCAAATAAACAATAAATAGGCTTACATTTAACAGCATTAAAACTAAGTAACACATTTTGGAGATTTAAGCCTTACCCATATACTCAACAATTAATTTAGACCAAGCAGCAACATATAAAGATATGGGTACAGTGACAGTAAATTTGACTTCTCTGTAAGTGCTGAGATTATCAGATGATATCATACTGAAATCCATTTAAATTTTAGAGCTACCTGTTCAAGGGATGAGATAGTTATGATAGCTCTTGTATGAGAAAACTGATATTTTTTAAAGAGTGTGATGCATTCCTACCATCAAGTATAATGCTTGATTCGATAGCTTTTCCATTTGTTCTCGACCTTTGGGGATATTGGACTCAATTTAGATCCTATGCTGGACTTTTTAGAATCTTCATTTCAAGTGCTTCAATTCCTCTACCCATAATACCATATTCTAACAACCTCTCTTCAGTTCTCATTTGCCACAGTTGTGTTTGGATCATAGTTGAGAGCTGCACTAGCTTGTATCTTTTTTGGAAAGTTATGGTCTAAAATTTTGCTATTTTCTTGTACCCTTCATATTTGTGTGAATATCTTTAGTGTTAGTGATAGCGAAGTTTAGTGTTTTTTGATAGTTTTGTGGTACCATAATTTGTAGTGCTTTGGCATTTCCTACCTCTACTTCTGTAACATTGTTAATCTTGATAGTTGTGGTTCATCATTGTTAGTGATTATTATGCATCACTAGACTAGGTTAAGGTCTTACTTACTTTTTTTGTCTGTTTTTTAACTAACTAGGTAAGTACTGCTAAAGTTTTTTTTTATTTTATAGTTGTAGCATGTTTGTTGTACATTTTGAATTTTCCTGAACATTGAAAAGGCTTCAAGGTTTAAAAAAATGTTTGCTGTGGACTTAAACCTGCTGCTGCTGCAAGGTGCCCACGTTGAATGTGTCTGTTGCCTGGGTGCTGCCCATATAGATACAGAGTGCCATGGATGTATCGCCTTTGGCACTCAAGCCCGTGAAAGACTAGCGATGCTCATTATCAGGGGTCATCTTCAATCCTCCACTGCTACTTTTTCCTGTCCCCTAGCAAGAAACCAGAGAAGTTGGGAAAGGATAGTTCCAGGGACAAGGAGTCCAGGTCCTATGGAAAAGAGCGGGAAGATCACAAACATTCTTCCTCATTTACTGAGGGGCATCCAGAGCCAAAGGTACACTACCCTTCAGCACCTCTGGTTCTACTAACCTAAACATTTGCAGCCCTTTTTTGCCAAAGACCCTATGGTTTCCTCAGGCAGACTGTGGTCTCTCTTCTGTCCTATTACCCTGGCTGAGGTTTCTCTGAGACCATCCCCTTTCCTCCTTGTGTTCGATCTTCACCCTTTTGGATCTGACGAGTACAAGGAAGCCATACAGGCCACCTTCAGAGGCCTCTTCATTTAGGTCTGCCAGATCAGTTTGGAAACTCAAGCCTTCAAATTTATAGCGACTGATGAGATCCTTTTTGCAGGACCAGATGCAGCTAGGTATTATCCCCAGTTCCTTGGTTTCAGCCCTCAGCATTGCTATCACTCCCTCTGTTCTGGGGTTTTTGGGTCCAGCTGTGCTACCCATCCCCTGGTGGTACCATCTCCATCCTTGAAATTCTCTTCTGCAAAGCTGTTGGAGCCAACTTTGCTTCTGAGCCAAACATTTGTAGTTGGTGCCCCAGAGTCGAACTTCTGGGTCATGAAGTCATCCCTGCCTATGCACATGGGTGTTTCTGCCATCAATAGCTCAGCTACGATCTCAGTATCAGAGCCAGCCAAGTTGGCACCAGGCACTGGTGGGACACTCTGATCCAAGAAGTACTGGGTCCTGCAGTCTGACTTTGGTTTTGAGGATCCTCTCCTGTCCAGAGATAGGAGTTTTGGCAGTTACACTGGATCCATCACATTCTCTCCAACCATCTGTGCCTGTGGATCCATATCATTTGTCTCCATGACAGCCTACATCTTTTGCTCTCCAGGTTCCTCTACACTCACGACCCCCAGTTCTTCAATGTCTCCTCCTACTTCCCCACTGAGGGAGGTGCATAGAAAGAGCAAGTGTAAGAGGAAGCAGTTGGATTACTGTAAGGAATCCCTCACCCAAGACACTGACCTCTATGAACAGGAAGGCTTTCCCAAATGCCCCCACGACAAAGATACCTTCTTGGGTGACTTGCTTGAATTGTTGAAAGAGTGTGCAGGATGAACCAACAAAGCCCCTCCCCCCAGGAGAGTTAGTGTTTCTTTAGGCCTTTAGAACAGGCCCATTCATGTCCTTGGTGGCTCCCGCCCCCAGTACCCTTATAGACCTGGCATCTCCAAGAGCCTGGAAAGAACATTACATGGTGGACCTTATCCCTCAGAAACTAGATAAAATGTTTGTTCTTCTTAAGGGCAGTCCTCACTGGAGCAAGTTTCAAGACATGGATGCCATTGTGATCTGATTTGCCACCAAAAAGGACATCTCTGAAGAGAGTTCTTCAATCCATCTGCCCAACATAGTGCATCTGACAATGGATCACTTGGAAAAGTGCACATATGCTTCAGCTACCTTTGCTTTGCTTGTGCTGAATTATCTTTCCCATTTGAGATTTCAGTGAGACCCTATCACTGAAGTGCCAAAGGTCGCTAAGACCCAGCAGCCTCCAGAAGCTCAGCAGACTATGGAGGCACAATTGTCTACTATGCAGTCCATACCCAACATCTCTGAGGCTGTTATCCAATGTGGATGATAGGATATCCTATGCAACATCACCATGCACCGTCACTCCTGGATGGATTTAAGTAACTTTGTGGATTGATTCAAAGCATCCTTTGTAAGTGCTCCTTTTGATATTTGGTCCTTATTTGGCTTAAAGATCAGAAAGACACTGATGAGGAGTGAGAGGATAGAAAGATGCTGTCTAAGTCAGTTTGCTTCTCTAACCCTCAATGGTCCTTTTCTGGGAACCAGAATGGTGAAAAGCATCTTTTTTCATAAAAAGCAGCAACCTTTCCAGGGTGTTTCTAGTGAAGGTTCCCCTGCTACAGTGAGGACAACTATAATGGATGCTACCCACAGGAGAGGGGTAATCCATATAAACAGAGCTTACACAAGGCCTACTCAGGGAGACCCTTCCAGTGCTCCTGTAGGGTTGCCTGACTGCTGCATTCTGGAGGCAGTCAGAGGTCATTTGTTTGTCCACCCAGATGCTCAGGAAGACAAAGTGGGGGGCTTGGAAGACTATCATATCAGATGCATGGGTATTGAGAGTTTTTCCCAGAGGTTATATAATTCCCTTTTTGTTTACTCCCAAATGCTTGCCACCCCACCAGAGAAGGGACACAGCAGTGGAAATTCAACAACTGCTTGTCAACCGTGTCATCCAAGAAGTCCCACCAGATGAGCGAGGATCAAGAGTCTATTTCAGATTATTTTTATTTCTGAAAAAAAACAAGGTCTTCAGTCCCATTCCGGATCTTGGCAAGTTGAATGAATTTGTCAGTCATACCAAATTTCAGATGGCCATTGTTTAGTCCATTCTGCTTCTTCGAAGAAAGGATGACTAGATGTGCTCGGTGGATCTCAAGAAGGCCTATCATTGCATAAATATAGAAAGGCATTCCAGGAGGTTTCAGTGGATTTTACCAATTTTTAGTTTTACCCTTTGGTTTTATACAAGCTTCCAAGGTGTTCATCAAATGTGTGGCAATAGTGGCAGCCTGCCTCAGGCTGCAGGGTTTCCAGGTCTTCCTCTATCCAGACAGTTTGCTTTTGACTGCTTCCATGAAGGCATCCCTATTCAAAGCCTTGCTCCAGCTGTGTCTTTTCTTGGCCATGATAGTGAATTATGAAAAATCCATCCTGTAACTTCTTCAAGTGCTAGAATTTATTGGTTGCCATTTGTATATGGTCAGTCACAGCCAAACTACTGTTATCAAGACTGAATTCTCTTCTACATGCTTCCCACATCCTGCAAGTTCACAAACCCTCAGCCACTTCAGTTCTTAATCTCCTTGAGCATATGATCGTCCCTATTTTACTAATACCCTTAATGATGTCCCATGATAGTGTCACAGTGGACTTTGGCAGTTCAATGGTCCTATCTAAGTCACCCTATGAACTTTCTATTGGCATTAACAAATGTCTGATATTAGCACATTAGTTAGTTATTGAATTCTTCATTGGTCACTTAAGATGGGCCTCTTGTTCTTCCCCCATCCCCAGGTCACAGTGACTACAGACACTTCCCTTCTGGAGTTGGAGGTATTTCAAGGGGAAGCCTGTCTCCAAGATACCTAGTCATGGTATAAGGCCAATATTCACACCAATGTCTTGAAGATGAGGATGGTCCTCCTAGCATTGCAGGCCTTTCAGGACCTTGTCCCCAAGGGAGGGATCGCCATCTAGACTGACAACACATCAGTGATAAGGTATCTCAACAGGCAAGAACGAAATCAATCCTATCCCATATTTTGAGAGGCTATGAGGGTTTGGCAATGGGCAATGTCTTGTCAACAGTTTCTTTTCATAAAGCACAACCTGAGGCAATCCATCATCTAGGAGAACAATTTGAGTAGGAGCATTATTCTGGCTCATAGGTGGTCCCTGAATCTGCACATAGCAGAACAGATTGTCAGCTGTTGGGGCACCCCCTTCTATGATCTATTTGCTTCCCCATTTAACACAAAGTGCAGAAGTTCTTACTTCCTGATTCTTCCCCCAAAAGAACAGTCACCAAGGAACACTCTTGTACATGCTTGGCCCCTGGGTTGTCTTTACACCTATCCCTCGAATCCCTTGATGATCAAAATTTTCCTGAAGGCAGCAGCCCATTGGAGAGCGACTGTCATCCTCATTGCCCCATTTTGGCACAGTCAAGTTTGGTTCCCCTTCCTTTAGCCTCGCCTACTTTGCCTGCCCTGGGTGCTCATCCTTTGGGAATTATCTCTTCAGAACCTTCATTCCCTCAAACTAACTGCATGGTTTCTCCAATTCCAGTTATGACCAGGAATTCTAAACTTTCCAAGAGAGTTCAGATCCTCTCATTAATCTCAGAAACCCTCCACCAGGAAGGTTTACAATAGTAAATGGAAGTGTTTCTCTATTTGGTGGTCTTCCTTTTTCCACATCATTAGATGCCATTCTTGACTTTTTAGCTGATCATTTTCATTCGTAGTGGCTTTCAAAGTACAAAGCTGTTGGTACAAATGCACTTGTAAAATCAATGCCATTTTTTTATAGCCTAAACTTTTAATGCAGTAGCCAGTAATAGTTTAATCTGTGACAAATTATGATCAGTTAATGTGGAAAAATATATTACTTGGCATTTAGTTTTATAATATCCTTTTCCACAAAATATAGAGCATAGGAAATGTGGGTGGTTGGTATTTCATAATTATCAGTCTTCAGCTTGCATGCCTATCAGTAACCAGACATTATGGCAAAAGCATATTTGACATGCACATAAAATATATTGTAAACAAACGGATAAGTAGCTGCCAAAGAACCTGGTAAACACTTCGCATCCAACTAAAACAATATAAAGCAAGAAGTCATAAATGGTCAGAACGAAGTGAAGCAGGATACAGTTCCAATAAAAACGTAATTTATTCACAGGTGTCCAGACATACATAACTAAGCGCTTTCGCTTAAAAAAGCTTCATCAGATATATAGTACAATCACCCATAAAATAAAGCAATATATATACAATTCAAAAAATTGAACTAACCAATCATACTCCTATACCAATTAGATAACTTAAAGTGATATAGTGTATGAATACACCTACGCTATCAAACTAAATTCATATAAACAGAATTCATGCAGCATCACATACTGTAACTAGATAAACAAATATGTTTAAAAACTAAAATTGGAACTTGTGTTGGAAAATAATTTGTTTATGTTTCAAGATACCATTTATAGGCAGCAGGACGGGGTGGCCATGGGTACCCCTTGTGCCAATAGTTATGCTAACATGTTTTTGGCACATTGGGAGGAGACCAACCTGTTCCAGGTCACCGAATTTAAAGAACACGCTATGTTCTATTGACGTTTTGTCGATGACCTGTTTGTGTTATGGAATGGCAACGCACAACAATTAGATGCGTTGCTGTTATAAATGAAATGAATAGTCTAACTGACTGTCTCAGATTCACTATGAAGTATTCAAGCCATAAGATAGATTTTTTTAGATCTGTATATAGAGAAATTACCATGTGGCTTGGTTAACACTGGTATACATCGGAAACCATGTCATATAAATACACTCTTGTTGAGGTCCAGTATGCATCCTACATACGTTTTCAGGAACATTATTAAAGGTCAGGGTGTTAGGGCCTCTAGAATGAATCCTGTAGATACGGGGCTTCATAGATGAATTAACTAGCCTTGAGAAGAGACTGTTAGAGAGAGGTTATAAGGAATTTGAAATTAAGGAACAATTGGGTATAGTTCCAGTTTTACGACAAGTCACAGCTGCTCCTTACTTTGGACCTCCTGTGACTATGAATGTAATCGGTACAACTTCCATACAATCTTTTGTCAAATTTCCAGCTTTTTATACTTCAGATCACATTGAGATTAGAGAAATCATTAGTAAACACTGGTCAATTTTACAAACAGATGAGAACATAAAGATGATAGTTGGTGAACAGCCACGTTTCCTGTATAGAAACAAGAGCAATTTGAAGAGGATGCTTTGTTAGTCCAAAGACAAGGAATTGAAATTTGGAGATGAACATACTGAACCATGTGGTCAATGTAATTTTTGTTCATATACAGACACCGATAATTAATTTTTCTATCCAGATTTGAATAAGGTATTTAAGATGACAGCAACAGCAAATTGTATGACATCTGATTTAGTATATCTGGCTGTATGCCAGATATGCACTTCATTCTATGTTGGTAAAACCAACAGGTGTTTCCGGGATAGGATACATGAACACATTTACCACATTAGGAAAGGTTCAATACACAATGCATTAGCGAAGCACATTGTACAATATGGGGAAACACATACTTTTTGGTTTAGAGCCCTGGAAGTTGTAGTCCACAGTACACGTGAGGGTGACATTAGGAATCACACAGAGAGTAGAGAGAGTAATTGGATCATTAAATTAAGAGCAGATAGAGGTATGGGACTCAATGAAAGAGCATCTATCAAGCCCCTTCTCAGGAAACGTAGGAATAATAAGTGACCACCATTTTTTATTTCTTCTCATCTATTTTAGAGTGACACTATATGTGTGTCTTCAACATACTAGAGATTTTGAGCAGTCTTTACTTGTTCTTTATATGATGTTTTTAGCAAATGTAAGAATTATGAGTGAGCACTATCATACATATTCATTTACTTTTCAAAGTGTTTTAGAGTGACAATATGTGTATTCCTTAATAAGGTAGAGATTTGCATTAGCTAGTAGTGCTGTTTTATATGTCTACATTTTTATCTGAATCAATTTGTACGTGATATGCTTTAGTTTTTAAACATAGTTTATCTAGTTAGAATATGTGATGTTGCATGAATTCTGTTTATATGCGTTTAGTTTGATAGCGTAGGTGTATTCATACACTATATCACTTTAAGTTCTCTAATTGGTATAGGAGTATGATTGGTCAGTTCAATTTTTTGAATTGTATATATATTGCTTTATTTTATGGGTGATTGTACTATATATCTGATGAAGCTTTTTTAAGCGAAAGCGCTTATTTATGTATGTCTGGACACCTGTGAATAAATTACGTTTTTATTGGAACTGTATCCTGCTTCACTTCGTTCTGACCGTTTATGACTTCTTGCTTTATATTGTAAACAAAGTTAAGTGCTACCCTAGTTTATTAACAAAAAAAAATGCATTTTAGCTAGGTTAAGACAGGTTAACTGAAAAATAGAGTAATTCTCATTTCCTGGTGCCTTGTGGTCTGGTAGTGTATTGAACTGGAAAATACAATCTATTGGAAACTAAAATTATTTTCGGAAATTATAGGCCCATTGTTATATAATTTATCATTTAGTTGCTGCAATTCAAAATAAACCAGTTGAATTTCTGCAAGATATACTTAATAGGATTGTTTTATATTTTATGTATTCTGTGTTGACTGGGTTAGTCCCACTAGGCTAGTGGCATGTTTTCAGGGGAGACCCAATGTGGTATTTATTCTGCTAGGAAAAATTTGGCCAGAGCATTGGAGAACTTCACCTGCTCTTTTCAATAGGTGCCATGGAAGCTTATATTCACTTGAGCTATAGCCAACCCAAGCAGATGGAGTGCTAGTTAGTCTGGCTGATGTATAAAAAAAAAATTATATTGACACTTCCACCAAAATGTCATATACCTTCTACTTTTTCATTGCTACCCTTACCCTTGGTGTTCATGTCACTTTCTCCCAAGGCCTGCCTCCTATGAGGTGAGGAAAACATACTACTGAAAATCTTACGTATGCAGGTGGAAAAGATTTTCCATATGGTGTCACAAGAAAAACGAGGACCCCCATCTTGATGGGTGTCCCTGTTATTCTGTCGTACATGCGAGCTATTAAAAAGTCTATTGTACTTATCCATCTAGGCACATTTATCTGCTATCCCAACTTGTCTGCCTTTAAACCCACCATTGCTCTCTAGGGTTGATGTCAAACAGTTCTTAAAAGGCATCCTTCACTTGAATACTGTCAGGAAGGCCACCCCAGGATTTGAATTTTGACTTGGGAGAAACTTTTTTCCTGCCCCTCTTTGAACCGGTAGCTTCAACTAAAATTCTGTATGTGGAAAACAGTTCTACTGGTTGTTCTTTCCTTTGCTAGAGGAGTCTTGGAGTTGCAAGCTCTTATGGCAACTCCTCCTTCCTCATCTTTCACAAGGTTGCAGTCACCCTAAGGGCCACTCCCTCATTTATGCCTAAAGTAGTAAATGAGTGATCTCTGAACCAATCCATTCATTTTCCAGCTTTTTTATAACCTTCAAATCAGGTGTGAGAGATTTCTTTATTGCCTTGATGTGCACAGGCAATTAAGATTCTGCTTGTAGAAAACTAAACATTTCTGAAAGTCTGACCAGCTCTTTGATCCTTCCTGAAGGGTTGATTTGGAAGCCCTGGTTCCAAACAGACTATCTCCAGGTGGATTTCTAAGTCTATTTCCTTCTGTTATGCTTCTTATGGGAAAAATCTGCCAACCACTGTCAATGCACAATTGACCAGACCAGTTTCCTGCTCATGTGTCACCTTAAAGACATTGATTCCAGGTCTATCCTGGACATGGAGGCCACCACCAGGACCTCTACGCACACTTTCACCAAGCATTATCATGTTTGCTTTATCTAGATCTAGGATCTCCTTGCTAGATATATACTTTGTAGACAAGGCTTGCCCCCCCAACATTTGTTAGCTTTAGGAGTCGCCCATGAGTATTGGAATACTGCAAAAGTGATCTAAGGAAGGACATAGTACAGTTGTGGAAGAACTTACGATAACAGTAGATGTACTGCTAATCAGTGTTACAGTAGAGTGCTTTCCTCCCTCCTTCTACCATCTTTACTGTACTCTGTGGACTGAGGTGGGCAGCTTCCTTCTCTCTTTCTTCCTTTCACATTTTTCTATATCATTCTATCTCTCACACTTTCTCTGGGGTTCTCCTGGTGATAGTCCGAGGATCCTATGCTCATATGTCTACTTATGTACCCCTGTGCCCATGAGCTGAGGTCATACACTGGATGTATAGACTATCAAGAAGATTTTTGGCTTTGGTTACCCCAGACAGATGTCAAGTTAACCTCTGCAGGATAACCCAGAAGTACTAGAAAACTGTAAAAGAGATCAGTAGAATATCTACTGTTATGGTAAGTTCTTACACAACTGTATCTTCTTTTGGCAGTCCATCTACCCCAGGTGATTTTCCCAAGGCTTGGTTTTGAATAGCACTAGTAATTTCCTGAAATGAGATTAGAGCCACTAATTCCCTTGCTTCCACATCTGTCAATTTTGGAAGAGTACAAGCCCCACCTCCGCACTCTCTTGGAGTCTCATTAAGACAATTCTTTCTTGTTCTAAGTAATAGCTACCATGTAAAACTCCCAACCCACTCTACCCCATAAGAAAAGTCACAAGATCCTTTTGTTGTTATTTCCTTTCTTGTACGTCTAAATAACATTTATCACAGTTTTCAGATTCATTTCCATGCCATGTGAAATTCAGACTGTTTAGGACATGTTTTACCTTCTTTATATATGCAGAGTCCCAACAGTTAACTGTCCTTACTCCTTGATGTTTAAGTTACTTCACTCATATTACCCCTTTCCTTATGCAAACTCAAGTCAGCTACATTACACTGTGTGTTATCATGTTTCCATCAAAATAGTAAGTCTGTCAGCCCTTAGAGTTTAATTTGTAGTATTATAAATTTTGTGTTCCATGTACATACCGTCCCATCTCTGTAGTACTTCTCCATTCACTCACTCACTTCTGCTCTCTTTACATCAAGCTCAGATTATTTCAGTCTGTATAGTCAGTGGTTTTCCTCTGATACCAAGGGATACTTCCTTCTGAGTTGGGCTAATTCTGCATCATCTTTCAAAACATGGCATTTTTTTTCAATACATTTTCAATAAAGGGAAGAGCGTACTCTTTCTGGTGGCTCTCTTCAGTCTTGTCCCCCTGCAAGTCCATGAGTTGCCCTGTATCTGTAGACTATTGATGTTTCCTCATTTCATGCAACCATTGTATTGCCTCCTTTGGGTCTTTTGTTGCTGTCACTCTCCCCCAGGCAAAACAGTTTGCAAATAACTGCGTACCAAATCCAAACACGCATCCCCTCTTGTTTATCCATTCTGATGACTGCCATCAATGCTGGACATCTTCACCTTGGCTTCTGAGAATAATCCTGATCAATATAGATTTGCAATGTGTTGCACAGTAAAGAAAGGATTTGCTCTTTCAATTTGCAGGTTACAAATCATACCATTTGCCTTGGTAGTCTGGAGTTTTATTTATTTATTTATTGGCATTTGTTTACCGGGAAAGTCCACTGGACCAAAAGAGCCCATTTTCAGTGGAGGCCGGGTAGAAAAGCTCCACAACGCAGTTAGTATAATAGTACATAGTATTCAAAGCAGTTAGTAGATACACACAGTATTATACAAAAACAAACAGTATTATACAAAAACAGAATAAGATGCATGTAATATGCAATTTGTATAGATTAGTACAGTTTAAGGAACATTGTAACTTAAGGATTTCCTGGAACCCATGCTGTACTGTGCCCTTTTGATCAAAATCTTGTCAGCTGGCAAGTGCTGTCCATTCAGCCACCAGTTTCTCCACTCTTTACCCGCTGCTAGCCTGTTCAAGCTTGTATTCTTCCATATGGCTCTGTTCTATTGATTTCTATGCATTTTTCCATCATATCCAACCTTATTTCCACAGTCTCAGCTCTCGTACAGAGCTTTTCAGTCTCCTGCAGCTAGTCCTGGATGGCATCAATGTGGCTACTTAGGACCGACTCCATTTCTTGTGCCTTGCCCTGTGTCTCACCTGAATTTTTCTAGGGTGGAGTTTATTTTCTGATCTGTCCTAGTATCTGCAATAGTGCTGTCTTGTCGCCTCTCTATTAATGTTTTCAGATATTTTTTTTCCCTAAAATTACCGGAGATTGTCTTCATATGTCACCCCTGGAATTTTGGCTACTGGCTAAGGGTCTTGCCACCCCCATAGTGCATTTTTTAAGCAGTGTCTTAAGGACAAAATTCCCAATATAAAAACTCCATCTAAAAACAGCCTCAAGGTTATGCTGCTAAATGCTAGGAGTCTTAACATGAAAGTGCACCCACGTTCAGACCACAAACCGCATGAAAACTGAAGGAGGCAGTGTATCAATATTCATTAAAGATAAATACACCTCCAGATTGGTTAAACAGTATGATTCCCTGGAGATACTTCAGGTGCAATTAACTGTTGGTAGGACACCTATTTAAGCCATTGCCAGCTACAGGACACCCACTCTGCCTATTTGGTTCTACTTGAGTCTATCAGGATACATCCGAACACCATGGTTTTAGGCGACTTTACCCATCCATTGACTCGGTAAATTACTCGTGCTCAAACTCACTTGCCCAGAGGTTCTTTGACTTTGTTAACTGCAATGTCCTGGACCAGCTGGTTGACACCCCCACAAGGGGTGCCAACATCCTGTATCTGGTGTTACCAATATCGGGGACCACCGTAGCACCCTCCACTGTGAAGTCTTCCCTGGTGAGATCTGACCACAAATCAGTCTCATTCGAAGTTACTGTCACACCTGAAACTCCCCCCAACAGCAACTAAACTAAAAAAACTTCTCCAAAGCAGATTAGAACCTTTTACAGGATGGTATAAATAGCTTTAGTGCACCCCCCCCCGATGGAATTGGCAACTATGCCAAGTTCTACACCAGTGCATTATACAGAGACCTGAATAACTGCATTGACTCGGCCGTACCTAGTAGGACCAAAACAAGCTCCTCAAGGAAGAGCAAACCTTCCTGGTGGACAACTGTTATTAACAGGCTTTACAATAAGAGGAAGAAATTGCTGTCTAAGAGTAAGATGGAGCGAGCCCTAAACTGGAAACACTCCCTCCTCAGCTTAAACAAGCAAATCAAATAAGACTTCTTGTGAAGTCCTCCAAAGCAAACCGAGAATCCAAATTAGCTTCCTCAACTAAGGACAATCATAAGGCATTCTTTAGTTACATCTGTAGCCTAAAAGGAAAGGCCCAGATTTGTGCCGAACTGGTAATTTAATGATACCACATATACTGAGCCTGTGACCGTAGCTAATCTGCTGGCCAATAGGTTCTGTGAAAACTTCACTCCCCTGTCCTCACCACACATACTCCATGACATCCCTACCACCTGTCCCCTACCTTGTGTCTCTAAAGAGTGGGTTGTAAATGCCCTCTTTAAGGCCAAAAACACAACATCTATGGGACCCGATAACATCCCAGGCTGTATCCTACATGGGTTCCAACAAGAATTAGAAACACCATGGGGTACTCATTTTCAGTCATAGTCTAAACTCTGGCTTTGTCCCAGCTGAATGGAAACCTGCCACCATTATTCCCTTGCACAAAGGTGGTGCTTCCACTAACCCTGGGAACTTTAGACCTATTAGCCTGACTCTCCTTATCTGCAAGGCCATGGAGCAAATCATCATGGACCTTATCAACAAGGATATAGTTTATCTTCAAACACTTGACACAACTCCGTTTGGATTTGTTAAAGGGAGATCATGCCTTTTAAATCTGGTGGACTTCTTCAAGGTAGTCACCAATGCCCCAGATGAGGGGAAATCTGTGCATACAGCCTACCCAGACTTAGCCAAGGCTTTCAACACTATCCCCCACTCTGCATCATTGACAAGCTCACCCAGCTAGGTATCAACCCTTACCTCGTTAGATGGGTCGCTAACTGAATCACTGATAGAACCCATATTGTCAAAATAGGCAAATCCACCTCCAGCAGCAGACCTGTAACCAGTGGTGTTCTACAGGGAACAGTCCTGGGACCTCTACGGTTTGGAGTCTATTTCTCCGAAGTACAAGCAAAACCTAGGGTCTGTGGCTGACAAAGTTTGCTTATGACTGCAAACTGGGAGCGGTCATAGAATCTACAAATGATGTCAACATCATACAAGAGGGTCTTGTACAAATGATTGGTGCCAAAGTCATGGCCTTAAACTCAATGAAAAAAAAATGTATTATTATCCCCTTCTGTAAGAGTGATGTTCCTGCTAACTATCACATCAATAGCAACATCCTAAGTATGTACTTAGTGGTGAGAGACCCAGTCACAAAGGTTGACGGCAATCTTACCTTTGATCACTATGTCTCCACAGTGGTAAGAAGGGCATTCTGTATTACTAATCTCATAAGTAAGGGCATTGCCTCCAGAAAAAAAAGAAGTTATAACCTCCCTGTACTCTTTCCTCATCAGGCCAATAACTGAGTACAACATCCCTTTTGGTATGTACCTTTCCAATCACCTGCAGCAGTTAGAGAAACCACAAAGGTTCCTCACAAGGAAAGTTCAAGGTCTTCAGCATCTGTGCCATGTGGATGGGTCTATACTAGAACACCGAACTTTCAAAATTTTGAGTGTTCTAATATCGAGCCCTATTAATCGAAAATTTAAAACATCGAACATACAGAACAGCAAATTTTTTCCTAGGGAAATAATTTGCTGTTCCAAAACACATACACACAACACAAGCACACCAAACAAACAGCAATCCACACATGTACACCTAAACTCTTACACCTAACCCTACACTAAACTATACATACACCACTAACTATCCACTTACCTTAACCCAAACCCTAACCCTAAGGTCCATCAGTATCGCACAGTCACCTCACCCGAGCCCTAACCCTAACTCACCTACCCCGCCCTAACCCTCACATCCACACAATCGCACAATTACCTGACCCACGCCCTAACCCTAACTCACCTAATGCACTCTAACCCTCATGTCCACACAATCGCACACTTACTTGAACCCGACCCGTAACTTTCCACCACAGCGCTGAAAATACCGAAGCAACAGAAATGGACAACCAAATTCTTTCCCTAGGAAAAAATTTGGTTTTCTGTTTCTTTGATATTTTCAGCGTTTGCTGAAAACAGGTCGATATTAGAACATTCGAAATTTTGAAAGTTCGGTGTTCTAATATAGACCCCATGTGGATTATCTGAAATCACTGTCAATTTAGTCTGTTTCACGCAGACTACTCAGAGGCAAACTCTGCCTTGCATATAAGGCAATCTCTGACCCTGCTTTATTGGAAATGCTGCATATTCGCAAGTCAAATGGTACACAGGTTACTCAATCTAAAGACCTTAACCTGGTATGTGCTGTTAATAGAACCTGCTGGAGGGACAGATTTGTCTCCCAGAGGTTACCACACCTTTGGAACAGACTCCCCACTTCATGTCAAACAGAGCATCTCACTGGCCCTCTTCAAACTCAGTCTGGACGATTGGATTGGTAACCGTAAATTCACCCCGGGCTCCACCTTTGTCCCTCTTGGACACTGGCATTAGGTGCTGATCTTGGAAATAAGGGTAGCACTTGGCTAGGCTTGTAAGGGCCATAGGGTCATTAGCCTAGTAACTTTCTATGATCCTATGGATCCACTTCTGTTATACCAGTGGTCTGTGATTGTGGCAGCACATTCTTTTTTGTTCCCCAACATACAAAAGGTTGATCAGCTAATTAATAGTTTCTTTCCCTTCTCAAATTAATTGTCTTCCTAAGGGCTGATGTCAGTAGTTTACTAATAACAGGACAGGACCGTAAGCTCCTTAGGAGGACTTTAAGTAACTCTTGAGGCAGGATGGCCTACGTATTTGAGGTAGGTTGTGGACTATTCATCATTGTTCTGAGCATTCTCCAGAATTGTTAAGGGAACCTTTTCATGACATTTGTCTGCTTTTTATATAAGACACTTTTTGTTACACTTTTGGCAATGTCGGCTTGCTGTTTCAGATTGTGTCAGTTTAGTTTATTACTTGTATTATACAGGCCAGAATTTCCAAGCATCATCATTACTTTAAAAAGCTTCTTGATGTCTGATGTAAGCCCAGACATGTTGGCTATTATCTTCTTTTCTGGGAAATGTCTGTTTTTGCATGGTCTGCAGAATGTTCAAAAGTGCACAGAGTACTGTTACTGGGTTGTTGTTATTGCATATTATACCATGACCCCCCCCAAAACGTGCACGCTGATTGGCCAGTGTGCCCATTGTAAATCGAGTTATACTAATGGAAAAAGGTCCGGTCGCCCGGACTTTTTTCCATCAGTATAACTCGTTTTTTTAAAACACTGTCTCGCTATGTTAAATGGGTTTAACATAGTGAGACAGCTTTAAAATAAGCAACGGAGATCTCCGTTGCTTATTTTAAAGCTGTCTCGCCATGTTAAACCCATTTAACATAGCACGAAGAAAGCAAGATCTCCGTTGCTTTTAGAGTTCGCTATGTTAAATGAGTTTAACATAGCGAGACAGTTTAAAATAAGCAGCGGAGATGTCCGTTGCTTATTTTAAAACTGTCTCGCATGTTAAACTCATTTAACATAGCGAGACTAAAAGCAACGGAGATCTTGCTTTCTCCGCTTTTGCTCACAGCTCTGATGTACTGCGCAGGCGCCGCAGTACATCAGAACTGCTGCGGATGCCAGACATCTGAGGAAGGGCAGTAAACAGGCATTATACTATGCCATTATTTAAGAAAAGTAATAGTTTCTTTTCTTAAATAATGTCATAATATAATAATCACTTCTGGGTGTGGTAATGATAAATTTACCCACGGTTGGCTTTTTGGTCCCTCGGGCTTCGGGACCAAACCACGCCAACCGTGGGTAAATTTAGCATTACCCACACCCAGACGTGGGTTATTGCTATATTATATCCAATTAATTGTTTCAAGCTCAATGCCTAGTATCTGTTGTGACTGGTCAGTAATGAATCTTGTGCAGATTTCTTTGCAGTTTTGGGTGATTTGAATGGCCAGGAAGACATAATGAGATTGTGGTCTGAGTGAGTTATGAAATATAGATGTGTGATAGCATTTCTCAGGAAAATTGCTCATATCTCATCACTTTTAGAAGAGGCTAATATTTTGAGGGACTGTTCTAGTGAGTTTTTAATAACTGAATTTCTAGCAGGAACCAGTCAGTTTGCACATGTGCAGCTCTGCAGCACCTGTGCTGGTCTACAGGAAAGTCATTAAGTGATTCATCATCAAAGTGAAATAGGATAAAGTAAAGGCTTATTTGGGCTTTACAGCACCTTTTGACTAGTACCATATATAAGAATGTCCCTTGATGACACTGAGATGGCCTTTTAAACAAGATTCAAGCAGTAAGTGTAGGGGACGGAAGCCTTAAATTAAGATACAGGAGTAAGTGTAGGGGGAGGGAGCCTAAAGAGAGAACGTCTCAAACAGGAAAGTGCTAGAATCACTCTGCAGTCCGTTGATAAAAGGAGACAAAAAATTACTGCATGTAAACAGTGCCTTATAAGCAGTAACTGTAAGCAATGAAGGTAATATCACCAGTGTGCGTCATTGTCCCATACCAGCATTTGTCTTTTAGGCTGCCTTGCAGATTCAGTCAGGATGTCTTGTACAGATATATGTACATGTAGATGAGAGCTACCTTTGTGCTTTGTCCTGCCACCACTTGTGTTTTAGGCTGCTTCACTCACTCTGGGTCTGAGTGAACAGTCAGTACCAGATATGTACCTGCAGATGGGGATTACTTCATTGCTTTGTCCTGACATCACTTCTCTTTTAGGTTGCCTCACAGATTCTGGATTCAGGAAGAGTGGTCAGTTATAATACAGGTGTATGTACCTGCAGATGAGGGCTACTTTTGTACCTTGCCTTTTTTGTCTGAACAGAAGAGCATTTGTTTTAACACCACACATGAATGTGTTTACTCATTAGTGAAGGTACTGAACGGTGAACTGAAGCTTCTCTTCAGTCCGACAACCTGACATGTTACTTTAGCAGAATAGCGCGTCTTCAGTACCCCTTTTATAGAGAGGTGATGCAGGTCTTGCAGTGGGTCAGAAGCATCATGTCCTCAGCTGTTCAAATGCTAGGAGAGGCAAGTATGCTTCTTGGCTTCCTGAGCCACTACTGCCCATTGCTGGATTTGAGGATTCAGAAGTCTTCTCTGGATAGAAGTTTCTGGGTCTCACTAGAGAACAGCCTTTTTGCTACAAATGAGATCGCAAGCCCAGACCTTCTTCTTTCTTTGAAACAGGGCAAGGACTAAATTGGCATGTATCTTAGATGTGTTTCTTCTATGGCAAGGATTCCTTTATTCTTTCCATCATTAAATTCAGAGAAAGACTGCTGCTTATCCTTGAAGTGCTATGACAAAGAGTGACATGTTTTCAGATACTCTGGTCACTGCCAGTAAGGGCGTTCCCAGTACAAGTCAGGGAATTCGAACTCCCCCAAGCTGAGGTTCCAGTTTCCCAGTCAGGCCTTCTGCTCACCATACTTATTCCAAATGTAAAAATGATTCTGTGCTTAGGCAGAGAGAGCTCATGTGCTGCCACAGACATTTAGTATGCTGGTGCTTCTCAGGCACATGCATGATTTGGGTCTGAGATAATCCAAGGCTAAGGCACAAATGTCAGCTGTTTCTGTCCATCATGACTTGTGGATGGCAGGACTATGGCCTAGCACTGGTTAGCCAAGCTGTTTCTTAAAGGAATTGTGTAACACTCGAACTCCTTAGCTCCTTGGTACTTAATTTTATGATTAACAGGCTTCCTTATCTCTGTTCAAGCCTGCTAGTTTGGCAGCTTTAAGTTCTCCTCTTATAAGATGCTTTTCTTTGTGACCATCACTTATGCTCACATGAGTCAGCTTCTGACCCTTATTTGCAAGGAACCATATCTAGTCTTTCACAAGGACTGGGTATCTCTTAAGAGTAAGTGTATTTTGGTATCAACTGTGATTTCAGAATTGTTCTTAAATTCATTCACACATTTCTGTATTTTCAAGCGAGAAATCCAGGTGAGAAAGGACCTTTCACACCTTGGATTCGAACTTCCAGCTCAGGTTTTCATGAGACGAATATGAGTATTGGAAGACAGAAAAACGAGTCTTCATCTTTGCAGTACAGAGAGGCAGGCTTGCAGGAATACTGATATTTGCATATCATCTTAAAATAAACAACATGATTTTGAAGTATATGGCTCAGATTAGAGTAGTAGGAATACTTAAAGTATATCTGATAACCAGAAATTAACATTTGTTCTTGTATAACAACAAAGAAGGGTGAAGGTATCAGACTTAGACAGAGTCCGTGAGAAAGTAAGTGAATTGAAGTAAATTGGAAATACAGAGGTGTTTGTGAAGTGTTGGCATCCAGTGATGAAGAGGAATATAAGACTGTAACAGAGAGCAAATTGCAGTACAATGAACAGTTCACCTTAAGATAGGTTTTGCCATTTGCCCACATATACAAAGTCCACTTAACTTTAGAGTTAAAGTGGCTATATAAAGAAAAGATGCCAAAAGCAAAGGCATTGTCTGCCCAGGTGTTCT